>NC_061097.1:17212915-17232915 GCF_015104395.2 Macrobrachium nipponense | reverse complement strand
ATATTATTCAGACGGAAATGTCCTTCTTTTTCATTATCCTACAGCAGCTGTATTCTCTCTCTCTCTCTCTCTCTCTCTCTCTCTCTCTCTCTCTCTCTCTCTCTCCTTGCACGGTTGACGCCAATGATGCCTCACTGCTGGGGTGTCGTCACAGGGCCAAATCATTGCAGAAGGGTTTTTGTTTAACCAGCAGTGAACGCCTTCCCTCTGCTCACTGGCACTGCTCACCATAACAACACTTCTTCGAATTCCTTGAAACAGGTTTCCATTTGTAGTTCGTCTTCCGGAGGATCCCTCAAAGAGGAACCATTGACAATTTCACCTTGCACAAAATCGGTTTATTGATGATCTTCTAATAGCTTCTTTCTCATTTTGCTTGATCTTTTGTCTCTTAGGAAATCAGAGTTTTTCTTTTTCTATCGATGTTCTTGCTATCCTTCCGTTTGACTTCTCTTTGGTTTATCTCGCTTTCCTCCGGCTCCTCTCATTTCCGCTTCCAGGACTCCTTCGTGTATCCAGTATTCCTTTATTTCTTTCTCCTTGTCTCTTCTTTGCAGACCTTCATGCATCCTTTTTCAGCTTCTTTCGGCCTTCTGTCAGCCTTCGTCCTCCTCCTCTTCAGTATCTGCAACTAATGCCATCTGAATTCCTTCTTATTACCTATAGGAACGTTCTTTTTGACCTCTCGCCTTCCTGGAGCCTCCTGTCATCTGTCTTTTCTAAGTGAGCAGTTATGCCGTGTTTGGCATTCTCAGGATTCTTTTTTAACTCCTCCATAAGTATTCCGTCCTGCACCCTGCAAAAGTAGCCTATCTCTTTCCACCTGTTTCTGAATTCTTTTTTCTTATTCCTCTCTCTCTCCTCTCTCTCTCTCTCTCTCTCTATCTTGTCTCTCTCTCTCTCCTGCCGCTTTTAACGGCATGATGCCTCACTGCTGGGGTGTCATCACAGGGCCAAATCATTGCAGAGGGGTTTTGTTTAGCCAGCAATGAGCGCCTTCCCTCTGCTCATTGGCACTGCTCACCAAAAAAAAAAAACTGTAGTTCTTGAAGTATCGCCCCAACTCTGAATCTACATATATTCAGAATTTCTGAATATATATAAATTTAGAATTTCCTGACATGGTGTTATGTGCTTTACAACTTCCTTTTGAACAATAACTTGTTTGTGGACGGCCCTCTTGACTGCTTGTACTGTAGTTCTTGAAGCTTTGTACTGCTCCAACTCTGAATTTATATATATTCGAATTTCCGAATATATATAAATTTAGAATTTCCTGACATGGTGTTATGTGCTTTTCAACTTCTTTTTGAACAATAACTTGTTTGTGGACGGTCCTCTGACAGCTTGTACTGTAGTTCTTGAAGCTTTGTACTGCTCCAACTCTGAAATTATATATATTCAGAATTTCTGAATATATATAAATTTAGAATTTCCTAACATATTGTTATATGCTTTCCAACTTCTTTTTGAACAATAACTGTTTGTGGACGGTCCTCTGACTGCTTGTACTGTAGTTCTTGAAGCTTTGTATTTGCTCCAACTCTGAAGTTTATATATATTAAGAATTTCTGAATATATATAAATTTAGAATTTCCTGACATGGTGTTATATGCTTTTCCAACTCTGAATTTATATATATTAAGAATTTCTGAATATATATAAATTTAGAATTCCTGACATGGTGTTATGTGCTTTTCAACTTCTTTTTGAACAATAACTTGTTTGTGGACGGTCCTCTGACAGCTTGTACTATGTTTTCACATTTTGGAGGGTTCCATATATGTACCAGACATTTGGTTTCCTCCAAAACCTTGTTTTTATTCCTTGTTGTTTGCTTGATGGGAGACTCTCTCGTGGAGGGTAGAGGAAAAGAGCCTTAGAAGCGGAACGGTTGGTTTTGAGGAATCTGCCGGAGGCTTCGACTCGTCTCTTCTCGATTTCGAAGTCTTCCTCCTTCCTTGGAGACAGACGGAGACAGTGTTCATTCGTTCGTCTCTTCCATGTGTGTCTGAAAGGTGCTTTCCCGTTGGAATTCTTGAGGACTTGGGAAGCCTTTCATCCTCTTGAGTTCCGCCACCTTAAGTTCACACTGGAGTCGACGCTTTTCCTTCGTGAGGTCTTCCACTTCCTTCAGCAGGCGCTAGAACCTGAGCTCGAGGTCTTTCTTTCCTCGGATTCGCGCTGCCTCGGTCACATCATTTTGTTCTTTGATGAGCCTCGCCATCCGCGATGCTTATTCATTCCTGAGCTGCTGGCTCTTTCCTTCTGTCGTAAGAGTTTCTCAGACCTCTGAAGCTGGCAGTTTGCCTTTGCTAACTGGACAGACAGATCCCTCACATAATGCATCGTTTTGCTGCCCAATATCCTTTGTGTTGTACTTCATCTGGTGATTTTTTTCTGTGATCTTCAGGATCTTGTTTTCCAGCTGTTGATTCTCCATCTTTATCGTTGTCCTTCTTCAGAAACAACGTTTCAGCCTCGAGCGATGAGGGCCCTCCTCTCACCATGCCTGCTGTTGCAGCACCTGATGAGTGATCTGTCCAACGCCTTCATAGTAGTCAACCTCAAGCTGCCAACTGACGATTTATTATGTCAAGTTCACCTGCTGGATGGTGTCTCGCAAGGCCTCAATTCTCTCGCCCAGTTCCTTTTTCCTTGGGGTCTTCATGCTTCCACTCATCAGAAATCTACATCCTCACCAGTGAATAGGCCGCTAGAGCAAACAAGATGACTATTCCTGTGGCAGACTTCTCTCAGTAAATCGCTGGGCATGTGGACAACAACGTCCGAACAACAGCTGCTGCCGAGGCCAGACAAGGCCATATTTTCTTCAAACTGGAATCCATATCTGCAGAGGCCATACCAGTACACACACTCCTCTCTCTCGAATTCTTCATTGAGTTTCTATATATCACGAGAGATATTTCAATTTGTCAAAATATATCGGGAGGTATTTTGAAAGATTTGGATAATGTCTTGGGTCTCTTGGTGTTATAAATTGCTGAAATATTCTCTCTCTCTCTCTCTCTCTCTCTCTCTCTCTCTCTCTCTCCCCCGAAAGTCGAAAATTCTTCATTTTTTCCTTCATTTACGTTTAAGGCTTTGCAGTGACAAGCGTAATCTTAGAGTATTAAGGAATAGAGAGAGAGAGAGGGAGATGGATTGTATTTTAGCGCAGAAAAACAGTGTATTGATATATGTGTGTGAAATCACTCCGTTTGGACCAGGAAATCTAATGTTTTTACCATAGCTTTCTTTCGTGTAATGCCTTCTATTAAGGATTTTTTTTTTATTATTCTCTCCATCCATATATATATACATTATATATATATATATATATATATATATATATATATATATATATATATATATATATATATATATGTGTGTGTGTGTGTGTGTATATATTTATATATATATACATAACTTATCAGAGAGAGAGTGTCTGCGCTATGTTTTTAGTTTATCATAATACACAAAAGTAGACTAGCCTAAGATTAGAAGGAGAGAGTGTAGTGGACTTTGCTGTGTTGTTCGACATGGCAATAGTAAACACATTCTTTAAGAAGAAAAGGGAACACCTAATAACATATAGGAGTGGGGGAAGATGCTCCCAGATAGACTACTTTCTGTATAAAAGGATAAAGCTGGTGGAGGTCAAGAACTGCAAAGTTATTCCAGGCGACCATGTAGTCCCTTAACACAGACTTCTATGTATGGATTTGAAGTTAAAAAGGGAAATAAAAACCAGAGCTAAAGGGATAAGGAAAAATAAATGGTACAAATTAGATAAGGAAGGGGATAAGAAGAGAGAGTTTAAGAGGAGGGTTTTGGAGGATATTGATATAGGGATTGAAGATGTTCAAGAATGGTGGGCACGAAATGCAGCAGTAATAAGAAGGCATGGAAAGGAGTTGCTAGGAGAGACATCTGGTATCATATGGGAAGAAAAGGAGAGTTGGTGGTGGGATGAAGACATTGAGAAAGTAGTAAAAGATAAAAAGGAGGCAAAGAAAAGATGGGAAGAGTCACAGTCAGTGGAAGACAGAGATAGGTTCAGAGAGAAAAACAAGGCGGTGAAAAATGTGGTAGCCCAGGCTAAAGCAAAGTCGTATGATGATGTGTATAATGAGCTGGGGACAAAGGAAGGATTAAAGAAGATGATTAAGCTATCACAGACTAGAAATAAGAGCACCAAAGATATTACACATATCTCACAAATAAAAGATCGTGATGGTGTAGTACTTAGAAAGGAGGAAGACATTGTGAAGATAGGAAAGAATATTTCGTACATTTGTTAAATGAAGAGGAAAATTTTAAATAAACAACCAATAAGAGAGGATGGGAAAGTTAACATTGGCATGGTAATGAGGTTTTCTAGGTAAGAGGTACTAAATGCACTGAAGAAGATGAAGAATGGGAAGGCAGCCGGGCCAGACATGATTCCTGTGGAGGCATGGAAAGCATTAGGAGAAGAAGGAGTGGATATACTGTACGATCTTATGATAAAGATCCTTGAACAGGAAAAGATACCAAATGAGTGGCGTGGGAGTATACTGATCCCAATTTTAAAGGGAAAGGCGATGTTCAAGAGAGTTGGTAATTATAAAGGTCATTAAATTGATGTCCCACACTTTGAAGATACTGGAAAGGATGATAGATACCAGACTGAGAGAAGTACAAATAGGTAAGAGCAGAATGGGATTTATGAAGATAAAGGGAACAACAGATGTTATATTTTTGTCTGAGGCAACTAATGGAGAAATTCATCATATATATATATATATCTCTATATATATATATATATATATATATATATATATATATATATAGATATGTATATATATATATATGTATGAGTCTGATCACAACACCGTGATTCATATGTATGCATTAAGCTACAAACGTCCTTTATATTAGTTCGCTTACCTCAGAATTAATATATTTTCGCACATGTTAACTGAAAGGGAATTTTTAGTTGGTAATAATTTCGTCGGCTCCCGGGCGCGAACCTACTTAGGAACCCAGAAATCAGGACGTCCAATGAAGCGCCTTTTACCACACAGCTACCACGAGAGGCTATAAGTTAACGCCGCCTCTCACCTACAAATCCCTGTCGCGTTCAGCTATTCTGTTTTGGAGTCCGGTATCAACCCTCCTCGAACTTGACAACTCCAAAACAACGAATCCCTGGGCGCGACAGGGATTTGTAGGTGAGGGCGGCGTTAACTCATATCCTCTCGTGGTAGCAGTGTGGTTAAAGGCGCTTCACTGTACGTCCTGATTTCTGGGGTTCCAACGGCTCGCGCCCGGGAGCAGACGAAATTATTATCAACTAAGAATTTGACCCACCAGTTAACATATAAACCTTACATATTAGCATAAGACGTGACCGATGTACCAGGTCTAAAGATCTGCCAACCCAATAAGTTTGAGGCCAACGAAATAATATGTTAATAGTATACGGTTTTGCAACACCTACATCCTTTATACCCTATCATCATTGCATTAATGCACCGATTCACACATTCACTTCATTTCATTTCACATAATTCATTTTCACCAAGAGTTTCAGAAACAATATAATAGATAAATATAATATGAGAAATATAGCAAATTAAAATACTTTCTATAATTAGCCTAGATAGATGGTTGCGAGGGGCGGAACCGAGGGGCCCATTACACTCAAATACTGGTAACTCAACTAAGTTATGCCATAAATACAAATCCTGTAGTACTAGAGTAGCGTATCCAGTAATGTGTTCTTAACATAGATTAATTAATAAAATAATACCCTTGCAAAATTGATACTTTGATGGCTCACACAACCCACGGCTATAAAACCTGGTGTGTAACATTTTTTTTACTATATTCGCATATTATTGGTAATACAGGTAATTATAGTCCAGTTAATCTAGAGCAAAAATATATGCAGTCAAACACAAGTTGGTAGAGTAGGGATTTACGGTTTCGTGATCCTTGGCCATATCCAAATAACATGAAACGTTTACCATTATTTAAATAGTGGATTCAGGTGATTTAAGATGGAGGACAGAACGACATTATGGAGAGAGAGAGAGAGAGAGAGAGAGAGAGAGAGAGAGAGAGAGAGAGAATACAGCTCCTTATAGGATAATGAAAAAGAAGGATATTTCCGTCTGAAAAATATTAATAAGAATAGTCAGTTCCAACAATATTTAAGGCTTTTTTTTACTTAGAAAATATGATAACGATTTAAAACAATACTATAAGATAAGATTTCATAATAATTATTTAACAAAATATACACGATAACATTATTTCTTAAAGCAGAAGGTCTCAAATATATCATATCTATCAGAATAAAAGTCTCTCTCTCTCTCTCTCTCTCTCTCTCTCTCTCTCTCTCTCTCTCTCTCTCCATAAACTGTACGCATTTCTTTCGTTACCGTTCCTCGTATTCTCTCTCTCTCTCTCTCTCTCTCTCTCTCTCTCTCTCTCTTTTTTCTTTTTTTCTATTCTCTCTCTCTCTCTCTCTCTCTCTCTCTCTCTCTCTCTCTCTTCTCGTCTCTTCTCTCTCTCTTCTCTTTTCCTCTCTCTCTCTCCCTCTGTGTGTGTGTGTCTTTGTCCATATATTTAATTCGTTGTTGTATTTCTCTGCCTGATTACTGTAATTTCCCTCCTCCTCCCATTGGAACCATTCTACCTATGTACTGGTTGTTTGAACGAAGGCCACCTTTCAGGGCAATAAGGGCATGATCTCTCAGAGCCAGGTTTGGCTGAGCGACGCCGGTTTTGTTGCTGGCTGCACATGTGTGTGTGTTTATGTATGAATGTATATATAAATAGTATATATATGTATGCATATATACAAATTTGTGTTCTGTTTCACTTAATCCTCTATGCTGTCGAGGGTTCTCGTCAGTATGGAGTAGGAAAATGCATGTTTAAAAGTCATTAGAATAATAATCGTTTTGTATTGCACTATACTAAGTCATTTAGAACATAAATACGTTTTAGTCATGCACTATACTAAGATATACGCAAAAAAAAAAGATAAATAAAAAATGATCTTTAACGGAGAATGAGTGAATTATGTACAGTCACTCATATAAGTTCATGGATGTCTGGGTGTTTGGGAGAGATTTCCATTTCCCCCCTTTCTGGATGACAGGCATCAGTGAGTGCGAAACTGGCCAAATGTTCAACTACCTAACTCTGCTGTAGAAAATTTTGGTTGGTGTTGTCCCAATCATACGGTCACTTATAAAGACCCGTTGTTCAGAAAGGGGTTGGATGGAATTCAGCTTTAAGCCCGGAGACATCCATGAACTTATATGAGTGACTGTACACGGCTGACAGTTTTTTTTTTTTTTTTTTTTTTTTTTTTTGTTTTTTTGTTACTCAACTGCCTTACAAGAGTAGTTCCAATGTCACAACTATAGTTTAACAATTTAACAATTCCAGCCCTACGAATATCTGGTAAAAAAATCCCTTAAGTTAAAATTTTAATCGCGAGTCATAATGAGATCATCTTCTTAGTAAGATCTAACTCTATATTATTGCAATCTGCACTGTTACATACCTCCATTTATAGTATCTTTTGCAGTTTTTGAAGCGCATCATCCACTAAAACTGCGCCATCTGCTAATCTAAGTTTATTTTCATTACTACAATCTAAACATTCTCTTACATTTCCTACTACGATATTCATCAGCTAAGTCACGTGAATGAATAACTAACGATGACATAACATTGCCTTCATTGTCTGCCTATTTATCTACAAATTTAGTTGCTAAGGCTCTGTCGCCATATTTGGCACCGACTTCTGATTTTCTTTAAGGTATAATGTAACCTTAAATATTCAACGTGAATAACACAATGAAGCCTGAACTTCCATTATATCTGTTGCATTCTATGAAATACATTACACAAAGACATTTAATACTATATATATATATCTATGTATATATATATATATATATATAGATATATATATATATAGAGAGAGAGAGAGAGAGAGAGAGAGAGAGAGAGAGAGAGAGAGAGAGAGAGAGAGAGAGTGTGTGTTTTATCTTGCATCATAGCACATTATGCAATAAACTAAGTAAAATTTGCAAGAAAATTTAAAAAATAAATTTTTCATACTAATATCAAAAATGAGACTTCCTTCTCCTCCAAGGAGGAACTGTCGACCGCGTTTGGAGAAGCAAATAGACTCACCTCTTCCATCTTTCTTTATTAAAAGTTTCCCAAAAGTCTCTTCTGCCATGCACGACTAAAAAGGAAATTAATCATTTCAGCAGGCGCTGTATAAAAGAGCGAGGGGGGCGGGGGGAGGGAGTCAAATGGAATGGGAGGGACGGGGGCTGGGGGTTTAGTCTAAAGGCCTTCATTTTCCTCCTCCTTTTGGATGATTTTTTTTTTTTTTTCTTCATAAGAAGTCACTTTCTTTTCGATGGCTGTCAGTCTTGAGATGTCGGGTAAAAAAGACGTTTTCTTTTGAATGGCCAAAGAACCGGTTCCTTCGCTTATTTTCTTTTCATTCTTTTATTATTGTTGTCATACAAAGCGACGGTACAAGTGACTCACTAAAGGCCACGGTCCCTGAAATCATAGTAATTCAAATATGAAGAAGATTGAAGTGTTCGCCTAATATATATATATATATATATAATATAGAATATATTATATATTATATATATATATATATCTATATATATATATATATTATTATATGTTAAATACATATATTAAATTAATATATATAAAAATATATATATATAATATTAGATATATATATATATATATTATATATATTAATATATCTATAATCTATAATATTATTATTATAATATATATATATAAAATATATATATATATATTATCGATATATATTATATAAATATAATATATATTTATATATATTCCTCTATAATCCCTATCTGTCTTTCATAATAGCTTTCATTTGTAAACTTATTTTCATATTTATATCATTCTTCTTACTAAAGGACGACAAGTCGAAAGGCCTCGCAGCGATACTCCGTTGCTTCACTTTCCTTCGTGAATTGTCTTTATTTATATATTCATCAAATTCCATATTTTCATGATTCAGTTATGCACACACACACACACACACACACACACACACACATATATATATATATATATATATATATATATATATATATATATAACTATATAATATATAATATATATAAGTCAAGTATTAAAAACAACATTATATAGAGTAATATACTCGTATGAGCAAGCATAACATATTTTACACAAAAATCTGACACAAATTATACACCACCCAGGCATCGTGACAGATACTATTACTAAAAAAAGAAAAACAAATTCATAACGTAAGAGCTTTTTATCTTACAGACCATTAAGAGCAGAAAGAATTCATTAGTAGCTCTCATTGAAAAAACAAAAATATTTTTTGTTCCTTATGGACAATTTTAGGTAAAGCAAAAGACATAAAGAGAGAGCGTTTGTCCCAGACTATGTGAGCTCTTCATGTATGTGAAACATTAGTGAGGGATATTAACGAGAAAGGCCGTAATTTTCATTAACCTTATTCGCAATGTCATGACATCTGTTTTCTAACTTCCAGGAAACATTTCATTTATTGTTGCAACAAACGCTGCATTTCATCATAAGGAAATTTTTCTAGAGCATTGTCATGTAGTTTGTTGTTGCGACAGATGCTGAAGTCATAAAGAGGAATATTTCTCTTTTTTGTGAAGTTTGCCATGGAAAGAAATTCATAAGTAGCAATGGCTAAAGTAGATGGTCCCAAAGTGAAAACTGATATATATATATATATATATATATATATATATATATATATATATATATATATATATATATATATATATATGTATATATATATACATATATAAGGACCTCATTAGAACTGGATGGTATCTAGTATATATATACTATATATTATATTACTATATATATATATCTATATAATATTAATATAGATTATATTATATATAATATATATATATATATTATATATGTAAAATATTGTTTTTAATGGAAAATAATTAATATGAAAGATCATTTGTCCAGAAATATAACGTATGTGTGTGCCTAGGCCACAAGTGACGACGAGAAACGTATTGGTCTTCCAGGAATATATATAATGTGTCTGGTGATAGCAGTAGTAACAAACGACGCACACACATCAGACCAGCCATCGCCTCAGTTACGCAACTCTAGTTTCGGCGTAAAGTTGGCCTCTGAAATTACTCATCCTATTAAATAAATTAATCCTAAAGGAAACTAATCCAATTTGCGAAGCCCATATGTGTTCCATAAACCCGTTACAAAATTACTGGGCAAAGGCTATAACTTTGAAACGGACGCCTCTCCTAAACTATATGGTTAAATATAACTTTCCAAATGATTCCCTTTACTTTGTTATTTGGATTTCTGTTGCAGGATGTCGTTAGGTTTTCAATGCGAGAGGATAGAAGAATAACTTATAATAATGCAGGAGTGTCCATCTGCTTTCGCAAACTTGTAACTTATTTTCGTCTCACAGAAGAGGAGAGACAAAGATGAATTGTAGCTAATTCACTAAAGGTTCATTTTTACTTTCGTTCAAAAATTTCCTCTAACGATGTGTTATAGAGTTTAGAAGCTTTTTTAATCATGTTGTCCTTGTGGTTTTTAGTTTGAAAAATAGACGAAAAATATGATATCACGAACACTGAAAAATAGTAAGAATGCAGAATGTAAAAATGATAAGGCGCCCAACGAGTAATCTCTGTTACTAATTTCAACATACTGAATGAGCCTCTGACAGCTGATATTAGAACAAAAGGAAGCCGCAAATAAATAATAAATAAATAAATAAATAAATAAAAAATAAACAAACAAAGACTATGGCTTATTAACGCCTACCGCATGATTTAATAAAAGCAAAATATGATTAACACAAACATTAAAACAACAGCAGGCGTACAGAATGTAAAAATGAAATGACAGTCAAATGAGTAATGTGTGTTATTAATTTCAACATCCTGAATGAGCTTTTAATAGCTGGGAAGCAGAAAAAACAACTCTTGCCTATCACATCCTTCCGTAGCCAAGTAAGGATTTCTGGGTATTTCCAAATAACAAACCTTTGTGCTGTTGCTGATTTTGTATTCAGTCTTAACCGTGCCATTTTCTATTAGTTGTACTTCTTTTTCTAGGTTTATTTTGTTTTTCAATGTTACATTTGTGCTCCCTTTCATTCATGCGAGATGCTTCCTTAAAACATGGGTTTTCCTGCATTTCTCGCCATTTTGCATGATGCATATGCTGCTTCTGATTTGTGCTTGGATTACTTATTTTCACTTTGGCTTCTATTAGTTCATTGATCAGGTTAGCTGTAATACATAAATCATTGGTTTTAATGACATTGCTTTTCTATATTACCTTAGAGCCTGGTCAGCATTTTTGGATCCTTTTGGTGGTGGTGCTAAAATTGTCATATACTACCGTTATGCTGCACTTCTCTACTACCATTATGCTGCATCTTCCCTCAGTTTATGTGCAAAGTTCACAGTTATGTCTACGTCATTCACTGGGTCAACAAATGCCGAGTGTTTGGGGTGTTCATCATGAGCTTCCTGAATTTTCTCTTGTTATATTTTGTTATTTTTTTATTTCTTTTAATTTCCTTGGAATGTCATTTCTTTTCAACAGTTGCTCTTTGCTGGTCTGCGAGACTTTGTTCTGTAGTCTCTCTGTTTCCTTGTTGTTACCAGAAGGATGTCAATAATTTCATATTTCCTCTCTGCAATGGGTCACAAACTACAAAGCTCTTGCGCAATTCAGTGCTCTCCTCTTTGTTCCATTTCCCTCTTTCTCTTTGTCTTTGGTTGGTGCGACTGTTGTACGTACCCTTCCTCTTTCTGAGTTGAGTTGAATATAAAATTTAGGCCAAAGGCCAAGCACTGGGACCTATGAGGATATTCAGCGCTGAAATGGAAATTGACAGTAAAAATTATGAAAGGTGTAACAGGAAGAAAACCTCCCAGTTGCTCTATGAATCAAGTGTTAGGAGTGGGTGGAAGGTAAGATGAAGAAAGAGTATATTAAAGGCGATACAGTAAAAGGCACGAAAGTAGTTGCAGCTAGGGGCCGAAGGCACGCTGCAAAGAACTTAAAGTAATGCCTACAGTGCACCGCATGAGGTCCACTGACGGAACTAACCCCCTACGGGGTTCCACTTTCTAGGAGGTCTATTCTTCTAACAGCTGGTAATTTTTTCGTTTATAAATGTCACTGGAAACTTTTCGTATTCAAATGTCATTCGATTATCCTTTTAACTTTTTTTTTTTTTAATGGGAGATGACACCAACATCATATGATAAACATTGTGCCTTTTATAATCTGCTTTATAACTAAAATGTCGTGATCCATACGTTACGTTTTATATTTAAATCTATTCATATGAGCAGTTTGTGGTTAATTTCCATCAGACAAAATAGAAATTCATACACTTGACAAAAACAAAGGAAGTCCTTTTTATCCAGAAGAACGAACGAACAGTCGACCCCACGTTTTTCGAAGTAAAATATACTCGGGTCTTCCATCTTTCTTTATTAAAAGTTTCTCGAAGTCGCTTCTGCCATGCAAGAATAGAAAGGAAATTAATCATTTCGGGAAACGCTTTATAAGTGGAGTGGGAGAGAGAAGAGAGGTGGAGGGAATAGGAAGGGCCGTTCCAAAGGCCTTCATTTTCCTCCCACTTTTTAAGGGGACTTTTGACTACGAAGTAATTTCCTTTTGGTGGATATGTCATTCTCGAGTAGCAGAGCAAAAAAGGCATCGTCTATTGAGTCTTACTCTGCGCTTTCTCAGATAAGATTATTTTGAAAATGAAGGTGATTAACATATTCGCTAAAGATCCCGGTCTTTTGTGTGTAGTTTTTCCTCCGTCATGAAGACGGGGGAAGAACTCGGAAGAAAAGGATCAAGAAATAAAAGGGAGCTGAATCTGCTCATGAGAAAAGAAGTTTCAAAAACTCAAGTTCATTGTAGTAAGTCACCGGGGAGGAGAGAGGGAGCTTCTGGATCAATATCCCGCCGAGTTAGTAACGGATTAAAAAGATCTTACCGAGTTCATTTGAATAAAACAACTCAGTATAAAGATCTCATAAATAATCACAATAGAAATATTCTTAAATATTTGCTATTTTTGTTTGGTAGTTCGTTTGAGTTTGTAAAATTATAGTAGAAACGTTTTATGTACATTAGTTACGTTAGTACTCAGAGATTATCCCTTAATAATCATGAAAAGAGAAATTTAAGTCAAAATGACACAATTTCCTCCACTATTGAAGGAATTAGGTCACTTATCTTTACTATCATTAGTAACTGTTCTTCCACTGAGATGAGTAACCATAAACAGAAACCTCCGATTTTCAATAAAGTTCTTTAACACGTTTTTTGGTCATTCTAAACGTTTACTATATCAACACATGACGATCTGATTCAGTTAATTTGTATCTGAATTTTCATGGCGCTGAATGATAATGGGTATTCATCTGCTGCTGAAACATTAAAAGAGAAAAATGCGTGATCCGACCTTCAGCTTACTCAAGATGCGTGCAATATTTTTCACCTCAAGCATGAGTTGTAAATATTATATTCCTAACTTTCAATGTAAATTAAAACTTGCTAAAGTCTAATGTCAAACAGAGCCTTGTTTCACCAACGAAAACTAAAATAAATACGTTATATTTTACTAAAAATGATTTTTCTGTACTGTTTAAATTGCACGTTCTTTATTTTTTATATTTTCATCCTAATAAACAAATAATAAATATCCTATTCTAAAATTCCTGTATCTATAACTTAACGCAAAACACCTTTTTCAGACCTTTAAGGTTCCTCTATAATTACCCGTTTCCTACGCCCCAACAAAAGCAACAAAAACAACAACAACAGAGTAGTTTGTAGGCTTACTCCACGAGTAAGCAAAACTATTAGTTTATAATCAAGAAGCCTCTTGGTACCTCTTCGAAGAGGACATGAAACTAACCTTAGTGTTTAACTAAATTATAGATAACATCTGTACATACATTTATTTTCCTTTATAAAAGTATAAGTGCAGAATCACTGAATATATTTAGAACCGAAGTGATTTTTATCCGAAGCTCTGAATTCCTAATTGAAATTCCCGTTAAATCATGGAATGGTTACCAAATATGCTCTGTCAATAATTCACAGCGAAATTGATGACTAAATATGCCGATTGATGAAAATTAAATCCGTTTGCATACTGATTATTAATGGAACATATGCTTCGTAAATATGCATATTTGTGCCATTGAAATTATAATAACCTGCGACCAAATACATGTTCCCTTTATGCAAATATCTGTTTTATAATATCAACAAATTACATGTTCCAAACTCAATCGAAATTTATGAAGTCTCGGTCGAAATGAGTTAAATACCAATTTTTTCTCTTACTGTATATTTCATGGTCCCCGCCTCACTTTTTCTCATAAACACGACCAATACATACATACATACACACACATCTATAAAATATGTATATATATTATATATATATATATCTATATATATTATATATATTACACACACACACACCACACCACCATATGATATATATGAAAATATATATATATACAGATATAATATATATAGATTATATATATTATATATATATATATATATATATAGATATAGATAATTATATATATAAATATGTATCATATATGATAGATATATTATATATTATATATATATAGATAATATAATATATATATAATATATACATATATATACACATATACACACACACACACAACACACACTATATATATATATAATATATATATATATATATATATATATAATATATATATATATAGATAGATAGATAGATATATTGTGACATGACGGTGCAGTCGATAGCAGTGGGTTTTATTCTTTATCAATTTGCTAAGTATGGAATACTAATTATGCGGTTGAAGATCAAATGAAAGTGGAAAACCTCTCTCTTCTTCTCCTCATACTCAGGTTTCAGCCATTACGCAGATGTCTACATAGACTGAGTTTTTGATCCCCTTAGCCTCCAAGTTATTTCATTTACAACCCGCACACAATTTTCTAGGGTTCAAATCCTTACCAACAAAAATGATCTCTCACGAAGTTAAAGGTTTAAGGAACGGAGGCAATGATTTTTCACTAATGCTTCAAGATCCAACAAGTTCTTACAATAATATCACTATTTTAAACATTTCAATTTTTTTTGTTTTTTTTTACAAAATCTACACTTGAATGATATTAATCAAATTTAATAATGGCACACGAATTGTGCACGGAAATATATCAGATCATAGGTTAGTAAAATAAATCCAAAAACCAATGCAAAGAAAATACACACACGACAATTAAAATAAAAGAAACGTTAGAAGATGACTCAAAAATCTCAAAACAAAGCCATTAATGATGGAAATATATGTAGTTGTAAGATCAGTTAATATTAAAAAGGTCGCAGTACACTCACTTGAGATCGAAAAACATTAGATTACTGTACCTTAGAACGACTGAATAAAAGGCAAAATTACAACTCAAAATATAAAAAGAGTCTCTCTCTCTCTCTCTCTCTCTCTCTCTCTCTCTCTCTCTCAGTTCCTCGTTGGACGAGTCGATTACATTCTCGACTACCGGTCTCAGGATCCGGGTTCGATTCCTTGCTCTGCCAACGCGAAATCAGAGGAATTAATTTCCGGTGACAGAAATTCATTTCTCGATGTGGTTCGGATCCCACAATAAGCTATAGGTCCCGTTGCTAAGTAACCGATTGGTTCCTAGCCACGTAAAAAAAATATCTAATCCTTCGGGCCAGCCCTAGGAGAGCTGTTAATCAGCTCAATGGTCTGGTAAAACTAAGATATACTTATTTTACTTCTCTCTCTCTCTCTCTCTCTCTCTCTCTCTCTCTCTCTCTCTCTCTCTCTCTGAGGGAAATAAGACAAACTCTAACTTCACGTATGAGCAATACACAATGTGCATCTGCAACACAACACGTTAAAAGGCACAAGGGCAACGTTTATGTCTCTGGTAGCAAAAGGAAATGGGTCACGTTACAATACACTCTGAATCCCAATAGCTTTTGCAATAATAATCTGCAATGATAACTGGCACAACAATATGGAAATCTGTGCCAATCTTATCATCTGAGTAGGGTTAAGTAGGCACGTAATCATTCGCTCAGGCGCAAGTGCATAAAACTGCACAGGCAGAATTGGCACAGATTTAATCATCGGTAAGTTTGCTCGCAGCAATAATTTGATATTTGAGAATACTGTCGTGCTCTTTACTTTCACTAACGGCATTTTTAGCATTAGTACAAATGCCTTACGTTCGTATGGAGACAAAATTATAATGCAATCACAGCATGCATGTACTTTAACGCCTAATTCACAGACTGCATTTAAAACAGATAATAAGACAGTTCAACGGACCATTCAAAGAGATATCGTTATGGAAATGCAAGGCAAGCTAGCCATCAGTCAGTCCTTGTACGAATCTAGAATTAAGCAATGATCCTTAATTACTCAACAGCGATTTCAACAGAGGAATAACTCGACACTGAAAGACTTCCTCTCGTTACTCCCAGGGAAATGAGCAAGTATTTTATGACAATTCCGCATCCTTTCGTTATTCTCAATGTATTTTTACTTCCATTTCTACTGAACGAGCTCACTAATTTTTTTTCCCACTTATACGCTTGATCAGACTACATCTTACCACTTCTTAACTTTCACTGGGTACCTGAGTGCTTTGGCTTTTCCATGTTGCAGAGAACAGCGGTGCTTTGACTTTACTGCAGGGTATTAAGGAGTTGGGAACCTCCCCAGGCAAATGTGATTCTATAACCGAGGGGAGGTTTTCCTCGTCATACTATCCAGATAGATACTAAAAATCACATCAAGTGTTTGTTTCTTCTAAGCCTACCCAAGCAACTGCTAAGATGGGCCTAAAGGTAATCTAGGTAGTGTGGTGGCCTTCTAGCAAAAAGGCAAAGGTAATCTGGGTAGTCGTTGGTGGCCTTCTAGTAAT
Organism: Macrobrachium nipponense; assembly: GCF_015104395.2. Taxonomy (NCBI): domain Eukaryota; kingdom Metazoa; phylum Arthropoda; class Malacostraca; order Decapoda; family Palaemonidae; genus Macrobrachium; species Macrobrachium nipponense. The sequence continues at coordinate 17,215,818 of NC_061097.1, read as the reverse complement.
CTGGGTAGTCGTTGGTGGCCTTCTAGCAAAATGCCCAAGTAGGGCTGTGTGAGACTTGAGTGCTTGGCTGCATAGAGGAACTTATTCCTTGATGCCATTATGTTTATGGGGCATTTCTGTTGTTGTATCGGAGTCAGTCATCACTAACTCATTTTTTATTTTTTTATTCTTTGCCATCTCCATGAGAAGGCGCATTCTCTCTCTTCTCTCTCTCTCTCTCTCTCTCTCTCTCTCTCTCTCTCTCTCTCTCTCTCGGATTATCTGCAGAGACAATACAGACAAATAAAAGCGGTGCTGCTCTGAGGAGCTTCTAAGGGGACAGAGAGCTGGAGTAGGTCAGCGTAGAAGACGGGCTTAATGTTTCCCAAGGGGGATCAGGACCTTTGGGATAATGAAGGGATGGTCAACGAGGGTCACAATCCCTCTCACTACCAACAGACACGTGTCCAGAAAACAACGTGAGGTACAATTTATGCCTTTGCAACCGAGGGGTTATGACAACCTTATCAGAATAGCGTGCGTCAAACTATTGGATCTTGACAATTATATATATATATATATATATATATATATATATATATATATATATATATATATATGTATATCATTCGAGCTACAAATGTCCTTTAATATCTAATTCGCTCTACCTCGGAATTGATATATTTTCATATATGTACCGAGGGGGAATTTTTTTTTTAGTTGATAATAATTTCGTCCCCCCATGGGATCGAACCACCGTCCAGTGGAAACAGACAGTGACGCTAGCGAGTCGGCTAGCAGAGAGGCTAATAAGTTTATATTGATTCTGACCATTACAAATCACTGTCGATCTCGGCGTTTTCGTAATTAGAATCGATATGAAACCCCCTCAACAATGCTAGCCGATTCGAGCATTTGAACAACGCAGCCTTGTTATGAATACTTATCACATCACCGTGATTCATATAAATCATATAAATCAAGGTGATGTGATAAGTATTCTATATATATATATATATATATATATATATATATATATATATATATATATATAATATATATATATATATTATATATATATATATATATGAATACAATATTATCACATATATAATTGTCAAGAGCCTGTAGTTTGTCAAACGTTTTTGTGATAAGTTGATTGTCATAAGGCCTCGTTTGCAAAAGTATATATTTTTAATATATATATATATATATATATATATATATATATATATATATAATATATATATATATATTATATATATATTAATATTATAATATAATATAATGTCAAGAGCCTGTAGTTTGTGCACGTTATTGTGATAAGGTTGTCATAACCCCTCGGTTGCAAAGGCGTAATTGTACCTCACGCTGTTTTCTGGACACGTGTCTGTTGATAGTGAGAGGGATTGTGACCCTCGTTGACCTTCCCTTCATTATCCCAAAGGTTCTGATCCTCCCTTAAAACATTGAGCCCGTCTTCTACGCTGACCTGCTCCAGCTCTGTCCCCCTTATAAGCTCCTCAAAGCAGCACCGCTTTTATTTGTCTACTAAATCCCTTACTTGTTCCAAGTCTCGGGTGTTACTCTCCTTCTTACGTGGATTTTATGAATATATGTATGTGTGTGTATATATATATATATATATATATATATATATTATATATATATATATATATATATATAATATATATATATATATATATATATATATATATACGTAAATAGCCACATGAAAGGTGAAAAATCGAAGACCAGGTACCAAGCGCTTTCGTGTATTGCATACACTTCTTCGGGGTAGAATATATATATATATATATTATATATATATATATATATATATATATATATATATATATATATATATATATATACATACTTACACATAGTCATAAAATCCCACGTAAAGAAGGAGATTTCAAACCAAACCGGGACTTGGAACAAGCAAGTACTTTAGTATTTTATTCTACATTTTCATTTACGCTGGCTTTCGTACTACAATATATACATACTCACACACACACACACACACACACACACACACACACACATATATATATATATATATATATATATATATATATATATATATATATATATATATATATATATATGTGTGTTGTGTGTGTGTGTGTGTGTGTGTGTGCGTGTATTTCCCTTAAACTTCACAATACCGTAAGGCGAGACATCTCGTAACGAGAGCTGAGGCGAAAGAAGCGGGACGCGTTAATTACGTTTCCTTCAGCTGCGCGATTCAAATTATTAGTTTCCTTGAGCTTAACATTAGGCCAAGCGCATTGAATCTCTTTCTCTCCTCGTGCGTCGCGACATATGTAAGGCGCTTGAACGAATTAGAGCTAATTGAACAATTCCTTTTAATTAAAGGAGAGAGGAAGCAAGGGCTTTATTACCGTCGCATGTCCCTTGTATTGAAGGAGTTACGGCACACCCTCGTATTATCATGTCATTAATGAACTTGCTTTGTTAAGACCTTTGATTAATTTTATCTTTATCTGGTTAAGTGACTGACAGTGCATTCAGCGACAGGCTGGGCTCATCACTTCCTTTCTTCCGCTTAGAATGAACTGTTATCGTATAATAAATCATGTGAACAGTATTACAATGTTTTGACGGAATAATCAATAGAGGATGCTAAAGGTTCAAGCTTAACACTTTTGTCATTAGTATTATGACAATAATCCTACGTATTATGCTTTCAGCGTATTTTCTAGTCGTAGTGGCTTCAATGAATTTTCATATTTTCAAAATAAGTACTATTACAGAGCGTACAGTTACGCATATAACATTCATGTATTTTTCATCAAGATTAATTTCATTGATTTCAGGCCAAAAACTCTTCTACCCATTTTAGTTCCCTGTCAAAGAAAACTATTGAGATGGCTTTGTTTGTCCGTCCGCACTTT
>NC_061097.1:17193984-17207415 GCF_015104395.2 Macrobrachium nipponense | reverse complement strand
CATAATGGTATTAGAGAAGATGCAGCATAACGGTAGTATATGACAATTTTAGCACCACCACCAAAATGATCCAAAAATGCTGACCAGGCTCTAAGGTAAAATAGACAAGCAATGTCATTAAAACCAATGATTTATGTATTACAGCTAGCCTGATCAATGAACTAATAGAAGCCAAAGTGAAAATGAGTCACCCAAGCACAAATCAGAAGAAGCAAATGCATCAGGCAAAATGGCGAATAATGCAGGAAATCGCATGTTTTAAGGAAGCATCTCGCATGAATGAAAGGGAGCACAAATGTAACATTGAAAAACAAAATAAACCTAGAAAAAGAAGTACAACTAATAGAAAATGGCACGGTTAAGACTGAATACAAAATCAGCAACAGTACAAAGGTTTGTTATTTGGAAATGCCCAGAAATCCTTACTTGGCTACGGAAGGATGTGATAAGAAAGAGTTGTTTTTCTGCTTCCCAGCTATTAAAAGTTCATTCAGGATGTTGGAATTAATAACACACATTACTCATTTGACTGTCATTTCATTTTTACATTCTGTACGCCTGCTGTTTTTTTAATGTTTGTCTTAGTCATATTTTGCTTTTATTAAATCATGCGGTAGGCATTAATAAGCCATAGTCTTTGTTTGTTTATTTTATATTTGTTTTTTATTTATTTTTTTGCGGCTTCCTTTTGTTCTAATATCAGCTGTCAGAGGCTCATTCAGTATGTTGAAATTAGTAACAGAGATTACTCGTTGGGCGCCTTTTCATTTTTACATTCTGCATTCTTACTGTTTTTCAGTGTTCGTGATAATCATATTTTTCGTCTATTTTCAAACTAAAAACACCAAGGACAACACGATTAAAAGCTTCTAAACTCTATAACAACTCGTTAGAGGAATTTTGAACGAAAGTAAAAATGAACCTTTAGTGAATTAGCTACAATTCATCTTGGTCTCTCCTCTTCTGTGAGACGAAAATAAGTTACAAGTTTGCGAAAGCAGATGGACACTCCTGCATTATTATAAGTTATTCTTCTATCCTCTCGCATTGAAAACCTAACGACATCCTACAACAGATATCCAAATAACAAAGGAAAGGGAATCATTTGGAAAGTTATATTTAACCATATAGTTTAGGAGAGGCGTCCGTTTCAAAGTTATAGCCTTTGCCCAGTAATTCTGTAACGGGTTTATGGAACACATATGGGCTTCGCAAATTGGATTAGTTTCCTTTAGGATTAATTTATTTAATAGGATGAGTAATTTCAGAGGCCAACTTTACGCCGAAACTAGAGTTGCGTAACTGAGGCGATGGCTGGTCTGATGTGTGTGCGTCGTTTGTTACTACTGCTATCACCAGACACATTATATATATTCCTGGAAGACCAATACGTTTCTCGTCGTCACTTGTGGCTTAGGCACACACATACGTTATATTTTCTGGGACAAATGATCTTTCATATTATTATTCTCCATTAAAATATTTACATATATAATATATATATATATATATATATATATATATACTAGATACCATCCAGTTCTAATGAGGTCCTTATATATGTATATATACATACATATATATATATATATATATATATATATATATATATATATTATATATATATATATATATATATATATATATCAGTTTCACTTTGGGACCATCTACTTTAGCCATTGCTACTTATGAATTTCTTTCCATGGCAAACTTCACAAAAAAAGAGAAATATTCCTCTTTATGACTTCAGCATCTGTCGCAACAACAAACTACATGACAATGCTCTAGAAAAATTAAAAACCTTATGATGAAATGCAGCGTTTGTTGCAACAATAAATGAAATGTTTCCTGGAAGTTAGAAAACAGATGTCATGACATTGCGAATAAGGTTAATGAAAATTACGGCCTTTCTCGTTAATATCCCTCACTAATGTTTCACATAAACCTAGCCACCTGGGGGGGCAACCAAGTCCTTATGGGTGCCGGTCCCAAGCCGGATAAATAGGGAGGGTTGGTGTCAGGAAGGGCATCCGGCTGTAAAAATCTGTGCCAAAACCAAAAATGGAATGAGCCGAAATATGGAAAGAGGTAATGCTAGGGCGTACTCCGTAAACGACGCACAGAGACATCGCCCTAACTCTGTGGTAAGGCGAAGGCTACTGCATCAGGAGCGGGTGCAGCTAAAGAAGCGAGCTCACATTGGGTTCAGAGTATGTCAGCTAAATGTTGGGTCCATGACTGGGAGAGGTAGAAGAATGGCTGACTTGATGAGAGAAAGAAAGTGATGTTTTGTGTGTGTGCAAGAAACGCGGTGGAAAGGAAATAAAGCTAAAGAGTTGGGAGATGGATATAAGCTATATTCTTCTTCTTCTTCCCAGCTTTTTCCCATTTTTATATGGGGTCGCCGTTTCGGATGAGCCGTTTCCATCTATTCTATACTTGCGCTTCTGCCTCATCAATTCCTTCTCATGTAAATCTCCTCTCACACAGTCCTTCCATCTCTTTCCTTGGTCTCCCTCTCTTTCTTCTTCCTTGCACCTCCACTCCCATAGTATGTCTCCCAGCGTGGTCCTCATCTCTCCTCAACAGGTGTCCATACCATCTCAGCCTCCCCTCCTGCACTTTCTTTGATACTTCCACCACTTAGTTGACCCCCTTATGTAGTCATTTCTGATCCTATCCACTCTTGTACCCAGAACATCCACCTAAGCATTCTCATTTCTGCCACATCCATCTTCTTCTGCTCTGCTTTTCTCATGCTTGCTGTTTCCGTACCATACAGCATTGCTGTTCTTACCACCGTCTTGTGAAATTTTCCTTTTAAACCTAAGCGGCACTCTTTTTGTCACAAAGAACTCCCGAGGCCGCTCTCCCAGTTGTTCCAGCCTGCCTGTACCCGATGTTTTACTTCTTCTTCCATACTTCCTCCAGCGTTAACAAAGATCCAAATACTTAAACTTATCAACTCTCCTTATTTGCTCTCACCAAGCTGAATACTTTCTCTATCATCCCCCTCAGTGGTGGTACACTATATCTCTTGGATCTACTTATTCTGGTGGAGCAAATAAACAAGGTAGAAATGGAGTTGGCATAGTACTGTCTAGTGAACTAAAGAACTCGGTAATAGAAGTGCATAGAAGAATGACCGTATCATCAGATTGAAGATATGTTATGGAGGAGAGATTCTGAATATTATAAGCGCATATGCACCACAAGTTGGTTGCACGAAGAAGAGAAGGGAATTTTTTTTTTTCTGGAGAGACATGGATGAATAATGCAAGAACGGAAGAGCATGAGAGGGTTGATAGTTGGGGCAGATTTGAATGGCCATGTCGGAAGTGAAAATGAGGCGATTGGCGGGTGCATGGGGGCCATTGGAATTGGGGAGAGAAACCCAGAAGGAGAGAGTGTAGTGGACTTTGCTGTGTCATTCGACATGGCAATAGTAAACACATTTTTGAGAAGAAAAGGGAACACCTAATAACATATAGGAGTGGGGGAAGATTCTCCCAGATAGACTATTTCTTGTATAAAAGGATATAAATCTGGTGGAGGTCAAGAACTGCAAAGTTATTCCAGGCGACCAGTAACCCCCCAACACAGGCTGCTATGTATTGACTTGAAGTTGAAAAGGGAAAGAAAAACCAGAGCTAAAGGGATAAGGAAATTAAATGGTACGAATTACAGAAGGAAGGGGAGGGGATAAGAAGAGAGAGTTTAAGAGGAGGGTTTTTGGAGGATATTGATATAGGGATTGAAGAGTTCAAGAATGGTGGGCACGAAATGCAGCAGTAATAAGAAGGCATGGAAAGGAGCTGCTAGGAGAGACATCTGGTATCTATGGGAAGAAAAGGATAGTTGGTGGTGGGATGAAGACATTGAGAAAGTAGTAAAAGATAAGAAGGAGGCGGAGAAAAGATGGGAAGAGTCACAGTCAGTGGAAGACAAAGAAATAGGTACAGAGAGAAAAACAAGGTGGTGAAAAAGGTGGTAGCCCAAGCTAAAGCAAAGTCGTATGATGATGTGTATAAATGAGCTGGGACAAAGGAAGGATTAAGAAGATGATGAAGCTATCAAAGGCTAGAAATAAGAGCACCAAAGATATAACACACATCAAAACAAATAAAGAATCAAGAGGGTGTAGTGCTTAGAATTGAGGAAGACATTGTGAAGAGATGGAAAGAATATTTCGAACAGTTGTTAAATGAGAAAATAATAGACTAATAAGAGAGGATGGGCAAGTGAACATTGGCATGGTAATGAGGTTTTCTAGGCAAGAGGTACTAAATGCACTGAATAAGATGAAGAATGGGAAGGCAACCGGACCAGACATGATCCCGGTGTAGCATGGAAAGCATTAGGAGATGAAGGAGTGGATATACTGTACGATCTTATGATAAAGATCCTTGAACAGGAAAAGATACCAAATGAGTGGCGTGGGAGTATATTGATCCCAATTTTTAAAGGGGAAAGGCGATGTCCAAGAGTGTGGTAATTATAGGGGCATTAAATTGATGTCCCACACTTTGAAGATACTGGAAAGGATGATAGATGCTAGACTGAGAGAAGAAGTACAAATAGGTAAAGAGCAGATGGGATATTTATGAAGGGAAGGGGAACAACAGATGGTATATTTTGTATGAGGCAAATAATGGAGAAATTCGGGGAAAGACAAAGGGACCTACATATGGTATTCAGTGACCTTGAAAAGGCTTATGACAGAGTCCCGAGACAAGAGGTATGGAGGAGCCTGAGGGAGAAGATGGTGCCAGAGAAGTATGTGCGATTGATACAGAGATGTACCGGAATGTATTTACCAGAGTGAGGAGCAGTGTTGGGGAGACAGAAGGTTTTGAGGTGAGAGAGTAGGATTACAACCAGGGGTCGGCTCTGAGCCATTTATCTAACATAGTGATGGATGTTATAATAGAGGAAGTAAGGGAGGACAGTACCATGGAACATATTGTATGCGGATGATATTGTTCTGTGTGCAGAGAACAGGGAAGATCTGGAAGTGAAATTGGAAAGATGGAGACAAGTACTGGAGGACAGAGGAATGATAAGTAGATCCAAGACAGAATATATGTGTACCACCACTGAGGGGGATGATAGAGAAAGTATTCAGCTTGGTGGAGAGCAAATAAGGAGAGTTGATAAGTTTAAGTATTTGGGATCTTTTGTTAACGCTGGAGGAAGTATGGAAGAAGAAGTAAAACATCGGGTACAGGCAGGCTGGAACAACTGGAGAGCGGCCTCTCGGGAGTTCTTTGTGACAAAAGAGTGCCGCTTAGGTTAAAAGGAAAATTTCACAGACGGTGGTAAGAACAGCAATGCTGTATGGTACGGAAACAGCAAGCATGAGAAAAGCAGAGCAGAAGAAGATGGATGTGGCAGAAATGAGGAATGCTTAGGTGGATGTGGGTGGGGTAACAAGAGTGGATAGGATCAGAAATGACCTACATAAGGGGGTCAACTAAGGTGGTGGAGGAAGTATCAAAGAAAGTGCAGGAGGGGAGGCTGAGATGGTATGGACACCTGTTGAGGAGAGATGAGGACCACGCTGGGAGACATACTATGGGAGTGGAGGTGCAAGGAAGAAGAAAGAGAGGGAGAACCAAGAAAGAGATGGAAGGACTGTGTGAGAGGAGATTTACATGAGAAGGGAATTGATGAGGCAGAAGCGCAAGATAGAAATAGATGGAAACGGCTCATCCGAAACGGCGACCCCATATAAAAATGGGAAAAAAGCTGGGAAGAAAGAAGACTAATGTTTCACATACATGAAGAGCTCACATAGTCTGGGACAAACGCTCTTCTCTTTATGTATGTTTTCTTTACTAAAAATGTCCATAAGGAACAAAAAATATGTTTTAATGAGAGCTACTAATGAATTCTTTCTGCTCTTAATGGTCTGTAAGATAAAAGCTCTTACGTTATGAATTTGTTTTTCTTTTTTAGTAATAGTACTGTCACGATGCCTGGGTGGTGTATAATTTGTGTCAGATTTTTGTGTAAAATATGTTATGCTTGCTCATACGAGTATATTACTCTATATAATGTTGTTTTTAATACTTGACTTATTAAATTATAACCTATTTAATTATATGTTATATATATATATATATATATCATATATATATATATATATAATATATATATATATATATATATGTGTGTGTGTGTGTGTGTGTGTGTGTGTGTGTATAACTGAATCATGAAAATATGGAATTTGATGAATATATAAATAAAGACAATTCACGAAGGAAAGTGAAGCAACGGAGTATCGCTGCGAGGCCTTTCGACTTGTCGTCCTTTAGTAAGAAGAATGATATAAATATGAAAATAAGTTTACAAAGAAAGCTATTATGAAAGACAGATAGGGATTATAGAGGAATATATATATATATATATATATATATATATATATATAGATATATATATATTTATATATATATATATATATATATATAATGATATATAGATATATATATATATATCGATATATATATATATATATATATATAGTATATATATATATATATATATATATATATATATATATATATATATATATATATATATATATATATATATATATATATATATATATATTATATATATAATATATATATATATATATATATATTTATACACCACATATATATATATATATATATATATATATATATATATATATATATATATATATATATATATATATATATATATATATATATATATATATATATATAGTATATATATATATATATATATATATATATATATATATATATATATATATATATATATATATATATATATATATATATTCAGGCGAAACACTTCAATCTTCTTCATATTTGAATTACTATGATTTCTGGGACCGTGGCCTTTAGTGAGTCACTTGTACCGTCGCTTTGTATGACAACAATAAGTAAAAGAATGAAAAGAAAATAAGCGAAGGAACCGGTTCTTTGGCCATTCAAAAGAAAACGTCTTTTTTACCCGACATCTCAAGACTGACAGCCATCGAAAAGAAAGTGACTTTCTTATGAAGAAAAAAAAAAAATCATCTAAAAAGGAGGAGGAAAATGAAGGCCTTTAGAACTAAACCCCCAGCCCCGTCCCTCCCATTCCATTTGACTCCCCCCCCCCCAGCCCCCCGCCCCCCCTCGCTCTTTTATACAGCGCCTGCTGAAATGATTAATTTTCCTTTTTAGTCGTGCATGGCAGAAGAGACTTTTTGGGTTTTTGGGAAACTTTTAATAAAGAAAGATGGAAGAGGTGAGTCTATTGCTTCTCCAAAACGCGGTCGACAGTTCCTCCTTGGAGGAGAGGAAGTCTCATTTTTGATATTAGTATGAAAAATTTATTTTTTTAATTTTCTTTGCAAATTTTTACTTAGTTTATTGCATAATGTGCTATGATGCAAGATAAAACACACTCTCTCTCTCTCTCTCTCTCTCTCTCTCTCTCTCTCTCTCTCTCTCTACTATATATATATATATATATATATATATATATATATATATATATATATATATATATATATATATATATATATATAAAGTATTAAATGTCTTTGTGTAATGTATTTCATAGAATGCAACAGATATAATGGAAGTTCAGGCTCATTGTGTTATTCACGTTGAATATTTAAGGTTACATATATCTTAAAGAAAATCAGAAGTCGGTGCCAAATATGGCGAACAGAGCCTTAGCAAACTAAATTGTAGATAAATAGGCAAGACAATGAAGGCAATGTTATGGTCATCGTTAGTTATTCATTCACGTGACTTAGCTGATGAATATCGTAGTAGGAAATGTAAGAGAATGTTTAGATTGTAGTAATGATAAACTTAGATTTAGCAGATGGCGCAGTTTTAGTGGATGATGCGCTTCAAAAACTGCAAAAGATACTTATAAATGGAGGTATGTAATAGTGCAGATTGCAATAATATAGAGTTAGATCTTACTAAGAAGATGATCTCATTATGACTCGCGATTAAAATCTTTTATTTTAAAACTTAAGGGAGGGTTTTTTTTTTTTTTTACCAGATATTCGTAGGGCTGGAATTGTTAAATTGTTAAACTATAGTTGTGACATTGGAACTACTCTTGTAAGGCAGTTGAGTAACAAAAAAACAAAAACAAAAAAAACTGTCAGCCGTGTACAGTCACTCATATAAGTTCATGGATGTCTCCGGGCTTAAAGCTGAATTCCATCCAACCCCTTTCTGAACAACGGGTCTTTATAGTGACGTATGATGGGCACACACCAAAATTTTCTACAGCAGAGTTAGGTAGTTGAACATTTGGCCAGTTTCGCACTCACTGATGCCTGTCATCCAGAATGGGGGTGGAAATGAAATCTCTCGCAAACACCCAGACATCTTATGAACTTATATGAGTGACTGTACAAAATTCACTCATTCTCCGTTAAAGATAATTTTTTTTTATTTATCCTTTTTTTTTGCGTATATCTTAGTATAGTGCATGACAAACGTATTATTGTTCTAATGACTTAGTATAGTGCAAGACAAACGTATTATTGTTCTAATGACTTTAAACATGCATTTCCTACTCCATACTGACGAGAACCCTCGACAGCATAGAGGATTAAGTGAAACAGAACACAAATTTGTATATATGCATACATATATATACTATTTATATATACATTCATACATAAACACACACACATGTGCAGCCAGCAACAAAACCGGCGTCGCCCAGCCAAACCTGGCTCTGAGAGATCATGCCCTTATTGCCCTGAAAGGTGGCCTTCGTTCAAACAACCAGTACATAGGTAGAATGGTTCCAATGGGAGGAGGAGGGAAATTACGGTAATCAGGCAGAGAAATACAATAACGAATTAAAATAATAATGGACAAAGACACACACACACAGAGGGAGAGAGAGAGAGAATAGAGAAGAGAGAGAGAAGAGACGAAAAGAGAGAGAGAGAGAGAGAGAGAGAGAGAGAGAGAGAAGAGAAGAATAGAGGGAAAGAGAAGAGAGAGAGAGAGAGAGAGAGAGAGAGAGAGAGAGAGAGAATACGAGGAACGTAACGAAAGAAATGCGTACAGTTTATGGAGAGAGAGAGAGAGAGAGAGAGAGCTTTTATTCTGATGGATATGATATATTTGAGACCTTCTGCTTTAAGAAATAATGTTATCGTGTATTTTTTGTTAAATATTATTATGAAATCTTAATCCTTATAGTATTGTTTTAAATCGTTATCATATTTTCTAAGTAACAAAAAAAAAGCCTAAATATTGTTGGAACTGACTATTCCTTATAATATTTTTCAGACGGAAATATCCTTCTTCTTTTTCATTATCCTATAAGGAGCTGTATTCTTCTCTCTCTCTCTCTCTCGCTCTCTCTCTCTCTCTCTCTCTCTCATCCATAATGTCGTTCTGTCCTCCATCTTAAATCACCTGAATCCACTATTTAAATAATGGTAAACGTTTCATGTTATTTGGATATGGCCAAGGATCACGAAACCGTAAATCCCTACTCTACCAACTTGTGCTTGACTGCATCTATTTTTGCTCTAGATTAACTGGACTATAATTACCTGTATTACCAATAATATGCGAATATAGTAAAAAACATGTTACACCAGGTTTTATAGCCGTGTGTGAGCCATCAAAGTATCAATTTTGCAAGGGTATTATTTTATTAATTAATCTATGTTAAGAACGCATTACTGGAGGGACGCTACTCTAGTACTACAGGTTATTTGTATTTATGTGGCGATAACTTAGTTGAGTTAGCCAGTATTTGAGTGTAATGGGCCCCTCGGTTTCTTCCGCCCCTCGCAACCATCTATCTAGGCTAAACTTATAGAAAGTATTTTAATTTGCTATATTTCTTTTCATATTATATTTATCTATATATTGTTTTTGAAACTCTTGGTGAAAATGAATTATGTGAAATGAAATGAAGTGAATGTGTGAATCGGTGCATTAATGCAATGATGATATGGTATAAAGGATGTAGGTGTTGCAAAACCGTATACTATTAACATATTATTAGTGCCTCAAATTATGGGTGGCAGTCTTTTAGACCTGGGCACATCGGTCACGTCTTAGCTATATGAATATATGTTAACTGGTGGGCAATTCTTAGTTGGATATAAAATTTCGTCTGCTCCCGGGCGCGAGCCTTGGAACCCAGAAATCAGGACGTACAGTGAAGCGCCTTTAACCACACTGCTACCACGAGAGGATATGAGTTAACGCCACCCTCACCTACAAATCCCTGTTGCGCCCAGGGATTCGTTGTTTTGGAGTGTCAAGTTCGAGGAGGGTTGATACCGACTCCAAAACAACGAATAGCTGACGCGACAGGGATTTGTAGGTGAGAGGCGGAGTTAAACTTATAGCCTCTCGTGGTAGCTGTGTGGTTAGCGCTTCATTGGACGTCCTGATTTCTGGGTTCCTAAGTAGGTTCGGGCCCGGGAGCCGACGAAATTATACCAACTAAAATTCCCTTTCAGTTAACATGTGCGAAAATATATTAATTCTGAGGTAGAGCGAACTAGATATTAAAGGACATTTGTAGCTTAATGCATAACATATGAATCACTTTTGGTGTTGTGATCAGACTCATATATATATATATGTGTGTGTATATTATATTATATATATATATATATATATATATATATATATATATATATATATATATTATATATATATATATATGAATTTCTCCATTAGTTGCCTCAGACAAAATATAACATCTGTTGTTCCCTTTATCTTCATAAATCCCATCTGCTCTTTACCTATTTGTACTTCTTCTCTCAGTCTGGCATCTATCATCCTTTCCAGTATCTTCAAAGTGTGGGACATCAATTTAATGCCCTTATAATTACCACACTCTTGAACATCGCCTTTCCCTTTAAAAATTGGGATCAGTATACTCCCACGCCACTCATTTGGTATCTTTTCCTGTTCAAGGATCTTTATCATAAGATCGTACAGTATATCCACTCCTTCTTCTCCTAATGCTTTCCATGCTCCACAGGGAATCATGTCTGGCCGGCTGCCTTCCCCATTCTTCATCTTCTTCAGTGCATTTAGTACCTCTTACCTAGAAAAACCTCATTACCATGTGCCAATGTTAACTTTCCCATCCTCTCTTATTGGTGTATTATTCCTCATTTAAACAAATGAATACGAAATATTCTTTCCTATCTTCACAATGTCTTCCTCCTTTCTAAGTACTACACCATCATGATCTTTTATTTGTGAGATATGTAATATCTTTGGTGCTCTTATTTCTAGTCTGTGGTAGCTTAATCATCTTCTTTAATCCTTCCTTTGTCCCCAGCTCATTATACACATCATCATACGACTTTGCTTTAGCCTGGGCTACACCTTTTTCTTTTTCACCGCCTTGGTTTTCTCTCTGAACTATCTCTGTCTTCCACTGACTGGGACTCTTCCCATCTTTTTCTTTGCCTCCTTTTTATCTTTTACTACTTTCTTCAATGTCTTCATCCCACCACCAACTCTCTTCCCATATGATACCAAAATGTCTCTCCTAGCAACTCCTTTCCATGCTTCCTATTACTGCTGCATTTCGTCGCCCACCATTCTTGAACATCTTCTCCCATCCCTATATCAATATCCTCCAAAACCCTCCTCTTAAACTCTCTCTTCTTATCCCCTTCCTACTCTAATTTGTACCATTTATTTTTCCTTATCCCTTTAGCTCTGGTTTTTATTTCCCTTTTTAACTTCAAATCCATACATAGAAGTCTGTGTTAAGGGACTACATGGTCGCCTGGAATAACTTTGCAGTTCTTGACCTCCACCAGCTTTATCCTTTTATACAGAAAGTAGTCATCTGGGAGCATCTCCCCCACTCGTATATGTTATTAGGTTGTTCCCTTTTCTTCTTAAAGAATGTGTTTACTATTGCCATGTCGAACAACACAGCAAAGTCCATACACTCTCTCCTTCTAATCTTAGCATAGTCCCTACTTTGTGTATTATGATAAACTAAAAAACATAGCGCAGACACTCTCTCTCTGATAAGTTGTGTATATATATATATATATATATATATATACACACACACACACACACACACATATATACATATATATATATATATATATATATATATATATATATATATATATATATATATATATATATATATATATATATATATATATATATATATATATAGATATATATATATATATATATATATATATATATAGCTGACAAGTTGTATTTGTGTAATATTATATTATATATATATATAAATATATATATAATATATATATATATATATATATATATATATAATATATATATATATATATTGGATGGAGAGATAATAAAAAAATCCTTAATTGAAGGCATTATACACGAAAGAAAGTTATGGTAAAAAACATTAGATTTCCTGGTCCAAACGGAGTGATTTCACACACATATATCAAATCACTGTTTTTTTGCGCATAAAATACAATCCATCTCCCTCTCTCTCTCTCTCTATTCCTTGATACTCTAAGATTACGCTTGTCACTGCAAAGCCTTAAACGTAAATGAAGGAAAAAATGAAGAATTTTCGACTTTCGGGACAGACAGACAGACAGACAGACAGACAGACAGACAGACAGACAGACAGACAGACAGACAGAGAGAGAGAGAGAGAGAGAGAGAGAGAGAGAGAGATTATTTCAGCAATTTTATAACACCAAGAAACCCAAGACATTATCCAAATCTTTCAAAATACCTCCCGATATATTTTGACAAATTGAAATATCTCTCGTGATATATAGAAACTCAATGAAGAATCGAGAGAGAGGAGTGTGTGTACTGGGTATGGCCTCTGCAGATATGGATTCCAGTTTGAAGAAAATATGGCCTTGTCTGGCCTCGGCAGCAGCTGTTGTTCGGACGTTGTTGTCCACATGTCCAGCGATTTACTGAGAGAAGTCTGCCCACAGGAATAGTCATCTTTTGTTTGCTCTAGCGGCCTATTCACTGGTGAGGATGTAGATCTCTGATGATGGAGCTGAAGACCCCAAGGAAAAGGAACTGGACGAGAGAATTGAGGCCTTGCGAGACACCATCCAGCAGGTGAACTTGACATAATAAATCGTCAGTTGCAGCTGAGGTTGACTACTATGAAGGCGTTGGACAGATCACTCATCAGGTGCTGCAACAGCAGGCATGGTGAGAGAGGGCCCATTCGCTCGAGGCTGAAACGTTGTTTCTGAAGAAGGACAACGATAAAGATGGAGAATCAACAGCTGGAAAACAAGATCCTGAAGATCACAGAAAAAAATCACCAGATGAAGTACAACACAAAGGATATTGGGCAGCAAAACGATGCATTATGTGAGGGATCTGTCTGTCCAGTTAGCAAAGGCAAACTGCCAGCTTCAAAGGTCTGAGAAAC
>NC_061097.1:17131484-17188984 GCF_015104395.2 Macrobrachium nipponense | reverse complement strand
GAATGCACTAAGATGTTTAATTGGTTAATACTTTAAAATGGTTAATTAGTTAATACTTTAGAATGCACTATGATGTTTAATTGGTTAATACTTTAGAATGCTTTATAGGTTAATATTCTGTAATGCACTAAAATGGTTAATCGCATAAACTAAAGATTAGTCATATATATTTATCCTGACTGGCTACACTGATTCGCAGCTCACCTTATACAAGAAAAGTTGATGTAACAAAACATTGATAATGTTGGTGATGAAGATGGTAAAGATGATATGTCAAGATCGTAATTTTCGTAGACACTGACAAGTCAAATCCCCACCCATCAGATTTGTCATTTTTTCTGCAATAAATACCAATTTATTTAAAATGAAAAGCTGATGCCGGCAACGTAGAAAATAGGGATTTATTAATCTGAAACAGCCATTAAAATCCCTAATGTCTGAACCGAAACCGGCCAAGACCGATAAGATAAACCAAAGACGCTTCATTCAAAATATTCGAAATAGACTCATTCTAAGAGCACTGAATTAATTTGATTTCGATTTATATAGATTTTTGGTATTACGCCAAGCACTGGGGCAACTAAGGCCATTCAGCGCTGAAATAGAAATTGACAGTAAAAGGTTTGAAATGTGGAACAGGAGGAAAACCTCGCAGTTGCACTATGAAACAGTTGTTAGGAGAGGGTGGACATTAAGATGGAAGAAAGAGAATATGAACGGAGGTACAGTAAAAGGAATGAAAGTAGTTGCAGCTAGGGGCCGAAGGGACGCTGCAAAGAACCTTAAGTAATTCGTATATTGCACCGAATGAGGTGCACTGATAAGAGCACCCAATTAACGAAGCGTTTTAGGAGAAAATACATTTCATATATTAACAAGTCGACTTTAATCGGCTAAAATTTCGTTCTTACACTATTTTCAGGACGATAAACAACGCTGGAAAATACGGCGGGTGGTCGGCTGGGCAAATAGCTGCAGTTGTCAAATAAGACACTAATATGCTGCAAGTATTTTAATCAACAAGTGCACTGGAGGTCGAAATTTAAAAATTCGTACAAGTAACAACCTTTTCAATCGTGGAGTAAGTATACAAATCGATCACTACCTTGTAAGTCAATAGAAGAGCGAATCTCAAACCAAGAGGATGATATAAAACACGTAGCCATCAACCGTTAATTTGGTCGAAAGTTCCACGAAAAAAAATGGAACAAACGACGTTTTGAATGGTATACCATTGTCTGCCACAGCGTTTCATTCGTCTGTCTGGTCGAGGTAAATATTTCACAGGGTGTAAGAAAACAGTTCAATTTTAGCAACTTTTATTATTATATTTTGTTTGCCGCTGTTACTAATACGATGTGCTTGGACTGAATTTACTTGCTGTGGCCTTCGGCGTCTAAGCGTGTGACTGTGCACGCGTCTCTCTCTCTCTCTCTCCTGGAATAACACAGCAATGCTTTCCCAGGTGGTTTAAATGTCTAGTTGATATGAAACTCCAAATAACAAAGACGAGGCGTTAGAATTAATTTCACGTTAAGGTCGAAATTAAACTGAAATCATTTATCAAAATAGAACAAAGTAATCAGAATTTAAAGCAGAAACTGGAAAACATGAAATTTTAGAGGTAAAAACAGAATAGAAATAAAGGAGTTGTTATACAGAAATAAAAAAAAATTCAGAATACTAAGTAAGACACCGGCTGAGAAAGTACCCGTGTGATAAGGTGTCTCTTAAACCACTTGTTGAGAATTATAAGTTAAAAACGAACAACTCATTTCCTACGATGTATATTAAAGAAAAATTTTAAAAATTAATGACGAACTGTTGTATTTGGTTATAGGATTAAGAAAATTGTTATTAAATAAAGGTAAATGTTATATGATGAACATTTCTAAAATAAAAATTATGTAAATGCCATGACATCTGTAAATTTGGTTTAATGTACTTTTCTAATAAAAGAAAAAAACTTTAGTGTCATGAGAAATGTGTGGAGATAAAAACTAAGAAGACTTTTCAACCTTAGAGATCGCAATGAGTGTGGCTCATGACGTCACCATCTAGGCCGGGCAGTTTTAGACAAGGATCGTTTACAGGGGAGACAAATGCAACGTCTGCTTTTGGTTACAGTGAAACTGGATAGGGTTTACTAATGCTTTAACGCCGCCTATTTGTTTGTTTTAGTACTTGCCGGTTCGTTGATAAAATTGAAATAATAACAATAAAAAAATAGTTAATTACCGAAAAAATATGGAAAACTTTCGATGTAACGGAATTTATGACACAAAATGTTTTCAATCCCTTTTTTCTGTGAAATTAAATACACATAAGAATGAGAGACCGCTTGGATCACTAAATTCTTTTTATTCTTTCTTACTTCTTGTAAACGTAATATCTGATCCCATTCTCCCGAAGGAGTTTTGAGGAACCCACATATTCATTTGACGCTATCATACATCAGGTGAGACATTCGGAGAATCGTATCGGATAAGTATCGATTTGAAATTCATGTGCAGATTATCCTTAAAAGAAAGAAAAAAAAAGGAGTCGTTAAAATGGTTCTCCAGCCTTGCTGTTTAGTTTTCTGTTAGGAATACAAAAGATAAAATAGATTGAGCTTATTAGCAAAACCTATTAACAGGAGCTGCTTAAATAAAATGAACATATCTCTACAACCATATCAGAATATCATAGTTCCACTACATATAATTGCTTATTATGAGTGGGACAAAGGATTCAAACCGAAATATGCATTTCCCTTCATGAGACATCTTCAAACATTGCCTTCACTATGGACTACTTTTTCATGAATAATAAACAAAGATTCTTATTGAAAGGGAACAATTCAGACGACGTTAACAATTGTGCCAAATATTAGTTAGTAATTTTTGTCTATTTCCCGCAAAAGACTTGCTTTCCACAAACCATTTCCGGTGATGTGTGTTGGGAATACCAACGAATATATATAATATATATATATATATATATATATATATATATATATATATATATATATATATATATATATATATATATATATATATATATATATATATATATATATTCAACAAATACTAAACTACGAATATATCGTTATTTGTGCTTAAAAATGTAAATAATGAAAAAACCACGCACGATAAATGTAAGTGATATATATATATATATATATATATATATATATAAAATATTATTATATATTATATATATAATATATATATATATATATATATATATATATATATACATATTAAATTTTTGGCAATGAACGCTTGCACTTACAAATGTAAAATATCTTCTACCCCACTATTACAAATAACATAAACTGATAGTTGCCGTCAAATTAAAGGCTCTAAACGTAATAAGGTAGTTATCAGGCTATGTTATTTGTAATTAATACTGAGATAGAACCCAACGGGTTTGTACTTAACACACCGCAAAGGTGGATACATACCGGGTTAAAAACCTTGGAGGTCACTATCTAGGAAATATTTTACTTTTTTCCTTCGATTTTATACCTTCGACTTTTTTTTACCTTTGCCTTTTTTTTTACCTGGGTTCTTTAAAACCGGCGAATTTGGTGATTCTTCAGTTGTCCCAGAAATTGCTCTTCCAACTGATCAAGTTGGCAAAAGCTTCTGTAAATAGCATATGAATACATACTATTTAGGACTTTAATTTTTCTATTTAAGATCACGAGAATGTGATAACATCAAATAATAACTTCAATCTTCACAATAAATGAGGGTTAGCAGAATTAATCTCCTCGAGTGATGTGAAACCTTCGGAAACTACCAAAATCATTTACGACATCTCTCTCGTTCTAAAAAGAATTATTTCAAATATATTGTAAACAAGGGAATATAAGAAAATACACAAAAGGAGCTTACCTTCCTGAAAAGGAAAAAAATGAGAAGTAAATCAATGTAAAATATTTCAAATAAACCCGAATCAATGTTAAATATTTCATTTGGAATTTATAAATTCCACGAATAAAACAAAACAGCATAAAAAAGATAGGTGTTTCTTCACCACCCAACAATTCTTCACGAGATCAGTCCCTTTGTCAAAATAAATAGCAGCTTTGAATTTTACATTGAATGTCATTTTCTGCGACAAAAATATTCTGACGAATTTTGTGGAATCTCAGCTTTTATCTCTCGTGCTTTGAATATTTTGTAAATTTTTATCGAACATTTTTGCGTTTATAAAATAATTTAGAAAGTATCAACACTCTTTCTTTCGTGAATATGAAGCAGAATTTGTATTCATGATAATATGATGAATATAAAACAAATAAAATACAGCCATGTAGGCGGAATAAAATTATTAGATGTTAGGTGGAATTACGATGTTATCATCGCGATTTAAGAATGAGAAATCCCTTCTGAAACGAATAAATTATCAGAAATTTCAATATATCCCAATAATTTTATTTACGAAGTAAGTAAACGTCTTATGTATATGTTAAAAAAGTTGTAGGCTGTCCTAATAAAAAAATAAAAAAATCAAGGTAGTAAATATTATTGCGAATAAAAACAAGTACAAATAATAACATAAAAGGAAATGCTTGTCAAACTACCAGGCCTTTAAAAATTCATGAGGATAAAAGCAGAGATTTCCCAGCTCTTGCCGTCAAATATTTCACAAGAAAATACTGAAATACAAAAGGAAAATCAAGGCAGAAGACAGTATTGCATTATCGTGCTGTCACAAGTGAATTTCCCTGACTGTGAGAAAACGAAAATGGAAGGAATCATATTATTTTCGGGATACTTTATTTTTTTTTTTTTTCAGTATTATTTTAAAGTTAAATTATTCCTTTTGTAAGTGAACAAAGGCTGACAGACATTACAGTGCGTAAGGGTGCATTTAATATTCAAATTGTCAGTCAAGGATGTATAACCTGAAGAACTTATAATCAAACAAGACGTATCAATTTCTCTATATTATTAAAAATGTACATTTGTTTAATTAAAAGACTGCCAGGTAAAATACGGCCATGAAATTACGATGTTATCATTACGATTTAAGACAGTAAAAATCCCATCTGAAACGGCTTCTGAAATCGTCAAACCAATACCGGAACTCGAAATAATAATGCTGAGAATTCATATCAAATTTTAGAAAAAGAATAGAAGACTTTGTATATGTTACAGTATATATGCGAAATCATTGATTTTGTGAAATGACTAATTAGCTAGGGAACATTTGATCCCCGAGGAATAGTACTAAATGAAACAGTGAATCATCTTGACTGTTTCGCCGTGTTAAGTACTGACCCCTGGGGGGTTTCAAATGTGTTTCGCTGTGTTTTAGTACTTGCCCCTGTGGGATCAAATGTACTCAGGAACATTTGATCACCCTGTACCTAATACAGCGAAATCACCGTCTCGCCGTGTTTAGTACTAGTCCTAGGGACCTTACCTTACCTTACAGACCTTACATCTTGTTCGGGTTGCCCCAGGTCCCTCAGTGTGAGGCACCTCTAATGTCTACCAGAGAGTTGCTAGTACATCTTCCGGTATATTTTGCATCTTCCAATCTTGGATGGTCTGGGATGCAGCTTAAATATATAGCATAATATGTAACATGTATAGCATATGAAATGACCTCGTTAAGAATATTATGATCAACGACACATCATTTGGTAATTGTTCACATCAGACGAGTGTCACCTCATTCTCCTGCAATCAAAGCATGAAGGGTTATTCGGAAAGGCTAATGTTGTTTACTAAAGCATTAATTAATGTGCTAATTCGGCTGCATGAAATTAGGTTACATTATCATTTTCATGGACTGTACTGATGAATGATTTAATTAAACCCCTGGCCTAATTAACTTGGAAACATTTAGCCCCGTAAATTATCACTGATGAATGGACAAAGATTTCATCCTTACCCTTTTATGCATTTCCTTTAAATATGCAGTCTTACTTTGTGCATAATTAAGTCATAACTCATTCGAAGGTAAGGAAGCCTAAACGAATATAAAGCCTTTATATCCAACAGACTTGAAATGCTTGCTAGTATGTATGGTTATGAATTTGACCTTCTAATGGTTAACATAGAAAAAAGATCATTGATGCATCAGAATAAGTTCAATTGAAAAATAAAGTCCGCCATAGTATGAACTTATATTTTTCCAAAACAGTAGGTGAGTATATTTCTATATACAGTACCTAAGCTTTAACTAACTTGATCAGTTATGGCCTCTTCAGCCTGAATAACCATAGAAATAACATTATATATGTCAACATCTTTGAAAAATGGAAGTTATAAAACATCTTGTTATTCTTTCAGGTAACTCCAGAATTGCTCACTAATCTATTAGCAATTCTCTAGGAACGGCGAGTAACAGTTGGCATATTGGATATTGGTCGTTCATCTTACTGCTTGTTGGGTCTTTGAAACGATGGCCGGTGATAAAGTAAAAAAAAAAAAGTCACAATTTTGGCTACGAAAAGTCACAAAAAAAAAAAAGTCACATTAATTCACAGTCTTATATTTATTTTTCTACGGTAAACCCCAACAGGCTTGTACTACTAAACACGCCGCCAAGGTGGATACATACCGGGTTAAAACCCTTGGGAGTCACAATGAAATATTAATGTGTCTTTTTTTTTTTTTTATTTACTTGGATTCTTTAAAACTGGAGAATTTGGTGGTTCTTCGGTTGTGCTAGAAATTGCTCTTCCAACTGATCAAGTTATCGAAAGATTCCTGTAAATAGCAATATAAATACATATTATTACGGACTTTATTTTTCCATTTAAGATCACGAGACAGATGATATCAAATAATTATTTCAAATGTGATATCTAATAATTAGTTCAATCATCAAATAACAAGTTCAATCTTCACAAGAAATAAGGGTTAGCAGAATTAATCTCCTGGAGTGATGTGAAACCTTTCGTTTATGAAGAAATGAGTTGATTGATTCAAGACCAAAAGTTTATTATGCATACAATTGATTATATCGATAACTACCAGCAACATCGAAATCTCTCTCGTTCCAAAAGAATTATTTCAAATATATTGTAAACAAGGGAATATAAGAAATTACATAAAAAGAGCTTACCTTCCTGGTGAATGTAATTCCCTTCATGAGAAACCAGTAATTTCGAATCTGAAAAATGGAGAAATGAGAAGTAAATCAATGTATAATATTTCAAAGAAACCCGAATTAGTGCTAAATATTTCGTTCGAAATTTATAAATTCCGCGAATAAAACAAAAAAAAAAGTATAAAAAAGACAGGTGTTTATTCACCCAACAATTTCTTCCAGAGATCAGTCCCTTCGTCAAAATAAATCGCAGCTTTGAATCTTACATTGAATCTTATTTTCTGTGATAAAAATATTCTGACAAATTTTGTGGAATTCAGTTTTTCTCTCTCATGCTTTCAATATTCTGTAAATTTATATCGGGCATTTTTGCGTTTTCAGATAACCTTTAATACTTTGATTGCACATATACATATATTGAATGTACTGAATTACTAGGAGTTACAAGGATTAAGATGTCTCAGACTTTATAGTCCATCAAAGGAGACATGATGAGCTCACTTATCTTCAAGAGTATGTTTTACAATTCATTCATAGTGTTCCAATGATTTTGTCTAGCTTTCTTTTGAACTATTCTACAATGCTGTTGTTTAAAACTTTTGGTGGTAGTTTATTCCATGTGTCACATTTTGTATGTGAAGAAGTTCCCACAATTCGATGTGTTGTATCTCTTCAGTTCTAGTTTCCATTCATTATTTGTCGTTTAATGTGAAGAGGTTACAGTCTACTTTTATCTTTTTCAGTATTTTGAATGTCTCTATTGGTTGTCCTCGCAATCGTCGTGTTTATAGGACATTCACGGATTTCTCTTGGGAACGTTTCCCCGGATTAGTATTCGCGGAAAATTCACGCATTCGCTGTATTTTTCTATGAGAAATATCCACAAATCCTGGGTTTTTTTTGTAAATTTTATCATAAAATGCACTTTTTGTGATAAAACTATTAAACCAAGTGTGAAAATTTAGTGGTTTTTCTTGAGTTTTAACTGACAAAATAGGCTGTTTTTTAGCGTTTTTATAGGGGTTCCAAACATTAGCGTGTTCTAACTATTCATGGGGGTCTTGGTACGCATCCCCCGCGAAAACTGGGGTACTACTGTATACTGCATAAATATAATTTTACTTTATTGCGCCCATTGCGGAATTACGGTGCTGTTTGACTGGTCTAGGTCGCTGTTAACTGGTCTAGTATTCCGAAAGAAGGTATGCAGCAGCCATAGACTTTAAAATCGCTTAGCGTCGGCAGCCAGGAAGGAACCCTTGCCGCTAACCGAGGGCCGCCTGTATTTTCTGAGAAACATCCACAAATTCCTGTTTTTTTTTAATCAATTTCATCATAAAATGCACTTTTTGTGATAAAACTATTAAAAAAACCAGGTACATAAACATTTTTAGTGAATTTTTCTTGAGTTTTATCTAACAAATTACAGTATGGTCCCTAATTATGCGAGAATTTGGTCGATCCACGGCCTCGCAGAATTGAAATTTGCAGATTTCGAAACATACCTTATGGGAATAATTCCATTAGGGCCAAGGCAAACAGCAACTTACCCAGTCAAACTTTTTTATACTACCCATTTTCAATACTTTGTATGTACTATACTGTGTTTTTTTCTAATATGAAATTGTTCTTATGGATAAATCAAACATTAAAAAGTTTTTAATAACTTGAAAAAGATTCAAATTACACACAGGATGGTGAAAACTCCCACACATAAACAATGCCACCATTGGGTGCAAGTGTACTGTACGATACAGTGATTTCCTTTATAAAAAAAACCCTTTGGATGGAATTTCCTCTACCTATCCTCTGCCGAGAAACCTTCAAACTCCTCTATCTCATCCTCCGTGAGGAGTTCTTCTGCTGAAGGAAGGGTTTGTGAACCATTTGAGGTTTCGGGAACTAGGGGATCATGCATGTCTTCACTCCCATTAGGCCTAACAATTCTGGTTACAAGCGCCTGTCTGTTTATTTGTCCGGCACATTCACTATGTAATCGTTTTCATATAAATTTATTCTACAATAAAAAAAGAACTGATGAAAATTCAAAATTTGATATGAAATTACAATTTCTTGAAAAGAAATGATAAAAATTAAAATTTCTTGAAAAGAAATGATAAAAATTAAAATTTCTTGAAAAGTTTAGATTGAACAATTCTCTCTCTCTCTCTCTCTCTCTCTCTCTCTCTCTCTCTCTCTCTCTCTCTCTCTCTCTCTCAAACACATCTGCTTCTCTGTTAATACTTACTAGTCATTTTCATCAAAACCTATTTCAACAATAGAAAAAAATAAATGATCAAATCTGCATGATGTACATGATCAGAATACACTTCGCAGATCCGAATAATATATATGGTAATGATCATTCATACACACTGCGCTATGACGTCACAAATGCGTGAGGTAGAGCCTTACATCTTAGCTAATGGCTGAGTAGGAAATCTTTCTCTTGCATTTCCCCTAGGAGGAATAATAGTTTTTTTTCCTCCAAGCATTTCCCCCACCCCTTCTCTCAGATACCAGCAAACCCTCCTGCACATCTAAGATACTTGAAAAGACAATAGATTTTATACATTTTGTGTTGCATGACTAGGAGAATTTGAACGGCTTTGCAGATACAGAAAATCTATTTTTGAGAAAGGGGAATTGCATAATTCAGGACCGGACTGTAGGCAAGTTTTTAAAGTTGTTATAATAGGGGTTTCAACTATTTGTGGGTCTAGCTATTTGCAGGAGATATCTGGTACCTATCCCCCACGAATACGGGGGAACACTGTACTACCTCGTTTGTCGAATGTTTATGATGTTGAACATTCCATTTTTCTATACAAAATTTTCAAGAAAATTGTGTATCATTTGTTGAACAAATACTTGTACTTTGAACTGACCGATTATCTTGTTTATGCTTGTATTGCATCCTACAAAAAAAACTGTATTAACTTGTTTTTTTATTTACAATATATAGTTTAATGATAATCATATCTGACACAATAAATAAAAGAATAAAGCACTTCAATATAATATTTTGCATAAAAGATGTACAGAATTGTTCGTCACCTTGGAGATGTGACGTTCAGTGACTTGAGACTGAACGAGTCAGCGTTGATATTGTTGAGGAGGGAAGGAGAAGAGACAGTTAGTTGAGCCAGTGTTCGGTGCGCCAAGTGAGATGGTATAGTTTAACCATATTCAACAAAATAGTAAATGCAAGAACAAAGTTTTTCACAATAAAATTTAGCATAAACGATTAACAAATTCATTCATCATTGTGGTGATGCACAGCTAACTTGAGGTAGAGGAGGTAGTGTTTATATTATTTGAGGAGTAATGAATGCGTGAGTTTAAGTTATCATGCATCGTGATATTGTTGAGGAGAGAAGAAGAGACAATAAAATATTCACCATAATATGTACGTAAAAGCAGTACCAATCCATATAAAAAATAAAATGGTATTTCACAATAATTTAACATAATGATAAAACAATCAAATGAAAACAATCAAATGCAACGCAGTAAAAAAAAAAAAAAAAAAAAAAAAAGTCTTACTTGAGCTAGTGTTCGGTGTGCTGAGTGAGACTATAGAGAGGAGAGGAGAGGGAAGACAGGGAGGGTCTGATTCCTACTGTGACTTACCAACTGAGCTGGGGTGATTATTCACCTGTTTCTTTCACTTACACTCGATTTGCCCAAATCACTTCTTTTTGAATGGTGAAATGCCTATCTAGTGACAATCACTTCTTATGATTTTTAAGCACTGTAAAAGTAACTCAACACCATAATAAACACGCTAGTGCCCCGTTCAGCTCCTGCGGGCCTTTGACTGTTAAGCTACTTTCTTATGAAAAGTTATTTAATCTCTCTTTCCTTTTCTTGCATTCTTGACTTATTACTTAGTTGTTTGCAAAATCCTCATGTTATTTTAAATTCTGCCACTTGCCAATAGTAAGTTGATTTATTGTGGCATAATTAATTTCTTTCTTGCACTTAAGATCCAAGTGTAAACACGTCAACAATCATACTCAGTGATTAACCTCTCTCTGTCTCTCTCTCTCTCTCGTCATCTCTCGTCTCTCTCTCTCTCTCTCACTCACACACACAAACGCAATCACACACACCATTGATTCCCTTGATTATCCTTGTGAAATGTGAATAAATTAATTTTGATATCAACCTTTGCCTACTGTGACCATTTCGGTTTTCTCAAAGGGTTCCCGTCTCTCCTCCTCCATCCCCCAGCTGGCCTGTGCCATTTTCACCAAACAATTCGTAACTCATACACGGAAACAAAATTTTTCTAAAATTTTACTTCATATAACTTAGTATAAATTTTTTATTACTTTACACCCTTAATTTAACTTTAGAACACATTAATAATAAAAAAAAAATGTGAAAAGGTGGACTTTGGGGGTTGGCGGGAACAAATTATCATGATTCCCTTTATTTCTTATGGGGATATTTGTTTCATATTTTGAACAAATCGTATTTCGAACAGCCTTCTGGAATGGATTAAGTTTGAAGTCCAAGGTACTACTGTACTTGGTAAGTTACTTATAGTTTATAAAAATGACATTTTTATAGTTGAAATAAATTTATTATGTATTTACCAAGTAACTTACATGAAGAAAGCCCATCCAGCCCCACGCTTTGGACATAGAGCACACAAACTGTTCTGTTCAGCTTCATTGTACCTATTCTTCCCCAAAAGTGGCCTGGTGATCTACAGACAGCCTAAACATAAGAGTGCTAGAGTGCTACTGCGATTTCCAAAATTTGTCCAATTTTTAGCCGCTGTAGTGTTAGAAACTTTTAGCTATGTAAGTACTTGGTAAGTATATAAGAAAAGAATTATTTTATTATAAAAATGTCATGTTGCTACACAAAAGTTTTGTCTAAAAAAAACAGTAAAATCTTTCTTACTATTCACATAAATTTGACTCGTTTTGACATGTCAGAATGGTATATTAAAGCTGTGAATAGATTTTTTTAGAGTGAAACTGAAATATGTTAAGTATAGCCTATGTTTTTTTTTTTTTTTTTTTTTTTTTTTTTTTTTGTTTTTTTTTTTTTTTTTTTTAGTTGCGATGTTCCAATAGTGACCTGTGAAGATAGTGGCAGGACTCCGTTTACTCCTCAGGAGCCCAAAATTATGATTTTAAGAAGACCACAAGCAAAGTCAGATCAGTCTGTAAATGGAATGATTACTGCCAAACAGAAGCAGCCTGTTAAAACTTTGGAACAGGTTGGTTTACCTTTTGTCCTTATTGTACGTACTTGTATTTATTGTGTAAGGTATACTATTACTACATTTCAGTGGCTCAGTTATATGCCAAGGCACTAGTATTCATAAAAGTTATATAGCTATTACATTTATGAATGCATGTTCACAGTGCCAGAAACATTAGACAACAGCTTTATTACTGATTATGAGTGTATTATTTTAGTCTTAAACTGCATGTGTGTGATAGTAATATATTTGTCAGCAAAACTTGTGTGTTCATTTATCATTATCACTTATTATTGCTGTG
Organism: Macrobrachium nipponense; assembly: GCF_015104395.2. Taxonomy (NCBI): domain Eukaryota; kingdom Metazoa; phylum Arthropoda; class Malacostraca; order Decapoda; family Palaemonidae; genus Macrobrachium; species Macrobrachium nipponense. Next base: position 17,176,400 of record NC_061097.1, on the reverse strand, counting down.
ATAATATAATGCATGGTGAATTTTCTGATTTTTTTTGGAATTTATTGCATAACTTCCTTGGTTTTTGATAGAATTGATTGTCTTTGTGTTGGTTGTGTATAATTACTGTTGCTTTGTATTTGATATTCTTAAATGAAGTAATTATACATTGTAGTTAGTATATATACCTTTCATGGTTGTTCATAAATTTGGTACTATATCTAATTAATGTATGAAGGCTATCCTTGTTCGTTCATGTGCAGTTCCCTCCAGGAATTTTAATACGGCTACCTTCACCGATTAGTTCTTATTGTATAAGAATGTTATGGTAACACTGCAGGTCTTTGTTTACCTGTTCCCACGTGAATGTGTGTTCATAGTGTAATAACAGTCGTGATTGGCTGGAGCAATATATATGCCCTGTTTCTTCATTTGCATATCTTTTTATTTATGTAAATCACTGTATATAATGGCCTCATGATAATATGGATATATTTACAGAGAAATGAGCTACAAAAATATAAAAGAATAAGTTATTTTATACCAGCTCTAAACTAACAAGCATAGTGAAAACAGTATTCTGTCTTTAGCCATACATCGCCAACTTCCACCTGCACGCAAGTTTGGATAGTTTGGCGAAGTCATTGACTCTATGAATCATTTTGTTCTAATTCTTGGCAGCTTGAGCTCACAGAACACCAGAATTGCTATTATTATTTTCAGTGTGGTCATAGCAATCTTGCAGAAGGTTTGTTATGCAGGGGATTCAGATGATAAGGATAATTATAAATTATATCGCTATCACACGGCTCTTAACGAGTCATGGCATGTGCATGTATTCTATATAAATATACTCATGCTTACCTAATTCATGAATGAAACAAAAAAGACATTAGGTTGTAAAATTGCTTGGTGAATTTGTTATAACATTACCATTTTACTGCCTTAAGGACCTACGAGATTATGCATCAAGCCATGTGTCATGTGAATAGCAAAAACAAAATTGCCTCCTGAACAACACGTTAAAATCACCCTACCATTATAAAACTGACTTGACAGCCATGCGATTTTGAGTGCGCACCGATAGTAAGCCATATCCACTGCCTCAGCAGCTGCTAGTGTTTCTGCTGCAAGAGTGCTTTTTACAACTATTTTCCATTTTCACCCACTAAGAAAATCACAAAGCCCCCAGCACTACTAAATCCATCGGGAGATTGGCTTAAGAAGATCACTGTACACAACCAACTTAAACTTAAAACTGTCTCCCAGTCCTGGGAAGTACATACAGCTCTCAAAGGTACAGGCTTTTCTTAGACATTTGTTTGCCTCAATCAGATCTTTTACTTTAGGGTTATTTATTTTACAGCTAAGTTCCAATACATCATCTTATGACAAGTCAGTCTTTTGATTTGAAATGCATAACCACCCTATTTGGCCTACTAGACTCCTAAAGTTCTCCTTTTCTTCTTCATTACACTCCATATTCTTATTTAATTCTCTCGGCTCTTACAGTTATAGATTCAAGAGATTTACAATACTCATTTTGATGAAGTGTGACACCATGCTTATTCTGTACAATATCCAGGCCAGTGTATCTGGGTATAGCATCACTTTGTTCCCTAACCTGAAAATGATTTCTGATTTGTGCAATGACTACACTTTCAAATTTTTTTATTTCTCCCCACAAGAAATCATCTACATGCATCAAAAACGTACCACACAGATCTCCTTCATAATACCAATAGAATGCTGCAGGGTTAGTTTTTCACCTGATTACAGCCCATCTTCAACAAGGAAGTCGTCCACTGTGAGATACTATTTTCTAGTAGCATCATTAAGACCATATACACATTTTTTAAATTTCCATAGTACATTATCATCACAGCCAGCTTCAACAGGTGGAGTAAGATACACTTCACGCTCAAACTGTTCACTCTGTAGGAATGCAGCCTTAATATCAATTGAATTCACTGCCCATCTTTTGGAAGACAATATACCAACAAAGGACCTTAACACTTCCTTGCTAAAAGTGGGAGAATCTGACAGGATTTCTTCTCTCTCCTCAAAACTTTGGCAACTAGCCGTGGTTTAATTTTCTTTTTCCCATTACTGTTTTCCTTTTCTGTCACAACTCATTGTACTTACAATGCTTTCTAACCTAAGTTAGAAATTTCCTCATAAACACTAAGATTCTTCCAGGTTTTTACTTCTTGTTTTGCTTTATCAAGTTCCTGACTTTCTGTGTTTTCACAAGCCATTATGATCACTGGGTTCCTGTACCTCATCTTCTAAAACTGGTACCCATTTTTCTACATCTCTGTTCCAGTCAATGGTTGTTATTTGTCCATCTTTAAGTTCAATATTTCTCCAGCTACTATATTTTCATGTAGATTTTCCAGCACAGCTGTGGACAGTTCCTATCTGCCATTCATCAGACTCTTTCGGCAGGAATCTTACTCCCTGTCCAATCTTTGGAATATTCTTAATTGTTAACTTATCTTCAGATGAAGTGACCTCAACTTTGGTTTGGTTCTCTTGGTCTTCATCTTCATTTTTTTCACTTTCCGTTGGATTTATAACTGCTTCTATCTTATTCTTCCTACTATTGTCTGTCTCATCCTTTTCTCTTTGACACCTCAACATATCAAGCAGCGCATTTCTTCCTTTTTTGGTGTTTGTATCAAAACTATATGGTATTCCCTGAATGTGTGTTTCATGTGCTCTTACAATATTTGAACCCTATTCCAAAATCACTGTTTTCACATAAGTGACTTACCAAACAATTACATTAGCTGTGCGCTTTCTTACCTGGCAGTCGAAAATTCAAATTCCTGGCGGCGGTAGCAGCGCTGCCATTGTTTGTGTAGGCGATACAGATCCCGTCCACTTTTGGGAATACCTGGTACTGCTGAGCTTTAGACTTCAATTCGTTTCTGCCGGCCACGGGGTAACACCGGTTGTTTGTTGTTGCAGTCGACTTTCGTCGCCATTGTGGATTTTTTCTTTTTGGTGATGTACAATTTCTTTGGTTGCCTTTTTTTGCTTCATCAGTTAGCTGCCTAGTTATTAACAAGTTTTTACAAAGATGTCAGATGCTAGTTCTTCTTCAGTTAGGTTTTCACTGCTGCAAAACTAGATTAGCTAAACTATGTTACAGTCCGCACTCCAAATGTGTTAAATGTAGGGGTCAGTGCTGTAGCAAGGAATTAACTTGTGATGAGTGCCATAGTTTAGATGAACAAGGTTGGAAGACTTTTCAAGCTCATTTGGATAGGATGGAGAAAAATAGGAAAAGGAAAGCAGTTCTTAGAGCGGTAGTAAAACTAGAGTAGAGACAACTCCTGTGCCTTTAGAGGCAAACAAACCGTCACTATCTTCTCCACTTTTATCGAATATTTCACCTATTGATAGTCCTCCAACTTCAGTACCATTTACTCCAGACCAGGTATCCCATGTTTCCGATCCCAACACTATTTCCTTGTTAGAGTCCAAGACGGACAAGAAATTTAAGTTCTTGGCAAAATCCGTTATGGATTTGGGTATGTCATTTCGTGCATTCGTAGAGAAGTCAAGTGAAAAGGCCAGTATTAGGCCAAGTGTCAGTGTCGTGTCCGAGTAAGGCGGCTGTCCGTTCCCCCTGTTCTCCTAGGACGAAGGTCCCTGTCCCGCTCCCCAGCTCCCGGGAGAAGACATACCGGAGGTCGAAGGAAGACTGGGGGAGTTTGCCCACGGCCAGTCGCTGACTATGTCAACGTAGTTGACTCACGAGTGCCCAGGAAACGCCGCTGGAAAGGCGTAGATATCAGTGACGCGCAGTTGTCGTCCGACTCGGAAGTGCAGTCGCCTGTGTCGAGGCGAAAAGTGTGGAGTGATTTAGTGTGTTGCGTCCTTTGAAGAGACATGCCCAGCGTACGAGAGGGATGTCGCCACCTGTCAAGAAATCCAAGGAGCACTGGAGTCCACAACCTTCCTGCAGTTTCGCACCGGACCATTTTTTCCGGGAAGATCATCAGTCCTCTTCGGATAGTGTAACTTCGGACGGAGTCAGACGCTCACGTGTGTTACAGCGGTCGCGCGCTTGTGAGACTGTCTCGCTTCATTGTGTATTGATAGGAGTTTCGACTTGTTCACCTCATTCGTTTCAAGCTGTTTCGACTCATTCGCCTCGAGCTGCTTCGACTCATTTGCCTCATACGTCTTGTGTTGTTTTGACTCCCAGTCGTTCGTTTTCGAAGAAGAGCCGTACGACAGCCACGACTTCATCTTCGCCTAAGGATGATGTGAAGGCCAAACCCTTGCTAGAGGATTCTGCTTTTGTGGGTCCCTTTAAACATCAACTTCAAGAATTGATGGTCTTTTTGAAGAAGACAACGAGCCAGACGGAAGAGGAAGACGGTGGTATCGGCCGGCCTGTCGGAAGAGGAAACTCAAGACCAGGATTCGAAGCCCTCTTCTGCTTATTCTAGTCTGTTAAGGTTTCTTTTACAGACTTATCCGGACTTTTTTGAACCAGCTTCGCCTTCTTCACCTCCGTCGATGTTTGTGAAGGATAGGAGATCAGCGCCTTCGGGGTTACCGAAACCAGTTCTCGCTCAGTCCTCGAAGAAAGCACTGAAGGATGTAGAAGAGTGGCTTGCTAAGAAGAGGGAGTCAGGCAAGGCTTCGTTTGCCTTTCCTCCATCGAAGCTGCAGAATGAAACCTACAGGTTTTATGCGACAGGAGAAGTTCTTTCTATGGGAGTTTCTGCCTCCTCCCAAGGAGACTTCTCCGGTCCTGTGGACTCTCACAGAAGAGCAGCGTTCTCGGCTGCGAAAGTGTTGTTCTCTTCACCCGAGTTGGATCACCTGGTGAAGAACTTATACAAGTTGATCGAAGTCTTCATTTTTCTGGATTGGACTATTGGAGCGTTAGCCAGGAAAATTGAAGATTGCCAGTCTCTAGATGAGGATTTTTTTCTGCCGACTGGCTCAATGTGTTGTCCTGTGCGGACAGGGCAGTGAGAGACGGTTCAGGGGAATTGGCTGCCCTATTCACTATGGGAGTACTAAAGAAGGGAGAATGGTGGTGCTCCTTCACATCTCGAGGAGTAACCACGAACCAAAAATCGGCTTTGTTGTTCTCCCCCCTGAGTAAATCTCACCTGTTTCCAGAAGAAACCATCAAGCATGTGCTGTTGGACCTCGAGAAAAAGTCCACCAATGATCTTCTTTTTCAGTCAGCGAGAAGACCTAAGGAACCTCCAGCGACAGGAGCCAAAGCTTCTCCTCTACAAAAACATCCCTTTCGAGGAGGTAAGTCGAGGTGGCAGCAGAGACCAAGAACTAATCTACGAACCACCTCCAAGTCTACCAAGAAACCTTCCTTTAAGACAGAGAAATGATCGGAAGGTTCTTCACACACCCGTGGGGGCAAGACTCCACGACTACTGGGAGGAATGGAGTTGAAGAGGAGCAGAACAGTGGGTATTTCAGGTGCTTCAAGAGGGATATGTGATCCCTTTTACGCAGGATCCACCAGTCCAATACACCTGTCTGTTTGACAGCATATTCTACGGGATCAACAAGAGCTTTGGCTTTAACCAAAGAAGTAGAAGAGCTCATCAACAAAGAGGTCATAGAGGAAGTAACAGACACAAACTCTCCAGGGTTTTACAACAGGCTCTTCGTAGTCCCCAAGGCATCAGGGGGGATGGAGACCTGTGTTGGACGTAAGCGCTCTGAACCTCTTCGTCCGCAAGACGAAACTCCGAATGGAAACCAGTCGATCGGTAATGTCAGCCATCCAACGGCAACTGGATGGTATCTCTCGACATGAAGGATGCATACTTCCATGTCCCCATCCATCAGAACTCCAGGAAGTTCCTGAGATTTGTCTTCAAGAAGAGAGTCTTCCAGTTCAGAGCCCTCTGCTTCGGTCTGTCAACCGCCCCTCAAGTATTTACTCAGATTCTTGCTCCTTTGGGAAATTGGCTGCATTTGATGAGGATCAACACAGCTTTTTACTTAGACGACTGGATCCTGAGAGCCAGATCCAGGTGTCAGTGTGTGAAGGACTTGGAGAAGACACTTACTTTGACACAACAATTGGGTATCACAGTAAACACGGAGAAGTCCCAATTGATTCCAACTCAGAGGATTCTCTATTTAGGGATGATACTAGACTCTCTAGCTTTTTGGGTTTTTCTCTCCCCGAAGAGGATAGAGTCCTGCCCGTCAACAGTCCAGCAATTTCTGGTTTGCCCGTCCTGCTCAACGCTTGAATGGATGAGCCTACTCGGGACCCTGCCTTCAGTGGAGAGTTTTGTCAGGTTAGGATGCCTACACGTGAGGTTGCTTCAGTTCTTCCTGAAAGCAAATTGGTCTCGGAAGACACAGTCGGACTCACTAGTTTGCCCCCTGACGGAAGAGATAAAGATGGATCTTCGTTGGTGGCATTCGAAGGAAAGATTACAAGAAGGAATCTCCCTAGTCGTGTCGAACCCCGACCTGCAGTTCTTCTCAGATGCCTCAGACAGCGGATGGGGAGCCCTCCTAGGAGACGAGTGTCAGGTCTGTGGACAGAATGAGAAAAGACCTTGCACATCAATGGGAAGGAATTGAAGGCCATCCTCTTAGGGCTACAAGCGTTTGACCACTTAGTCACTGGAAGAAACATAGCGGGTCTACTCGGACACACCACAGCGTTGTCATATGTACGGAAGCAGGGAGGGACCCACTCGTTCTCTCTCAACAAGATAGCCGAAGATCTCCTCACCTGGACGAACGAGAAGAGGATCACCCTTTTTCCAAGATTTGTGCAAGGGAGAAATTACGTACTTGCAGACGAACTGAGTCGGGTAAATCAGGTGTTGGATGCAAGCTTTGGGGAAGATCATCGATAGATCTGTTCGCCACATCGAGGAACAATCGCCTTCCCATTTTCTGTTCTGCGATTCCAGAACCACTAGCGTGGAGAACAGATGCGATGCTGCTAAATTGGACAGGGCTGGACGTTTATGCTTTTCCTCCCTTCAGGATGATAAGAAAGGTCTTAAACAAGCTTCAGTCGCACCAGAATGTGACAATGACCCTAGTAGCGCCATTCTGGCCTAGGAAAGAGTGGTTCCCGGACTTTCTCAATCTGCTGGTGGATTTTCCCAGACTTCTTCCACAAAATCCATTGCTTCTCAGACAACCCCATTTCAACCAATATCACCAAGGGTTGTCCACTCTGGCCCTGACAGGATTCAGACCGTCAGGAAGCTGGTCAGAGCAAAAGGGTTTTTGCGAAGGGCATCAGAGGCTATTGCTTGCTGCAGAAGAAGCTCTTCTGCCAAGCTCTACCAGTCCAAGTGGGGAGTTTTTAGGTCATGGTGCAGACGACATAGCATATCTTCTTCTGAGACATCTATAACAGAAATTGTGGAATTTTTGTTATTTCTGAGGGACACCAGGAAGTTTGGCCACTTCAACTATTAAAGGATATAGGGCCATGCTTTCATCAGTTTTCAAGCATAGAGGCCTCAACATTTCGTCAAATCAGGACATCAGTGACCTGATCAGATCCTTTAGTTCCTCCAAGATTTTCAAGCCTGAAGAAGTGGAATGGAACTTGGATGTAGTTTTAAGGTGGCTTAACGGCCCCCAATTTGAACCTTTGAATTCTGCAACCTTGAGGGACGTAACTAGGAAGACACTATTCCTAGTTGCCTTAGCCACAGCGGGACAAGTAAGCAAGTTGCAGGCAACGAGTAAGGAAGTGGGTTTCGCCCAGGGAAATGCAGTTTGCTCTTATGTAACAGACATTCTTGCTAAAATTGAGGATCCTTCGAATCCTTGGCCCCTTTCTTTCAAGATAAAGAACCTAACGAACTTAGTCTTAGTCGGGTCGGAAGATGAGGAACGTACATTGTGTCCGGTCAGAGCCATCAGACACTACCTGACTAGGACAGAGTGAAAGGAGAGTCGAGCCGACTCTGGTGCTCGGTGAAAGACCTGTCTCGGCCTCTTTCAAAGAATGCAATGTCCTTTTTCCTGAGGAGTTTGATCCGAGAAGCGCATGCCCAAACTCAGGAACATGCTCTTAGGGTGCTGAAAGTGAAGACGCATGAGATTCGTGCAGTAGTAACGTCATTGGCTTTCAGACAGAATATGTCTCTATCCTCCATTGTGCAAACTACATTCTGGAGGTCGAAATCGGTGTTTGCATCGCACTATTTGAAGGAGGTAGAAACTTCTTACGAAAACTGCTTTAGATTGGGACCATTGTCAGTAGCAGGAATGTTGTTGGGAGAGGAAGCATAGGGGAACTCAGTTTTTTTCCATCCACTATCTCCTCGCCTTGAATTTGAGGTTTTTTTTGAGTTTGTGGGAAGCCTGGGGGTACATGTACCTGAAGTACCCATCAGTTCTTATATCTGGTTAAGGGTACCATATGGTTTTTATTGTAGATGATGGTTTTGTATGGTTTTTATCTGGTCTTTTCGCCCAGGGCAAGGGCAAATTATTGTTGTTTTTGTCAATCATCGGTGAACTTCCATGATTGCAAAATCCCACCATTAGTAGGGACGACCCTGGCCTTTACTGCCACGTCTCCTACATGTGATGAGAGCGCCAACCAGAGGCAGTATCTACCTGTAGCTGCTCTCTCACAAGGTAAGGTACTGCAGACATTATATATAATATGAGCAAGCACATGACTGTTGTTTTTGTTCATAAAGCTGTCCATATACCCACCTTCTGGGTAATGTGGAGTCTGCTAATGTAATTGTTTGGTAAGTCACTTATGTGAAAATGATATTTTAATGATAAAATAAGGTTTCACATATACTTACCAAACAATTACATAATCAGAGCCTTCCCTCCTCCCCACAGATGGACATTGTGGCTCAATGAATTGAAGTCTAAAGCTCAGCAGTACCAGGTATTCCCGAAAGTGGGCAGGATCTGTATCACCTACACAAACAATGGCAGCGCTGCTACCACCGCCAGGAATTTTAATTTTTGACTGCCAGGTAAGAAAGTGTACAGCTAATGTAATTGTTTGGTAAGCATATGTAAAACCTTATTTTATCATTAAAATATCATTTTGCCATCTTAACCAATGACTGTTACTGAGCAATGACTGTTGCTGAGCAATAACTGTGGTCCTTTCCATTCCTTTTGCTCTTCCCTTACAATAGACTTGATCTCCATTCTTAACGACTTTTTCGTTTGTCCTTACTTTGTGTCTTAATGCCCGTTGTATTTTCTTAGTAGTTTCAGCAGCAATAAAGGCTTTTCTTGCAGATGTTTGGCAATCATTTCACTAGATGATGTACCCTCCAGTGCAGGAAGTTCATCACTCATGGGTTACATGATAGGTTAGGATTCCACCCGTACAAGAGCTGATAAGGGCTAAAACCCCCTATTACTTGAGACCAAATTTTTTAGCATTGGCTGCCCATGCCAAAGCCACTTTTAAAGACAGTTCTGGTTGCTTCGCCTTCATTTTTGTTACCATTTCGTCTTTAACTATGTGATTACGTTCACACACGCCATTACTGAGCGAGAAATATGCTGCTGTATGTATCACTTGAATGTTCATGTTCTCACACATTTCTAGAAGTGTGTTATATATATCCCCTTTTTTGTATTCATTTAGGTCTAATGCCACTACTTCATCGAACTCCTTTACCATATTCACACTAACAATTGGCCTTGATGGTGTTTTCTTATATTTCATGCATATCTCACAGCTATCTGATACTTCTTCAGCATACAAGTAGCACATTTCTTCCTTAACACCAGCATCCTTCAACAAGTGAATCAGTCTTTTAGATGATAGATGCCTGAATTGTTGGTGCAATTTTCCTATCTTCTTCTTGTCCTTTTCATTATCTCCCAAGGTCATTATTATTTATTCTGTTTTCTTCCAGGCTTCTTTCTCATCCTCAGTGGAAGGCAATAGTGTCCTGAGGAAGTGCACCTCAATTTCAACTTTCTTTCATGAATTTCTGCAGTTTCATTTTCTAAGTCCAATTTCATTTGTGCTTTCTTCATTGATTTTTTACTGAAAAAAAGTGGGATAGAGCAGTTCACCACATCTGCTATTACTCTTGCTCTGTCACCTACAATTTTACTTTCATCATTGACTTATAAACATTACCATCACCAAACCTAAACTTTTCACCTTCTTCCTCTTCTATTCACAATTTTTCTTTGTCTGACAAAGACTGTTTAAGCTTTCAACCAATCACTACCACACACTGTAGAACTGCAAGCTGTGTCTAAGATAGCACAAGTAATAGATTCTGTCATCAACACTGACATCATTTTTGGATTTTCAATAACAGAATATAACTCTTCTTCCTTTACACTACTTAAACATTTTTTGGACTGCTGGAGACAGGCGGTACTCTGATCCATATAAAAAACATTTCCTAACCTTACCATGTATGTCAACTGAGTTTTTCTGCCTATTGTTTTTCATTTCTGTTTACTATGCTTCCTCTTACTCTGCCTCTAAACCTTCCCTGTCCTCTTCCACGTGTAATAACATTTACCTCCTCCATGCTAAATACTGGTTCAGATTTTATCACCACAGCAGGGGTCTGTCTCACTCTCACTCCTGTTTGACACTGCACCAGTGATAACACTTCCAATAAATTTCCTAAGGGCTTGCTGCATGGAATCAAACATTTTATCTGTTTCACTAAAGGACACTGCTGTCAACACTATTTGTTTATCTTCAACCTCTAGCCATGCACTGTCTAGTAACTTAAATGCTAAAATACATTTTGGTATACATACTTACCTTGTACCTCTCCCGAACTGAACTTCTCTTCACAAATTCCAAAATGTACTTCTCCATTGTATGTTCCTTCTCCTTTTTGTAGCTTTGTAGCTGTCAAGCCTTGTCCATTCCTCATACGCTTCTGACATCTCATCCTTCTTGTAGCACTTGTCCAAGTGTTGAAGCAAAACTTTCATTCCATCTTCGACTGTCAACTTACCAATATCCACTTCCTCGAAAATCTTGCTCCTTGCCTTGCTTCCTTCTGGGAATGACAGGGCAACAACCATAGTCTGTTTCTTTTTCTTGATGCTTGTGACAAGCTGCCATACTTTCAGCTCTTTGTTTCCAGTGTTCATAGCCCTTATCAGCACCGAAAACTAGCAACACCAGCCTACCGCCACATTCGCTGATGCTACTCCTGTTTACAACGTCTTAGCTTATCTTCTAAACTAGTACTCGTCAATCTCCTCTTTCCTGCCACAACCACACACTGCTACCATTTGTTGATCTTGTAGACCAGTGTGGCAGGATAAATCAAAGGCAGATATAAAAAACTGACTTTATTTACTTCTCAGTTCCAACCTGGCAAGTGCCTATGTCATTTCGATTCACTTCCCCTTCCCGCTCACAACATAAACATAAACAAACAAATCTCATGAACAAATGACGAGCGCAATGCACAATGTCGTACACAAACATTCTCAACAGAGTTAACACTCTGAACCTAACAACGGCTCTCCTCGGGTTGGTTATACAAGATGCACGTAAAAGTGATTAATTGATGAATACAAAATGAGAGAAGGAGACATAACAGCTACTTGCAGAGGTTTAAGACAGTGACGGAAAATGACTGTTTCAGTCTCCGCCAACTACTAATTAATTAGAACAGTCAAGGAAGGCACTATAAGTCGGGTCATGAAATAGGTAAAGGGCCTGTGATCACCCTGTTGATAGTTGCCAACATTCAAATAAATGAATTTTGCAACGGCAGTCAGCAGACAACTAAATGTATTTGTGTAAAAGACTTCTAGTTCTAAAACAGATGGATTTATTTGCTTAGTGCTACTAGGCAGATCAATGGGGCTGTAATCATGGTAGAAGTATAAATATGGTATGACATCTGTAGAATTTAGGCTATAAGGACTGGTGCTGGGACAATATGCAGTCATTGAGCTATCTACCCAAAAGTGACTTTCCATTATGGGAAATTGATTTTGCTGACCCTTTGATTCGGATCTACCAAACACAATGCGGGAATGAAAGATCTTAGGCCACTAAGTGGCTTTTATTATGATATTATTGGCCTTCGCTTAATTACAATCTTAAAAGAAAAAAATATCTGAGACAGCGACTCCTCCAGTAGTCTAAGAATTATATTGGTACAAAACATTAGATATACAGTATATTTAAAAATGAATTCTTTTGTTATTGTAGGCTTTTATCTTTGGCTAAGTTATTAATATATCTTAGGAAGCAGACCCTCTCTCAAGCATACTTTATTAAAAGTAATGGCTACTTCAGCAGCGTTACACTTGTAGAGATTCTTCTCTATTTGCGAATAGCGGCTTTTTCAGTGCTACTTAAACAGGCTAGTAGAGCGCCTATAGAGGTCATGGTAAAATACAGGGTCAAAATAGGTGTATATATTTGAATTTTACAGATAAACTATGATACCATAGTCATCAAAGTCATTAACGATTCTCTCTCTCTCTCTCTCTCTCTCTCTCTCTCTCTCTCTCTCTCTCTCTCTCTCTCTCTCTCTTTCTTAAAGCGAGCTTTCGTCTGGAGCTGCCAGACATCCTCGGGCTGGGAAGCTGAGGGTGGACTGATCTTGGTGCGGTGTCCGTCCTCCTTATATCTGTGGTTGACAGCAGGGGGTCTGCCCCATGCTTGTCTCCTATTGGCTGGTGGCGGTGAGTCTTGTTTTCATTGGCTGCCTGAGCCAGGTCTCAAGCCACTTTCTTCGGGCCGATGGTTGCGTTGCAGCATATCCTGCAGCCGCCTGGACCTCCTGAGCGGCGCTGTACATTGATGGCGTTGCGCTACGCTGTGGGACGTCACGGCTACTTTGATTTCCATCGGCTGCAGGAGTACCTCGTTCGGGGGCGTTGTCATCCATAGAGTTGTCATGATCGGTGGTGTCATTGTTGGTGGCAGGTCTTCTCATACTCGTAGGGAGGAGAAATTCTTCCTGCGTCGTATTCAGAGTAGGTTTTATTTGCTGGATGAGTAGCGCCTCCAGCAGGCGCAACCGACGGGCATCAGGGGCCTTCCCGATGATCTTCGTGTTCTTTATGATGACATCTCGGGAGATGGCCTCGTGATGTTTGGTGCGGGCGTGATTCTTTATAGCCCCCTCTTGGGCGTGGCACGAGAGTCTCTTCGACAGTCGCATGGTAGTCATACCTACGTAGGCGCCGCTGCATTCGCGGACTGGGCATGTATATTGGTACACTACATGCGTCTGCTTTAGGGGTTCTCGTACCTGTGGAGAGGGGTTATTTTTCATAATAAGATCGCGCGTCCTCCGATTCTGGTAATATATGATTAGGTCGATATTCTTGGTGTCGTCAGTCGGGGATACATTATCGGAAATAATTTTCTTAATGGCGTCCTCTTCTTCACGGTAATGGGAACTCATGAAGGCTTTGTAGTACAGCTTGATATTATCCTGGGGGCGGGGCTGCGTACCATTTCTCCAGGGCTGTGCGGACTTCCTTGCTGATTAATTTATTTGAGTACCCATTATTCATAAGTACATGGGAGGCGCGGTCGAGTTACTGGTGAGTGTCCTGCCAGGTTGAGCAGTGGGAGAGGGCCCTCCTGACGAAGGCCCTGACGGTGGTGCTTTTGAATCTGGCGGGGCACTCGCTGTCTCCGTTGAGGCAAAGTCCTAAATTGGTTTTCTTTGTGTAGACTGAAGTACGGAGACCGTCTTCCGTCTTGCTTACAAGGACGTCGAGGAAGGGGAGCCGATCGTCGGAGCTGCGTTTGACTGTGTAATTCAGCACACTACACTGCTGAAATGCTTGACGGAGGGCTTCTACCTCATCCTCGGCGTCGACTTGCACAAAGATGTCGTCAATATAACGTCCATATCTGCGGGTTGCTGCATCCTGGCGAAGACCCGTTCCTCCACGGTGCCCATATAAAAGTTAGCGAAGAGAACCCCAGTGGGGAGCCCATCGCCACGCCGTCCTTTTGGCGGAACATCTGGCCACGGTGGGTGGAGAAAGGGGCCTTCTTGGTGCATATCTCCAGCAGCGTACGGAGCGAGGCTTCCGGTATGTTGAGGGGCGCCGTCGACTGATTCCTGTAGACACGATCAAGGATTATATCTATGGTTTCGTCGACAGGCACGTTCGTAAATAGGGACTCTACATCCAGCGAGGCGATAATCCCGGTATCAGGGGCGTCCTTGATGGCTTCTAAGAACTCTGCCGAAGACTGCAGGCTGTACCGACTCGGGACGTAAGGGGTCAAAATTTGGTTGAGGCGTTTTAGCCAAGGCGTACGTAGGGCTTAATATATCATCATTATTTTTTTCTCATCAAAAGGAAAGAAACGTCATGTGTAGAAGCAATCTTTTTTTTTCTACTCAGTTTTCAAAATGGTTTCTATTGCCAAATTTCTGAATGAAATTACTAGCAAAAATGAGCTATGATGAAAATGAAATTGAAAGAAGAATCCTCAATGAGGCAAGTCTTGGTCTGGTCATTACAGAATGTTACATCTTACAAATAGGTTCCCAGAGTGTAGAGAATATTTTCCCTTCTTTTTGTCTTCAAGATTAATAGCAGTTATCCGGAAACTCTTATCATAGGCTATATTTACGTGAAATAAAACCCAAGATATTATGTATTGAAAAGCGACACTAAATGCTCCTCACCATCCCCCCTTTTTTTATTTATTTAAATGTTTAATAGATCGCCAGTGAATGAGGAACACTAGAGATTGCGTATACGTACTTGAATTCTACAGAGTTTGAGCGCACACCCCCTCCCCCACCTCTCATGTTCATTCAGTCAATAAATGTGTGTTTCGAGTGGTTTCAACATCTTGATATCGTTCTACTTCAATGGCTTAGCAAAGCAAGTGACTTCCTCAGTTAGGTCAGAAGAGTGTAATTACAGGCAGTCCCTGGGTTACGACGGGTTCGGGTTACGACGTTCCAAGGTTAAGGTGCTTCTCATTATATTCATCAGACATTATTTCCAGGGTTACGACGCATGTTCCAGGGTTACGACGCCTACAACACTCATCTAGCAGATGAAATTATGACACCAAAAAATGCAAAATAATCAATATTTGAAGATTTTTTTTATGAAAAATGCAATAAGAATGCAGTTTACATAGTTTTCAATGCACCCAAATCATTAAAAGTAAGGTTTTCTTATGATTTTATACAATGTTCCGGCTTACAACGATTTTCGGGTTACGACGCGTCTCAAGAACGGAACCCCCGTCGTAACCCAGGGACTGCCTGTACATACTTATTGATTGAATACACTATTCAATGCGTCGCTTTTATTTTTTTAAAGCCTTTGAATCTTTTAGTTGGGAAAACTATGGACAAGTGCTTAGTTATTTGAAGTTCTACTAAAGCAATGTCCACCGGTATGGGTTTGAGAATAACCGGGACAAGTCTGTTTGGACCATCTGAAGGTCTTTCAACACTGTCTTTACCTTTGAACTACTTCATGTCTGCGTACTTATTAATTGTAAATTGTCAGATGGACTTCGTCTGAAGCATACTTTTATAAATTACATTTGTATATCAAGTTTAGCTCTTACATATTGAGAAGGGTATAACATCCCACTCCACTAGATTTAGTCATGTAACATCACTTAATAGTAACTCTGGAGTTTAAAGCATTGAAAATGAGACGACATATGAAAGAGGACTATTACTGAAATGCCAAGAAACCCTCCAAAACTTTGTTGGTATAAGGTAGGACGTTCACTTTACAAGAAAATAACAGTAGTGATGTCAGATAATTAGGAATAAATCCTAAGTTTAGTAATGTGTATTTTCTTTTAAAGCTTGTAACATCGATATTGTTCTTATAATAAACACTTTGTCATTACAGTGCTGCTTGTCTTTTTTACAATGGATTTACTAGACAAAATAGATGAAAACACTATCATCGAGATACCTCCAGCCGATCAAGTTCTTCGTAACAAAGCAAAATAGTCCCAGAGAAATTGTAAACGCCCACAGCAGTATTACCATAACAGTCCCAGTATGGCTCACCAATAGCCTTACGTTGTGTATCGAAATTCCTGGAGAGAACTGTACATTTTCAAGCATATGTGCAGTATTAATAGCAACAATGAAGTCAGTACCAAGCAAAGTCAGACTTCTGTATATCTGAAAATAAGCAATGAACAATATTTCTTAAAATAAGTAATGAATATTATCACTTAATAGAGGATTTGTCTGGTTTACAAAATAGGTAAGCGTTCTGAGTTCACATCATGAATGACAAGACCCACATATTCTTATGGAATAGAACCGTTTCCAAGATGTTACATATTTGCCTGCTTGAAAGTAGCCAGCCCTACAAGTGCTAACCCTTTTATATCAGTGGTTTGGTTAAACTACCTGATGCAGTGTAATAGTAAGGCAGTCCCTGGGCTATGTCAGGTTCTGGTTATGTTGTCCCGTACTTAACAGCGCTTGCCTCACGGTGCAATTAACCCCAATTTTTTGGTGCTGTAAGTGGATTTATGGCACTGTTACCCAGACTTTTATGATACACCCACCTATATCCAACACCACATTTGTCTTTGTTGCAGAAAGAAAAAGGGTGAATGCAGACAATTATCACCTCACTTTTTGTAGTTAACTGTCTTCTTGCCTAGTCTCAATGACCAAACCGGCTTTTTTTTCCAAAAGTATACATATCCATATAAAAAACTTTAGGTTTTTATATCCAGGAAAGATGCAAATTTTAGTTAATTTGTGATGCTTTTGATTTGATTTCAATATTCCAACGTTTTGCAACCATGCAAGGAAACCTTAGACTTAAGAAATATGTGAAAGGAGTTTAAGCACAATTGGTGGATTATATACTGCAAACAGTGTTGGTAATTTTATTTTATCTGTACATTGTTCTGTAGCGTATTTGTTATAGTGATATGTTAGTACATGAGTGATAACGGTGTCAATAAAAACTGTAGTGACAATGGTGTCAATAATTGGGTTTTGTGATTAATGTCAAATTGGAAATTACTGATATTATGAACAAATGATAAAATATAATAAAATATAATGACTGATTGCTAAAACAAATTAATCAACTTTCTTTAGTTCTATTCAACATGAGAGAAGAACATGATCAGCAGTTAAGGACTAACTAGAACAGTAACAATAACTTTTGAATGTAAGGGCCCATGAACAAGAATAGTAAGAAATGTTAGGAGATAGCCCCCTGTTGATATAAATTTAAAACAAGGTTGATAAATACAAAACCAGATTTTTTCGCACATTTTCTGCACTTTATGAACAGTTAAGGGAATCATTGAAACATTATTCATAAAAGTACTAAAATATATGCTGATAGTACTTAGCCTGAATCAACATGGGATGCTTTTATTAAATAAATGTTAAATGGTTAGGCCATTATAAACCACAGTTGTAGAATGTTTGTTTTGTTGAATAGTGTGCTCTTTGATATTAATTACTAGTTATAGTTGCAAGTTAAGATGGCATTCATAAGTTTTACTCTTGCAAGAACTGCTGTATCAACAATTTATGCCAAGATTAGGATAATTTTTTCGCTTGTACTGTAAACTGCTGTATTGAACAGCTTTTTTGTTTTTTTGTTTTTCAGTACAGTTGGTTAGTAATTAACATTTATTACAAACAACAAATCATTTCTTTTCTGTGATGTATTTTGTATTAAGTTAATTCAACTGGAGTAATTTTATTGATTTAAAGGGAATCATTCACCAGGTAGGCTTAGCATAGGCAGCACTAATTATGAAATTGCAATAGACTGCACTATTTATGAAAAAGTAATTCCTGTGAAAAGAGCATAGGAAGACAGGCCACTTACTATAATATCCCAAGAATTATTTAGAATTTATAGAGTAGAAAAGAGGATTGATCAGGTTGGTTATGTCCAAACTTGAGTAATGCTTTGCATGATACCTTTTGTTAGGTGTTGTGTGGTTTATTAAATTTTTGCTGCGTGATAGTTTTTGTTAGTTGTGTAGTTTATTAAAGTTTTGTGCTGTATTTTTGCATAATTTAAGTGTGCTTAGCGGACATGAGAGGGTTCTTAAGCAAGGCTGCCATTTGGAGAAAAATCTTCCCCTTAAAGCTGCAGCCAATGCTGCTCTTGATGTTTCTCACATGACAAGGTTTTGTCAGCAGGGCCTAATGCTAGAGGCAGATTTTATCATGGAGTATCAGTGGTGATACCTTAACTTCAGCCCTGCCTATGCTTGTGCCTGCATAGTCACTTCCCTGACAGTGCATTCACTACCCACTTAACACCCAGTGTGATAGATGGACTACACCCTTAGTTTGGCTGTTCATACATGCTCACTTCGTGTATTGCTGTTAGCTCTGCCAAGTTCGTAGACTGCTCCCATATGCACTTGACTGCTGCTAACTGCGAATGATCTTCTGTTGATCTGTGTGCTTCTGCATCAGTCTGCTTCACTGGCTAAACCTGATGTAACCACTTGTGTTGTGTTATGCAATAGCTTTTCTTTTGAACGTGAGAGTAGTTGTACTGAGCTCTGCTTCCAAAGCATCCAGACCTTGCTTAGCATAAGAAAAATATTTTTTCTTTGATGTGTATTGTTTGAAAATCATAATCTTCAAGGGATTTTTTTTATTGTATTTACTACTGTTTTTCTTCCAACTGCTGTGCCAGTTTCAACAGCTATATTTACTAAATTGATGTGTGCTTCTGCTATTTCCTTTGACTGGTCCTGCATTTTTGCATTTTTGTTGTTACTTTTGGACCAACCACTTCCAGTTTGCTGTTGTGCTAAGAATTGGTCTTGCTACTGCTCCTGCTTCTGCACTATCAGTGACCAGTAACACCTCCCTGCTGTGGCTCATGCTATGGCCCATTTGACCTCAGATGCCACTATCTTTGCCTTACTGCTGCATTTATGACTAGTCCTGCTACTTTTTGCTATTCCTGTGGCATTGTTGTTTATGTTGTGCAGTTATCTAGTGATGTTGCTACTTCAGTTCCTGCTGTTGATGTTAATTGATACACGGGTTTTGGAGTGCCTGCTGTGCCTGTTTTTTTAACAGCCAATGCTTTACTATTTCCTGTCCTTGCAACTTCTGGACTCAATGCTGTAGCTAATGTTCCAGGTGTTGCTGCTTCATCTTTTCTTTGGTTGCTAGATCCCTGTTGGTACATCCTTATCTTAAGTTCCTATTGACGTGGTGGTGCAGGAAGAGGTGAAAACTTCCAAGGCAAGATTTTTCTGTAGGCCTTCTTCCAGGGATTATAACTGTCAAGGGAACTCTATACTTTGGTCAGCCCAGCTGCTCCCTTGTAGTGAACAGCCATTGTCATCACATTCATGGAGCTCCACTTCAGACAAGATTAGTTGGGATTCATTTTGTTTGGTCTTGAACTTGCCTCAGCCAACCCTTCAGCTGAAGAGGAAGGTTTTGAGGTAGCAGCCATCATGAGGGTAGAAACGCTTTTTATACTTCTTGACTTTTTGAAGCTTGCTCTGTTCTGCAGGGAGTCTTTTTAAAATTTAGGCCAGCCATTCTTAGCTATTATAAATGGAAGCACTTACCATAACCTCTAAGCTTTCTTGTCCATATATCTCTGATCAGGAAGTCAGTAAGTTCTCTTCCAACCCCTCTTGTTATGTCCTTGGCCTCTCTTGTTTCATTTTCCAGGTAGGCTCATTTCCAGTAGTCCTATAACTTTGCATTATGGTTTTATGTTAAAATCATTAGGAAAATAGCTCCTACTACTCATCCACTTTGAAAGTACATTGTATGGTCTAATTTTGTGAAGTGCTCATTCTTTTAAATTTAATAGAATGTAAGAAGTACCTGCTATAGGGCTAAGACTAGAAGTGTCTTCACCTAGCAATTCATTTGTAAATTGGGCCTTCCTTCACTAGAGTAACCAAAGCCTTCCTTGCTGATGGTAAACCCCAGTTGGATGGCAAAAGATCTAGAGGCTGTAATCAACAAATGATTGCTCCTTATACCTTCAACTTATGGATCGTGTACCCCACTAGTTTTTTATCTAATAATGTTTTGCCAGGCTAGTTCTACTTTACTCATCCGTCAGGTATGATGGAGATTCTTGTATGGTGTCCATGCTATTGTTATCTGCAAGAAAAGGTACTACAGTAATTGTCAGTTGAATAGTAGTACTTTTTTTGGGAAAGAGACAGTGTAGTAATACTTCACTCAACCTAAGTCTTTGCCCGCTGAACAGGTGGAGCCAGTAAGGCAGTCCAGCTGGAACAGCAGCTTCCTGGTATCAAGACATCTGGGATATGTATTGCAATGTCTTAATATATT
Source organism: Macrobrachium nipponense (assembly GCF_015104395.2). Lineage (NCBI taxonomy): Eukaryota > Metazoa > Arthropoda > Malacostraca > Decapoda > Palaemonidae > Macrobrachium > Macrobrachium nipponense. The sequence goes on along the minus strand of NC_061097.1, from coordinate 17,156,136 downwards.
TGATACTAAGGAGATACATTTTACCACACAAAAGATGGAAGATTTTCCAGTTCTGTGTTTTCCAGTTCTGTGTCCCCAGTTCAGTGTCCCTTTTCTGTTCTTGAATTTGCTTAGTTGCATTTCAATTAATCTTTTCTCCAGTATTTTTGCTGGCAGTTCAACTGGAAAAGTGATTTTGTTTCTATCTATAACCATGTTGGTGGACATAATGACAGCAATAGTGGGTCTTAAAGCAAACACACCCTATTGGGTGTCAGTCCTCAGCTGATGGTTTGTCCAGTGTCCTGCGTGGTAGTCACTGATAGGACACCTGTTCTTCCTTGAAGAAACAACTAGTACCAGAGGATCACTTCAGGATGAAGTCCTTTTGGTCACAACTTCTTATGCATTGGCCAGCTGTAGCTCTCTCATATATGAGCTTGTCATCTTTGAAATATCTATTAGTTTGCCATCTCTGAAATTTCTTTAGTTCACTAGTGATGGCAGGACCAATGGCACTTAACAATTGATATTCATCTGTTTTGAGGGCTTCAAGGAATGAAAGAATTTATGTTATATTAAAAGGTTCATGTTTTTCACTACTCATATTTTGCTTTAAGTTTACTTAAATACATAATTCATATATATCATGATAATCCTTAAATCATTGGCTTGACAATGTTTAGTGATGAAATTTGGAAACATTACTTTTCTTTTGGGTAAAACTGAGGTTTAATGAAAGTTACATATAACTTTTGAAAGACATGTTCTTCAGGAGAGGTCGGAGCAGAGATGTTTACTCGGTGATGGCTTGGAAGCGACTAGTGAATTTCCAGGGCTGTGACTAGATGAATTCACTAGGCAATCGGAAACGTTATAAACGATGGGCTGGATACTAGATGCATGGGTGCTGTGAATTAATTATAGTACCTGGGTGGCTGTAAGATTATTGATTTTGGGTTCTATTGCCTTTGTAGTATATTTCCCTAGAACTCATTATTTTAGAAAGTTCATATAAAACTTTCACATGCTGAAGTTTTCTAAGCTTCCTCATGATTCTGATGTTCACGTTGACACCATAACCATCTTGAGCTATAATGAGGTTTGTCTGTGTGGCCTGATGATGTCCTCATGTTTGCAAGGGGTTCAACTACTAATGTTTTCAGAGGCAGTATTTAGTTTATATTTTTGAGTTTGGCTGGAGGTATTTTTTGAGCATGCACTTCTATTAGAGATTTTCGGAGTCATGGAGACCCACAAGCCTCAAAGGTAGGATCTGCTGGCCCCCCCAGCACGGAGCAGGCAGTGTTGGCAGCAGTTTTCCCCCTTCCCCCTCAAGGTGTAAGTTCTGAGGTTGATGTAAATTTAGGTCAAATACAGACGAGTAGGGATAATAATTAGGTTACGTAGTGTTCAGGAAGAGAATGCAGGTTTCTTTGGGTTCGGATTCTGTTGTAGTTTCCTGCTTCAAGTTTTTTGCAACAGAAGGTTTCTAAGTCCGTGGTTGGTCGTTCGAAGGTGGTTTATGGTTTGTCGGGTTCTGAAGTGTTTGAATAGTGTGGCTTCGTCTTCGAAGATTCTTTTTCCTTCTGTGGTTAAATTTTGTTCGTCCTGCAGTGGTGGTAATTCTGGTGATCAGGTTCTCAATTTGACTTATGCATAAACGGTATGGTAACTATTAATATCAGCTAATTCTCATGGATTGATGCATATTGACTTATGATAATTCAGTATGAAGAGAAATTGAATAACAGTAACAACGGTTAGCCTAGCATACATAAATTGAAGACGAAACGAGAATCGGATCGTATGATAATTCAGTACAAGTGTAATTGAGCAAGAATGAGAATCAGATTCGGTCTGACTTCAGCATTTATAATAGTGTTATATGTATCCTCATATTATTGTAGTATAAATACTAACATAGCAGGCTGTGTTTTTTTTTTATCAGCTGATGGCGATACGAGTTTGCTTCTCCGTATTTAACTCATTCTTGCCCTGATTGCTAGCTATGACTACGTAACAGCTTTTCCCCACTTATACCATGTTTGTCATCTTGTGGGAAGGTGGGCTTTTAACTATGATGACATTTTAACATAGCTAATTATGGTGTCTTGTGCCATATAAAAAAATCATAAGGAATTTTTGTGTACATATGAAATGTATACAAATTCCTTATGATTTCTAATTTAGATGCTTTCCAATAATTCTCTCAGGCGATGTAATATTGGTTGTATGACGTCTTCATCTGCTTAGCAGACGAATTTCTGTTAGTCATGCTCGGGGTGAATTACATTAAACTTATATAAATTAGCTACATATATATTACCAGTCATGGTATCAAATTGCAATTGAAATTAATATTAATAAAAATAAAGTTTTATACATTCAACTTCCCTGGCAGATATATACTTAGCTATAGACTCCGTCGTCCCCGACAGAAATTCGAATTTCGCGGCACACGCTACAGGTAGGTCAGGTGATCTACCGCCACTGCTGCTGGGTGGCAGAACTAGGAACCATCCCATTTTCTAAAACAGATTTGCTCTGTCGAGGGTAGCCATAACATCGTTATTGTTACCTCCTGACTTGGATTTCGTTTTTCATCGCCGTTGATCTTCTGGACTGTCTTTTTGGTGACGTATTTGGATCTGTGGTTTGGCATACGCTTTTTGTGGAACGTTTTTTGGATTTTGGCTTTGGATTTTGCTCAAAAATGTCGATTCTAGCTGCGAAGTTAGAAGATGTATGAATGAGGGTTGTTTGGTGAGGCTACCGAAAGTGTCGTTAGATCCTCACAAGGTATGCAAGAAGTGTAGGGGATATGAATGCACGAGAAATAACACGTGTGATGAATGTGTGAATATGGATGAGGAAGGATGGAAGAAACTAGATTCCTACTTAGGAAACTAGAGAGAGATAGGGTTAGAAAGGCTGTCTCTAGAAGTATGAGTAGATCACGCTCTAACGAGCCAGTTAGTATAACTAACCCCCAAGTAATTGCTTCCTCACATGCAGTATCAACCTCTCCCGTAGCAGATGTTGCAAGTTCTGCTACGGAGATTGCAAATCTGAAGACCGCATTAAGAAGGATGGAGCTTGAAATGCAAGCTCTTAAAGGTAAGAATGTGGAAAGTGACATAAGTGTCCCCAGTGTAGTGGAGGGTGCGTCTGATCGGCTCTGTCTCGCTCCCAGACCTAGAACCTCTTCCAAGCTGGCCCAGGCCCAGAGGAGAAGGAATGTCGACAGTCGTACGGAGGTTACGGAGAATCCCCACCGGTCAGGCGTCCCCTCGGCAGAATCTGTAGCATCCCAGACTGCCAAGGATCGCCATTGGAAAGGCATCCTGAAAGAGTGCGTTTTCGTCATCCGATTCGTCTCCCTCGAACGAATGTTGGATGGACTTCCGACGAATTGTCGCGTCCGATCAAGAGGAGTTGGAAAGCTCCGACGTTGGACTCGAGCCCGGAACGTTTTTCCGGACGATTCTCCCTACGAGAGGAAAAGAGCCAAAAGGACAATATCTCGATCCCCTACACCTTCCAGAGCGCATTCTCCTATTCATGACAAAGAGAAGGAAGAAACAGCGACGGACATCCTACGTAAAATGCAGGAGCAGATTTCCTCTTCAGTAGGAGTATTGAGAAAAGACCTCCCGAGGAAAAAGGACGATTTTCTTCCGGTTTAAGAGATCTCGTCCGAAGGGCGTTCCGGACTCCAGACTTATCTCCTCTACTCCTCGTACGAGTACAGAGAGGAATAAAGAAAGAAGGATGAAAACTCATAGAATTGAGACGCAACATACGGACAATGACGAAGAGTGTCCGAGTCGGACAGAACCACCCAGGCGCTCGGCGCCAGAATTGGACTACTCGGACGGGAAAAAGTGTCCTACGCGGACGGCGCCAACCAGACACCATTCGCCAGAAGCGGACAGCCCGGACAGGCAGATATGTCCTATGCGGACAACTATGTTCAAGCGATGCCTGCCTACCGCGGACAGCCGTGGCAAGGCGGACAGCCTGGATAGGAAAAAACGTTCGTTGCGCAGGCCAACTAACTCCGTTCCGGAGCGCCAGGAGCCAGAAGCGGACAAGACGGACAGGCAGAAGTGTCGTACTGGAATGACACCAGCCAAGCGCCAAGTTCCATATGTCGACAGCTCGGACAGACGACACAGTCCGAGACGGACAGATACGTCCAAGCGCATTGAAAGATTTTCTTCAAAAGAACAATACGGAGAAATCAACCAGGAAGCGTCTCTTTATGATTTGGACCAGGAACGGATTTCTCTGGACAGAGACGAAAGACGTCGCACAGGCGGCCGTCGTCCTGTTCACGATATGTCCGTTTCTGGTGAAAATCTGCCGCAAGCACAGCTGTCTCCTGAGAAGAATGCAAAATGTCGCACAGGCGGCCGTCATTCTTGTCAGGAGGGCTTAGATGATTATCGGGTTTTTTCTCAGGATCGGCATTCTCCCGACAGGGACACAAGATGTCGCACAAGCGGCCGTCGACCTTGTCGGGAAGCAGTTGATCCTGCGAAGAGTCCTTCACCTTGCGAGAGGAGACGTTCTCCCTCGGCTAATAATGATTCTCCGGTGGAACTTGCATTAGAAGATGTCTCTGACACCGAAGATCAAAAAGCGGCGGGACTATCAGACTACAAAGCGTTGGCTGCGCTTTTACTCCAAGAATTTGGAGATTCATTGAGTCCTGCCGCTCCTCCTTCTCCTCGGTTCGCTGTTCACGAGCGCGAAAACCGCAAAGTCGTCCTCCTTCTTGAAGATGCGGCCAACAATTTCCATAAGAAGAAGGCTTTGGCAGTCTTTTGGAAATTGGCTTAACTCCAAGAAGGAGGCGGGAAAGACTGTCTTTACCTGCCCTACCTCCACCACTTTCTGGGAGGAGGGGTATCTCTGTTATGAGGAACAGGTCGAAGCAATGGGACTCGCCCTCCCAGCGACTGCAGAGGCAGATTTCTCAACACTGGTGGACGCGTCAAGGAGACGCCTCTCTTTCTTCAGCCAAGACAACTTGGGGGATGTCTGAAATGGACCATCTCCTCAAGGGATTGTTCCATGTCTTGGAAGTTTTCAACTTTCTGGACTGGTCCCTTGGGGTGATGGCCAAGAGGACACAAGACAATGAACACTGAGCCCCGATATCCTTAATAGTATTTTGACTTGTATGGATAAAGCAGTGCAAGACGGATCGGGAGAAGTGGCCTCCCTTTTCGGGGCGGGAATACTTAAGAAGAGAACTGTATTCAGTTCTTTTCTTACGAAAGCTGTCCTCTCCGGCACAGAGGGTCGTCCCTTCTGTACGCTCCTCTGTCTAACCAGCTTTTCCCTTCTCAGTTAGTGAAAGATATTTCTCACTCACTTACCGAGAAGGCACACAGGACCTTCTGGTTCAATCAACCAAAAGGCCGAAGACAGCTGTTCCTGCCACGAAGGGGGAGACACGGGTCCCGAAGCCGCCCTTTCGAGGGAGTTCATCTTCGAGATCCTCCTTTAAGAAGAGAGGAGCAGAAAGAAGAGGTAGGGCTTCTGCCTTTAGACCTACCAAGAAAAGCAAATGAACCTCAAGTCCTCCAAACACCAGTAGGCGCCAGACTACTGAATTTTGCAGAAGAATGGAAGTCGAGAGGGGCGGACAACTGGTCCCTCTCAATTGTGAGGAGAGGATATCTCATCCCCTTCAGGGACAGACCTCCCTTGACGTCTATTCCGAGAGAACTGTCGGCGAAGTACGCGGACCCTGTCAAGAGGAAGATCCTTCTGCAATTAGTAGAACAAATGTTGGACAAGGAGGCCATAGAATTAGTACCGGATCCACACTCTCAGGGCTTTTACAATCGACTGTTCCTAGTTCCGAAAGCCTCGGGAGGGTGGAGACCTGTCCTGGATGTGAGCGCACTGAACCGATTCGTAGAGAAACAGAAGTTCTCTATGGAAACATCCAAATCGGTGCTAGCGGCTCTGCATCCAGGAGATTGGATGGCCTCCTTGGATCTACAAGACGCATATTTTCACGTCCCTCTTCATCCGTCATCGAGGAAATATCTACGATTCATGATGCAGGGAAGGGTCTTTCAATTCAGGGCCATGTGCTTCGGCCTGTCTACGGCTCCTCAAGTGTTCACCAACCTTATGAGGAACGTAGCACGGTTGGCTTCATCTGGAGGGGGTGAACATATCCCTCTATCTGGACGACTGGCTAATAAGGGCCAAGTCAAAACAACAATGTTTGGAGGACTTAGAAACAACGTTGAATCTCGTTCGCTCACTCGGACTGCTCGTGAACCTCGAGAAGTCTCAGATGGTCCCCAGCCAAGACATTGTCTATCTGGGGATTCAGATGGATTCTCGGGGTTTTCGAGCATTTCCATCGCAAGACAGAATTGCTCGAGGCTTGGAGAAAATATCAAACTTCTTAGGGAAAGAACGAAGCTCAGCGAGGGAATGGTTAAGTCTTCTGGGCACCCTTTCGTCGCTGGAGCAGTTCGTTTCCCTAGGGAGGCTCAATCTGAGACCTCTGCAATTTTACCTGCAAAGAATGTGGGACAGAAAGAAAGGGGATCTTTCGGATCAGTTTCCCATTCTTCAAGAAATAAAATTAGACCTAGTGGTGGTTAACCCCGCTTCAGAAGAACGAAGGCATATCCCTTGCGATTCGGAACCCTCTCCTAGTGTTGTTTTCCGACGCCTCGGAAACGGGATGGGGAGCAACTCTAGGAAAGAAGGAAGTGTCAGGAACCTGGACAGGAGAACAGGTGTCCTGGCATATAAATGTAAAAGAACTTATGGCAGTTCATCTAGCCTTGAAATACTTCGAGTCGGAGGTCAGAGGCGTGGTAGTCCAGGTAAATTCGGACAATACCACGGCTCTGGCTTACATCCGAAAACAGGGGGGGACTCACTCGCTTACACTATACAAGATAGCGAGAGACCTCTTGATATGGGCAGAGGAACGAGGCACTGTATTGCTGACGAGGTTTGTACAAGGGACAAAAAATGTCAGAGCAGACAGACTCAGCAGGAAGAACCAGGTCCTTCCAACAGAGTGGACCCTACACTCCGAAGTCTGCCGAAAAGCTCTGGTCTCTCTGGGGGAAGCCTCAGATAGACCTGTTCGCCACGTTTCTCTCCAGAAGGATAGAAAACTTTTGCTCCATTGTAGAAGATCCAAGAGCAATAGCGATAGATGCTTTTCTCATGGACTGGTCGGGCATAGATGCCTACGCTTTTCCCCGTTCAAGATTCTGGGGAAGTGTTAAGAAAGTTCCGTTCCTCGGAGGCGACGAAACTGACTCTAATCGCCCCATATTGGCCCGCTCGAGATTGGTTCACAGAGGTACTGGAATGGACGGTGGACTTCCCCAGATCTCTTCCCATGAGGACAGATCTGCTCAAACAAACCCACTTCGAGAGATATCACGGAAACATCCACGCTCTCTCCCTGACTGCCTTTCGACTATCGAAAGACTTGTCAGAGCGAGAGGCTTTTCACGAAAAGCTGCAAGCGCAATTGCCAGACCCCGTAGGTCCTCTACTCTGCGGGTCTATCAATCGAAGTGGGAAGTCTTCCGTAGATGGTGTAGGTCGAAGAAGCTGTCCTCATCCAATACCTCTGTGACCGAAATTGCTGATTCCTTATCTTCCTTAAAGAGGAATCACGTTTAGCTGTTTCTACCATAAAAGGTTATAGAAGTATGCTCTCGGCTGTATTTAGAAACAGGGGCCTTAACATAGAAGACAATAAGGATCTCCATGATTTGATAAGATCCTTTGGTACTACAAAGTCTAAATCCTTTATCAATCCAAGTTGGAACCTAGATGTGGTCCTCCAGTTTCTCTCTTCGAATACTTTCGAACCACCTGATAAGGCATCCTTTAGGGACCTCTCGAGGAAGTGCATTTTTCTCTTGAGCCTCGCGACGGCCAAGAGGGTCAGTGAGATACATGCATTAGACTCTCGGGTAGGTTTTTAGAGGAGATTCTGCTGTTGTCCTCTTTCCAACCTTTGTTTTTGGCCAAGAATGAGAATCCTTCTAAGCCTTGGCCCAGAAGTTTTGAAATCAAGGGCCTCTCTCCCCTTGTGGGTAGAGAAAAAGAACGGTCTCTCTGTCCGGTCAGAGCACTGAAGTTTTATCTGAAGAGAAAGAGTCAACTTCAAGGTTGTAATCAGAGCCTATGGTGCGCGGTAAGGAACCCGAAGAGGCAAATGTCGAAGAACGCATTAGCATTCTTCGTAAGAAATGTGATAACGGAGGCTCACATGAAATGCCAGGAGGAAAAACATTTAAGCTGCTTAGGTTAGAGCACACGAAGTCCGTGCAATTGCAACTTCCCTAGCCTTTAATAGAAATATGTCAATGAAAGACATATTAGCAGTATTTGCCTCCCACTACTTAAAAGACGTCAGAGTGACTTATGAAAAGTGTTTTTCTCTTGGACCTTATGTATCAGCGGATACCGTGCTGGGACAGGGAGCTGGTACTGATCCTTAAATAATATTGTTTTTAACTAAAAGATTGTTTGGTTTTGAGTTTTTATGGTCGTTTGAAAGGATGTTGGGGGGATAACTCCTTTCAATCGTAGTACTAACCCCGGTATTAGGATCAGGTGATCGGGATCGGTGTATGCCTCCTTAATGATGCCATATGGCAAGGTGTTTTGTCATGTAAGTGGATAGGACCCCATTGACAAAGATCCTTTGGTTCTGTCGAGTAAGTGGATAAGACCCCATCGACAGACCATCAAGAATTCTTAGCATGAGGTCACTACCTCGCTGAGGCTCTTGAGGCGATGTAAGCTCCTAGGCAGTAGCCATGAAGTCTTTCGCCGACACAGGTAGGAACCAAGGTTTCTTATATTTTTGTTACCTACAACGATGTTGTTCCCTGTCTATTCAGTAATTAGCTGTCTCTTACCCTCCGCCAAAGGTGCCAATCAGCTAAGTATATATCTGCCAGGGAAGTTGAATGTATAAAAATGATATTGTCATGATACAATAAAGTTTTATACATACTTACCTGGCAGATATATACTATTAAATGGCCCACCCAGCCTCCCCTCAGGAGACAGGTGGAAGAGCAAATCTGTTTTAGAAAATGGGATGGTTCCTAGTTCTGCCACCCAGCAGCAGTGGCGGTAGATCACCTGACCTACCTGTAGCGTGTGCCGCGAAATTCGAATTTCTGTCGGGGACGACGGAGTCTATAGCTAAGTATATATCTGCCAGGTAAGTATGTATAAAACTTTATTGTATCATGACAATATCATATTTACACTTACAATTATCTTAATAATGTAAATTTATTACATTTCAATTACATTACAATAGTTGGCTGTCAGCATACAGCCCGGTTGTAAAGGGGGCATGGCTTAGGCGGGCAAGAGATGCTATTAATCAATTTCCTTCGCTCCAGATGTAACCTCCTTTCTTGTAACCATCTTGTTCTCAGTGAATATTCCTGTTCCTATTTGATAAAGGAATATCTAGATATGTCACTTATATAAAATAAAGTCATTTTCGTTATACGACGTGTTTTTAAGTCAAATTTGACTTTGATACGTTTCATTGTAAGCTAAATTTATTATTTTTTTTCTTGCTAATAGATTGCATAAATCCAGTGATTCCGTTTGTTTTCACTCGTTTTCATCGGTAATACGAGCTTTACGTTACAGTGGACCCCCCGTATTCACGTTCTCTGGATTCGCGGACTCTCACATTTGCGGATTTCTCTCGGAACGTTTCCCCACATTATTAGCGGAAAATTCGCATATTACGGTATTTTTCTATGGGAAATATCCACAAACAATTCTGTTTTTTTTTTTTTTATTATAAAATGCACTTTTTGTGATAAAAACTATTAAACAAAAAAAAACAAGTATAAATTTTTAGTGGGTTCTTCTTGAGTTTTAACTAAAAATAGGCTGTTTTCAGCATTTTTATAGGGGTTCCAACTATTCGCGGGTTCTAACTATTCATGGGGGGGTCTGGTATGCATCCCCCGCGAACACGGGGGACGGGGACCACTGTATTTATCTTATTGATGTGAAAACAACAGTGAATGAGCTTTTTCATGCCAGTAGTTTTTATTAAATTGCCTCTCATTTTACCATGGCTGTTTGAATTTATATCAAAGTTTGAGAGTTTTATTCATGTAGCCGATGTATGATAATAGTCATTAGCAGCCTGATTATTGCATTATCAGCCTCAGCTACATATTGCATATCAGTCCTATTTTACATAACATCATTTATGTCATACCTACAGTAACTTTACTGTTGTAAGGTGGTTGAAATACAGGCATATCGGATGTTTTCATCAGGTTCAGTTGTATTAGCAAACAAACTGGGTTCTCATTCAGTTATTCTTGGCTGTACACATTTATACAATAAGTATAATGTTAAGATAATGCTTTCAGCATTCTCTTTAACGTTTTTAAAACTTATTTAACTTGAAGATGGTATAAAGATGTGGAGGTTTAAAAGTTAAACATTTGTATTTTGGCCTCTTTTGCTGCATGACTGCAGGCTGCTCCTGCGCCACTGCGCGTAAAATATAGGAATACATATTTTAAGATATTGTCGTACTGGTATTAATTGCTAACCCCATCGTAATCGAATTACCATGAGATGAAGTAGCATAACTTGAATACTGCCTGTATTCACGATCATGTCTTGCAGAATTTTCCTGAGTTTGTTAATGATGTTTGCAGAGATTATCAAAGGGGAGCAGAATTGGTTTAGTTTCCTTCTCCACAAACTATGGCCTCTTGTGCTGGCTTCTGTGTTTCTTTCCCTCAATTCCTTCTAAACTTCTAATGTCTTTACACAATCTTATTTATCAGGTCATTCTTCGGAAGTCGCTTTGGAGTCTTCTCTCGCTCATTCTGTTCTTTTGCCATTAACACTGCAAGCAAAGAATTTTTCATCAGTTCAATCCTGTAATTTGGGGGTTTCGGCGGCTCTCACACTCTCTTCGGAGTTCAGGGAAGGTGTATTTGGCGGAGCTGACTTCTCAGCATCTTCCACGGTCCTGTAGTTGTCAGGCTGCTAGTCTGGAGGCTTTACAGGCAGTTGCGGAGTTTTTCTGAAACTCCATATTTTGAGAAGTATTGTGGCCGCCGTGTTCTTGTAGGTGCTACGACAGTTGGCGATTCGTCTGAGCCATTGTTGAGTGGATCAGTACTGGTTGTGTCCTCAGCCTCTCTTTACACTAGGGTAGCTGGTAATCTTCCTTCTTCGGTTCCCATTTTCATGCCTTCTGGGTTTGAGACGTACCGTGCCTACCGCAGTTATTGCAGGGGCTACGGCAGTTGACCATTCGTCTGCACCATCGTTAGTACTGTTTGTGACCTCGGCCTCATTTCATTAGGGTAGCTGGTAATTTCCTTCTTCGGTTCCCATTGGTTCTGCAGTCCATAGCCTGTCCTTAGAGGCACTTTTTGTATGCTGCACCAGTTGTTTTTCTCCACTTGCACAACGTCGGCGTTTGGTGCTCAGGTGGTTACTCCGAGTGTGGCTTCTTTCTCCTTCTCTCCTTCCGCTTCTTTCTTTCTCTCCTTCCGCTTCTTTCTCAACTTTTTCCTGTGCCTATTTCTGTTCCTCCTCCAAGTTGTTCAATGTGAGTTCGGCTTTGGTCATAGTCACTGGCTGGTGAGGGTTTTGTAGTCGAGTGAGACTGGCTCAAGGTTATTTCATCTTTGGTTGGTAAGTGATTTGCTCAACAGGATGCGGTTGGCTCTTAGGGATGGGTGTTAGTTTACCCAGGTGTTATGTCATTGTCACTGGGTGGTACAGGTTTGCGCAGTTGAGCGAGACTGGCTCAGGTTTATGTCATCGTCTTTAGCTGGTACTACACAGTTAGCGCAACCTAGTGCGGTTGCCTCTTGGGGTGGGCGTTGTTGTTTGCCAGGCGTTTGGCCTAGGTGTTACAGCATTGTGTCTGGGTGGTGCGGGATTGCACAATCGAGTGCGACTGGCTCAGGAATTTATCATTCTTGTGGGTATAACATAGCACCGATTGCAGTTGGATCAGGTATGGTGGGGTCATGTATGTCTGTTGTGGGTATCACTCAAGTATAGTAAGTTCTGGGTTATTGAGTGCTGCTCCAACGGGTGTTCAGGCTTCTCCTTTTCCTGTTCCGGTGCCTTCGGACAGGACTGACAGAGGATACCCTTTGAAGAGAAAATCCGGCACTGGTTGTCGGGTTTTGTTTAACCAGCAAAAGCAAGCGAGTTTAAATGGATGGTGGACTTTGTCCTTTCTCTCTTTCTGCAGTCCTATGCTCCGGAGGAACCTACCCAATTAATTCAAGTAATGTTTGGTAGTTGTATTCAACTAAACTAAACCAGTAGTCTCTCAAACATCAAGTAAGCTGATCTGGTTTCGGCCATGTTGGGCAGGATTGGGGTAAGATGACTCTAGGTTAGCATCACTTAGGGTGGGTCCGGTAAGCTGGATTCTACCTTGTTTCCTAAGTGGAAGTGGTTTTTATGGGTTAGCGGTAACCCATCTACCGGTATCAGAGTATCACTCAACAAATCTGATAAGGCTCTTCTCTCTGAGTTGATGGGGTTTTTCTCAAACATGGTGGGTATACTCCTAATCCTAGTAGTGTGACAACCTCACCACTTTGTTTTCGATGGGGTTGGCATATCGGATGCCTATACAGTAGTCCCCCCTTATTCACGGGAGATGCGTACCAGACGACCGACCCCCCCCCCCCCCTTGTGAATAGTTAGAACCCGCAAATGTTTGGTACCCCTATAAAAATGCTAAAAACAGCCTATTTTGTTAGTTAAAACTCAAGAAAAATCCACTAAAAATTTTCATACTTGGTTTTTTTTAATAGTTTTTTCACAAAAAGTTCATTTTATGATGAAATTGATAAAAATAAACATGAATTTGTTGATATTTCTCATAGAAAAATACCGTGAATGTGCGAATTTTCCGTGAATAATGCGGGGAAACGTTCCCGAGAGAAATCTGCGAATGTGTGAGTCCGCGAATCTTGTAGAACACGAATACGGGGAGTCCACTGTATACAGGCAGTCCCTGGGTTACGACGGGTTCGGGTTACGACGTACCGAGGTTAAGGCGCTTCGCAATTATATTCATCAGACATTATTTCCAGGGTTACGACGCATGTTCCAGGGTTACGACGCCTACAACGCTCATCTGCCAGATAAAATATGACACCAAAAATGCAAAATAATCAATATTTGAAGGGTTTTTTTATGAAAAATGCAATAAGAATGCAGTTTACATGGTTTTGAATGCACCCAAAGCATTAAAAGTAAGGTTTTCTTAGGATTTTTTATGATGTTCTGGCTTACGGCAATTTTCGGCTTAGACGCGTCTCAGAACGGAACCCCCGTCGTAACCCAGGCACTGCCTGTAATGTTCTTTGTTAACAGGAGGAGGGACTTCCTTTTTAAATCATCTGCCACCTCACTATCCGGACGTTCATAAGAGGGTTCGTTTAGGGCGTCTCTTGTGCTTTGCAGCAGTCTTTTAGAGTGCAAGATGTCTCCTCAGTGGTCAATTTTGTGCCATTGTTGTTATAAGTAGAGTTGCAGCAGCATTGTTGGATGATTGTATAGTATGTGACAAATCTCAAATGCTGCTGTTTCCGGTTTGGGCTTCAAAGTTTGTGTGTCACGTACTGAGGAACTTTTCCGTGTCCAAGAACCTTATTTGTTTCCCCTAGGTGTCCATCTCATTCCATTTCCAAAAATTCGATTAGTTTCTTCTTGCAAAAGGTTATTAGTCAAGCATCTGTTGGTTCTTCATTGCTTTTGGAACCTTTGAGTTGTTCTTCGCATCCAAGGGCTGATAGTTATTCCTTCGGCTTTCTGAAGGAATTTTTGGTGTCGTCAATCTTGGAGACAGCTACTTGGGAGTCTGTGTCGGTTTTCATGACGCTCTATCTTACGTATTTTCAGTTTCTTCAGAGAAAGGTTACTTGCTGGGTCCTGTTGTTGCGGTCAACTCAGTTTACAATTAGCTTGGTATCGTTAGGGTGTTGGAAGTTTAGGTTGTCAGTGGTAGTCTAAATGAATTAAGAGTCTGTTGGTCAGGATTTAGAATGAGTGTATTGTTCTTTTTAAGCCCTTAAGTTAGACAGATCCTGATATTCATGTTGGAATGACTTCTTCAGCACAGTCATCTGCATCAGTGAGCAGTAGAGAACTCAAAGGCCCTGCACAATCAACTTCTCCATACATGAGAGGCTTGATAGCCACGTTGAAGGTTCACCATTTCCCCTCCATACATGAGAGGTATAGAATATCACATGGGAGGTTCTTCAGACTCGAGCGGTACTTTAGACTCAACACTGACATTTGGGTACTTCCTTTCCAAGCATCCTCACCTAATGAGTTAGTCAACTAGGTGAGGAATTTTGTTTTACCTCCATGCATAAACAGGTATAGAATACCACATTGGAGGCACTTCTGACTCTGATAGTACCTTAGCCTCAACACTAACGTTGGGGTACTTTCTCTGAAAGCATCTTCACCTACCGAGTTGGACAATTAGTTGAGGAAATTTGCTTTTACCTCTATGCATGAGAGGTATAGAATACCACATAGGAGGCATTTCTGACTCAGACGGTACCTTAGACTCAACACTGGCGTTGTAGTACTTTCTCTGCAAGCATCCTCGCCTACCGAGTTAGATAACAGTGAGGATACACACATTTACACGTTAGGTTAATAATGAGTTACCTGCGTATGCTCCGTGGACAGGTCGGGCTGAATTAGATTGATCCCACCTCCATTAAATTTTGTTAATCAGGCTAATTCAGGGGTTCTGGGAGTGTATTGCAGTATGAAGTTTTCATAATAAATCTAATATTGAATATTACCTGAACACCTGAATGATTCCCACCCTCCTCCCCACTTTAATTTAAGAGTGAATGAATCAATTGAGGTTGTTGGCCTCTAGCGGTTGGTGTTTGCAGCAGCGTTGCCAAGCATACCTCAGGTAACTCATTTGACTAGATTTTACCTGCAGCGTTGGTAGCACTGACAGTTAAAATTACCCACTTTGTGGTAATTCTGTGGGAATATAGTTCTGGCTGGTCAGTGACCAGGGCTAATTCAGGAGTTCAGGTAAGTATTACAATATTAGTTTTATTATGAAAACTTCATGTTTAAAGAGAAACCCAAACAACTCAGTTTAAATGCACTGCCCTTTTTTCTGTTATTTGATCAAATTAACATGTAACCTCGTCCTGAGTTATCATCTTTTTGGAGGTAATTATTAATTATGAAAATTTCAGTAGATATACTCTGCTGCACCAAAAAATAATAGCAATGGAAGGGGCTCAACACCCAGAGATTGACTGTAAACCGTGAGCTGTGGGCTCCCTGTTATGGACCTATTTGAGACTAATGGGAGTCCTCTTTTTGACAATTTTTTGTTCACCAGTATAAGGTCCTTTAGCTTGGGCAGGGAACCAAGCTGTTCCCAGGGTAACTCTAGGCTGTAATGCCTTTCCTACTTTTGCTAGGTTTCAGGAAGTCATTAATGTAGTAGGGCAACTTTGTAAGTTGTCTATTGGCATTGATTACCCAAGGTGACCAGGGAAGGCTTGGTTTCCATTTTCTTTCATTGGTGGATCCAAGCAACCAAGAGATTGAAGGTTGCGTCACAAACCCGCAAGCTACAGATGACTGCCAGGATGGTCCATGGTTCTGATGAGCTTAAGGTGCAATCTCACAATAATGCCATTATCAGTGCTGAGAGAGTTTCTTTTAATTGATTCTACCAACACCAGTGGTCAGGGTGTAAGTTGTGGTCCCACATTAATGGGTTTTTTTTCGAACACCAATACCTCTAAACATGGTTAAGTTTCTGGCATTCCCAGGTCTCTGCTACATACTTTACCCATGGAATCTGTATGTGGTTATTTTGTTCATTATTTTGTCACCTTGTAAACAGTTTAGAACAAGCTCCTTGTAAAGAACTTACTATGGAAACTTCACAGTAGCCATAGACACAGCTAGAGTAAGAGAGCCACAATCTTAGTCAAATAAAGTAGGCTTTGCTAAAGACAAGGTAATTAATTTTGCCTTATTTTTGGCTAATTAGTTTTGGGCTAGGCCCTTACCTACCTACAACAGTATATTTACCTGGGCTTGAGGAACTTGCACCTTTGGGGGTCCACTGCTGAATTTAAGAATTATTGTAATTGCACTATATGGATTAAACCTGATGTAAGATTCTGTGTATAGTGATTTGGAAACCAGAACTTCTGAAAAGTAGGAACGTAATGTCCTTAAGGACTCTCATGCTAGTTTTCATCCTAAATGGAAGGTAAGCCACTTGACATGTTAGCATTTGCAACAGCTTTTAAATTTGGAAAGAATTTATCCTTGGATAAGAGATTGAAGTCACTCAGTGGCATGGTAATCTTTTATTTGCTTTGGTTTATCATCATGGATGGATGATTGCATATGATTATTGCAGAGCATTAACTATCTGGTTGTGCAGGGGATATTTCCTGAATCACTAGATAACCTTTTTTGGCCTACTGCTTTTTAAACCTGGTTGTGGATATTGGGAAGCTTGGAGGTACTTGGTGTAGCGTATTAGAAGTATGTATACCTTTTGTACATATGTACTTGATAGTTATCCATTTTTTGCTCTGTTTGGCTTTGGCACAGTGACCCTACCCCTCCTTTGCTGAAAGGGGCCACCCTCCAGACAACTCATCTATCTTCATGTTGAGGATCTCATACCTGAATGACAATCCTCCTAAGATGGCAGTATTGGCCAAAGGGTTGTATTAACTTGGTAAACAAACAATTATTTTGTACAAAATATTTTGTTGCTAAGTTTAAAGTGTTGGCTGATTTTCACTTTGCTACCCACCTTATTCAGACAGTTTGATCAGCTATTTAATGGAGGTAAGGTTCATTTTAAAACTATAAATAATTTAAGATTTATTTTTTAAGTACTTGGCTCTTCATTATATAAATTGTCTTCCTACCTCCCAACATTCAAAGTTGACAGAAGTAGACTGACTGGCTGGAAATGTTTGTGTCCTGTTGCAGGGGAAGTAAATTGATAGGAGATGAATATTCATAGAAAACTGAGTGTTCTCACTTTTTGTGTCATTTTGTCTAACTAACGCTGATGCAGAACTAAAAGCTATATATAATTGGAGAGGGAAGTATTTAAAAATGATATCTTAAATTATTTATATATTTTCGTACCTACCTGGGGATTGGTGAAATGATGGCATGAATAGTAATTTTGCTATATGAAATACAGTTATTTAGGATAGATAACCTTAAGGTATGTCACTTGAATGAAGGGTGGCATATGCTTATATAGTGTGAGTGTGGTATTGACCATTAGAATTGTGATCTATGCATTATCTTTGTTTTTTCACAATTTTTTTTCCTGCTTTCATTAATATATACGTATATACTTTTTATTTCTAGAGACAGCAAGAGTATGCAGTAGCTAGATTAAGAATATTAGGTGACTCGGGGACTCGGAAGATGGTAAACCTAAACCAATACAACAAAAATCTCTGGAACAGGTACATTATAGTTTGTTTTTTTCATTTTGCATTGGTGCATTGGTCTATGCTTGAGTATGGCCATCAGATATGTCTTGTGCATGTCATACTAAATTAAAATAACCTAATGCTGTGTATCACATGGACCTTAGAATATTCTGTTGTGTATTAAAACCCTTGCTTGTTAAGAGCATTTATGTGAATACTAATGAATTACAGTCCACCTCTTAAATCCAGAAGCCTTGGGACCAGGCCATTGCCGGGCCACAGAAAATCCCAGAATATATAATACATCCCTAAATAATTTAGCCTGTAGGTAAACAGAATCTGGTAAGGCATTTCCACATACAAATAGCCTAGTTTCCGACTTATTCAACTATTTGGCTACATTCTGATACTGCTTTTTTATCATTTTATTACTTATATATTTTAACTTCATCATTTAATAACGTTATACTATATATTTGTTCCGATACGTAATACAAACCATCGGTCCTTTAACAATAGGAAGTAGCTACCGGCAGCTGGAACGGTTGTAAGCTTCGAACAAGGGGAGAACGGTAGTTAGCTGCTTGTCCGATAGCGCGCGAGACTGTGAGGTAAACAAATCACTTTTGCTTTCGGCCGTGGTGTGACAAGACGTGTTCGTCATCGCTCTGCCCGCTATTGTCGTATGCTTTGGTTTTGTATCAGCCCTCTTTCTGGTTTGTGTGTAGTGAATGAATTGTAAGTACTGTACTTCATTTTGTTTATTACATTGATTAATAACAAAGGATCAAGAGATGGAGCTTTCGCCATGCCCCCAGTCGCCTGTAGAGTGTGTCCGGACTAGAGGGGCGTAAGTGCGGCGGATTTCGCTCCTTCGTGGATGTTGATCCTCACGAATTATGTACACGGTGTCGTTGGCGAGAATGCTCCCGAGCCGAACCGTGTGACATGTGTGAATTGGTCCGAGGCGCAGTGGGTTCTGTACGAGGGTAGGAAGAGACGTAGGCCTACAAAGGAGTCGTCGGAAAGCTCTCCAGCGACTCCTTTGGTAACGGATACCTCGTCTTCCTTCTTGCCCCCCGGTCAGCCCCCACGTTTCGCGCCTTCCCTTGCGGGGGGGTTAGCGGAGTCCTTCTCCTCACTTGATCAGTCGAGTGTGGAGGAGGGCGCTCGCTACCCGGATGTGCAATTGTACTCGGGGTCTTCCGTCCGCTCTGGGTGGGGTTCTTCTCCCCCCAAGCGCGAGGGAACCCATCTAATTAACCCGACTGTTGCTTCCGCAGGTGTGCCTTCTGCGAAGGACGACCTGGGACAGGTGTGGGAGTCGCTGGGATTGCAGGGAGTGCCGAGCATCCAGGGGCTAATCCAGCGGTTGTCTGGGTCGGCAGTGGTCACACATGGTGTGGTGACCACTACCACTACAACAATTACAACTCCAGCTTATGGCATTCTTCCGCACTTGGTCTACACGCCACATGTGACGACCGTGACGCCGACAGCTGCGATACAAATGCCTCTCGCTGCGTGCAAGGAGAACCATGCCACCTCCACCTGGGTTCTTTGTGCTGCCGACCCCGGACTTCCGCTGCCCTAAAAGCTCTCCATTGGACTCGCCGCCTGTACCTAGGATGCAATTAGCTGCCGACAAGATGCTTGGTTCTCCTGATGCTGCTGCCGTACCTGCTGTACCTGTTGCTGTGCCAGCCGCTCATGCTGCTCCCGCTGTTCCAGACGCTGACGCTCCTGTTGTTCCGCTGTTCCTGCTCCTGTTCCTGTTCCTGTTCTTCCTGCTCGTGGTGGTGCTGCTCCAGGCTCAGGTCTTTCCGGACAGGTGCAGTCGGGCCCTGTTGCTTCGGCCAACTGCCCCGTCGTGGATGGAAGAGCTGATGTCTGTCCTGCGAAGCCTGACGAAAAAGAGGAAGGTGTCGTCGTCGTCTTCATCGTCGTCTTCGTCGTCTACTGCCTCCTCTTCCCCTTCGACTTCCAAGGCTACCAAGCCAAAGAAGAAGAAGGTTGCCTCCTCCCCCCCTAAGAAGGCTCCTTCGGGACCTTCTAAGGGTCCGTCTTGCTCCAGCGATTCGGGGGGGCTCTTCTGCTGGTCCTCCTGTTCCGAAGCTGTTCCTTCGGGAACAGGGCCCGTCTCTCCTTCTGCAAAGAAGAAGAAGACGGGGACCAGAGGAGTAACAGCTTCGGCTGGTACTTCCTCGCCTGGTGTTAGCGGTTCGACCGCTAAACCAGGATCCGGCTCGGCTTCTCGTTCGCGAGAAGTACCGAGTGCACGGTCTCCTGCGGGAAACCGTGCAGCCAAAGTCTCGACGCCCGAGTTCGCTTGCCGTCAAGACTGAGGCACGGAGCAGAAGACTGGCGAGAGTCGTGCAGACGACTCTCGCCAGGCCAGCGGACGCTCTCGCAGCGACCAGCCGGCAGCTCGGGCTGACGTGATGGTCTCCGACCGGCCACGGGCTGAGGCGAGGAAGGGGTCCCCCCCCCCCCGGCCGTCGGCACCAGCCTCGGCTGGTACCAGCGGCTCAACGCGCCGAGAGGACGCTCACCGGTCTCACTGCAACAGCGAGCCTAGCAGGTTGCCTGACCGCCGCTCCCATCGGGACCGGGCGGACAGGGCGTCCAGCAGCAGCTCGTCTGACGCTCGGGATCGGGGTCGACGTTCTCAGCCGAGCCACTCGCCTCAGGTGAGCGGCAAGGCCAGGCCTGCATGCTCGATCCCACCACCGCGGGTTTGGCTTGATCAGCAGCAGCTCTCCAAGCACGCTGGGTCCTGGCCATCGAGCGAGGAGAGAGCGCCAGGTCTGCCTCTCCGGTACCTTCAACCTCCTCGGGATACGCCGGGAGGAGCGAGGTAGCCAGGAGTGATCGCGAGGGGTGCGCCTCTCGTGATCCCGCTGCGACGCCGTACGCACCAGGAACGGTTCTAGGACCGGCCAGGACGTACGCGCAAGTAGCTGGAGGCGACCGTGAGGGGTCTGTCGCTGTTCCTCCTTCTGAAGGAGGAGCGTCTCGGGATCTGTTCTTGTTGGAGGGACTGGACGGTCCTACTCCTCAAGACGCAGTTACTCCCGAGATTCAGAGGAACTTTGCTGAGGTCATTAAGCTGATTTGTCAGCATAATGACCTTGGGGATTGATCGCCGCTACCACCTTCTGAGCCCACGTCCCGGCTCGAGTCATTTTGGGGCCCGACAAGAGGGAACCCAAGATGACGGTGGGATTGCCGCGATCAGAGCTTGCGGACTCGGTCCTGGACCAGGTGGAGAATCTCGTCTCAGGGCGAGAGGACTCGCTGAAATCCGGCCGTTCTTCCAAGCTACTTCCACCTCCTCTACAGCGTCAGAGGCGTTTTTATGTGCCTTCGGAAGATCCGATACCGCCGAAACAGGTTAACCCGGAGTTAGCTAGGCTGACTCCAGGTGTGTCCCTGCAGCAGCTCCTGTCGGAGAACCTCTGGTTCTCGCAGCAGGAGGCACTCGCCTGGAATCTACCGCCATGGCAGCATTCCAGGCAGTCTCTTGGTTGGATTCTGTGTCCCTCACAGTATCCAAAGTCGCGGCCGGCTCTGGGAGCTCTGCTCTCGAAGACGACCCGGCGTTCAGGAGACTGTGCCAGTCTGGAGGTAGAGCCATCTCTTACCTCGCCCATCAGACTGCTAACCTGTGGGCCAACTTGGTTCTTCGTCGTAGGGACGCAGTCCTTACCCGAGTGACCAAGGGGGCTGGGCGTGAGGCGGCACTCGGTCTTCGAAACGGACCTATTAGGAGTTCCACCGCTCTCTTTCCCGGAGAGATGGTGGACGCTGCGGTGGAGAGGCGGCGCACTGATGACAGTGACCGCCTGGTTCACCAGGCAGTCTCGAAGGTTTCTGGGCAATCTCGAGCTACTGCGGCTAAACCAAAGAGTTTAGCTAGCGCTTCCACGGCTGCTAAGACGGCTGCACCGTCTAAGCCCCGTGTGAAGACTCCTGTTGCTTCGACTTCTTCGAAAGGAGGCCGTAACCAGCCCTCCTCCCAAACCTCCTTTCCCCGAGGAGGTGGTGGAAAGAAGTCGAAGCGAGGTGGGAAACGCTAGGGACGGCGTTCCCCCTCACCTGCTGCCGGAAGTGGGGGGGTGCCTGGCGAGCCATTGGGCAACTTGGCAGCGCTACGGCGCCGAGACCTGGATAGTAGACGTCCTTCGGGAGGGATATCTACTACCCTCTTCGAAGCTCGGGCCACCCCTTCCATCTCCCAAAACCGTGGTCCATCTACAAACCTTATGTCCGGGGATCATCAAAGGACAACCGCTTCGACAGGAGATAAAGACCCATTGCTGACGAAACGAGCTGTGGAAATCGTAGAGGATCAGTCACCAGGCTTTTACAGCCGCCTTTTCCTAGTGGGAGAAGGCAACGGGGGGGGCTGCGCCCGGCCCGGTGATAGACCTCTCTCCCCTGAACCGTTTCATTCGCAAGACTCGGTTCACGATGGAGTCGGCACGATCCGTGCTCGACTCCATCAGGGGGAACGATTTCATGCTTTCAGTGGATCTGAAGGACGCGTATTTTCAAATACCCATCCATCAGTCCTCCAGAAAGTACCTCGCTTTCATCTTTCGGACGGGGACGGTGTACCAATTCAGGGCACTTTGCTTCGGTCTCTCAACTGCCCCACAGGTGTTCACGCGAGTGTTCACTCTGGTGTCTGCTTGGGCCCATTCGCACGGGATACGTCTTCTGAGGTATCTCGACGATTGGCTGGTCCTGGCGAGCTCCCGTTCGCAGTTGCTGCAGGACAGGGATCGACTTCTCAAGTTTTGTCGCGATCTGGGGATTGTGATAAACTACGAGAAGTCCGATCTCGAACCCAAGCAGAAGATGAAGTACCTGGGTATGCTGATCGACACGGTAGCAGGGCAAGTCTTTCCCGCAGACTTGCGGATCAGCAAATTCAGGGAGGCAGCCGGCCGGTTCCTGTCTCGACAGGAACAGGCAGCTCAGCAATGGCAAGTCGTGATCGGCCACCTGTCGTCACTCGAGAATTAGTCCCGTCACGGGCGTCTTCACCTGCGGTCTCTCCAGTGGAGACTAAGGGAGAGTTGGTCTCAGGCAACGGATCCACCTTACCTTCCCGTGGCTCTCACGGAGGAGGTCAGGCAGGACCTAGCCTGGTGGCTCGACGACAGGAATCTCTTAAGAGGAGTGCCCATTCGCACTCCCCCCCCGGAGATGTTGCTGTTCTCAGACGCATCGACCGAGGGATGGGGCGCACACCTGGAGGAGTTGCTGACTGCAGGTGTGTGGGACCATCACGACAAGCACCTTCACATCAATGTCCTGGAACTCGAGGCGGCGTTCTACGCTCTCCAAGAATTCCAGGACCACTTGTGGGACACTCGGGGCAGGGGGCCTATTGTCTCTCCCGCTACACCAGTTGATGGTGCAGGTGCACGAGTGGGCCACGGCTCACTCAATAGAGCTGTCAGCACGCTTCATTCCAGGCAAGAGGAATGTAGTGGCAGACAAGCTCAGCCGTCGGGATCAGGTGATAGGAACCGAGTGGTCTCTACACCCAGACGTGGCGGAAAGGCTCTTCAACCTGTGGGGGCGACCAGTCGTGGATCTGTTCGCCACCCGGCACAACCGAAAACTTCAGGTTTTCTTTTCAGCCGTGCCGGACCCATGGGCAGCTGCAGAGGACGCTCTCCAACACCCCTGGGACAACCTCTTCCTGTACGCCTTTCCTCCCTTCTGTCTGATTCGGAAAGTGATCAGCCGAGCGCTGACCACTCCGAACCTCAGGATGATCCTGGTGGCTCCCAAACGACCTCAGGCCGTTTGGTATCCGAACCTGCTGGCTCTGCTTGCGGAAGGACCGAGAGAGATGCCCCACTGGCACAACCTTCTATCCCAGCCGCACGTAGAACGGTACCACCAAAACAGTCCCATCCCTACAACTTCACGGCTGGCTGTTATCCACCTTTCTTGCGAACGAGAGGCTTTTCTCGCAGCGCAGCAACAGAGATGGCTGGACACGTCAGACAGTCCTCTGCAGCTGTGTACCAGGGAAAGTGGGCTGTCTTCTGTGGTTGGTGTCGTAGACGGGGTCTATCTCCTCTCAGAGCCACTCTTCAGCAGGTAGCGGATTTCCTCGTGTTTCTTCGCCGAGAGAAGCTCCTCTCAGTACCCACAGTCAAGGGATACAGAGCCGCCCTGGCCCTGGTCCTAAAACTGAGGGGACTGGATATCTCGAATTCGTTCAAGATTTCCTTGCTTATGAGGAGCTTCGAAAGGTCTTGCCCACCCAGGGAACTCAGGCCCCCCTGAGTGGGATGTGACTCTCGTCCTTAGGAGTTTGACTCGAAGACCCTTCGAGCCACTCCGAGTCGTCAGTCAGGGATCTGACCCTCAAGACCCTCTTCTTGCTGGTCCCTGCATCGGCGAAGAGAGTAGGGGAACTACATGGTCTATCCTTCAATGTTAAACACACCAGGGGATGGGGATCTGTGACGCTCGATTTCGTCCCGAACTTCGTGGCTAAGACTCAGAATCCGTCGATCCCTGACGACAGGTTCGAGTCTTTCACAATCCCCTCCCTATTGGACTTCACCGATAATGATGCGGATGAGATGCTGCTTTGTCCTGTGAGGGCGCTACGGCGCTATCTGAAGAGAACTCAACACCTCAGGCCTGAGGGTCGACGCCTCTTCGTTAGCACTGGGGTTACCCAAAAAAGAAGTATCCAAGAACACACTTTCTTTCTGGCTACGTGAGGTGATCGAAGAGCGTACGAGGCTGATGGTAGTGACGACATCCGTACGCTCCGTCCAGAGCCCACGAAGTCAGAGGTATTGGACCCTCTTTGGCGTTCCGTAAGAACTTCTCCATGAAGCAGGTCCTGAAGGCAGGTGTCTGGGCCAACCAGTCCACCTTCACGTCCTTCTACCTTCGGGATATTGCCCAAAAGTCCCTTGGATACTTTTTCCTTGGGACCTGTGGTGGCTGCTCAACACGTTGTGTAAGCTTACCCAGCACCCGAGCAGGCAGAACAGCATCGATTCCTGGTATGACTGGGAGAATGAATGTGCGATGAGTGTGAGACTGGCTTCTCTTTCACCATCTTTCTCTACCTCTACCTGTGGGCA
>NC_061097.1:16894974-17130984 GCF_015104395.2 Macrobrachium nipponense | reverse complement strand
TGCCCACAGGTAGAGGTAGAGAAAGATGGTGAAGAGAAGCCAGTCACACTCTCATTCGCACATTCATTCTCCCAGTCATACCAGGAATCGATGCTGTTCTGCCTGCTCGGGTGCTGGGTAAGCTTACACAACGTGTTGAGCAGCCTCCACAGGTCCCAAGGAAAAAGTATCCAAGGACTTTTGGGCAATATCCCGAAGGTAGAAGGACGTGAAGGTGGTCTGGTTGGCCTAGACACCTGCCTTCAGGACCTGCGCCACAGAGAAGTTCTTACGGAACGCCAAAGAGGGTCCAATACCTCTGACTTCGTGGGCTCTCGGACGGAGCGTACGGATGTCGTCACTACCATCAGCCTCGTACGCTCTTCTGATCACCTCACATAGCCAGAAAGAAAGCGTGTTCTTGGATACTTCTTTCTTGGTAACCCCAGTGCTAACGAAGAGGCGTCGACACTCAGGCCTGAGGTGTCGAGTTCTCTTCAGATAGCGCCGTAGCACCCTCACAGGACAAAGCAGCATCTCATCCGCATTCATTATCGGTGAAGTCCAATAGGGAGGGATTGTGAAAGACTCGAACCTGTCGTCAGGGATCGACGGATTCTGAGTCTTAGCTACGAAGTTCGGGACGAAATCGAGCATCACAGATCCCCATCCCCTGGTGTGTTTAACATTGAAGGATAGACCATGTAGTTCCCCTACTCTCTTCGCCGATGCCAGGGCCAGCAAGAAGAGGGTCTTGAGGGTCAGATCTCTGTCTGACGACTCTCGGAGTGGCTCGAAGGGTCTTCGAGTCAAACTCCTAAGGACGAGAGTCACATCCCACTCAGGGGGCCTGAGTTCCCTGGGTGGGCAAGACCTTTCGAAGCTCCTCATAAGCAAGGAAATCTTGAACGAATTCGAGATATCCAGTCCCCTCAGTTTTAGGACCAGGCCAGGGCGCTCTGTATCCTTGACTGTGGGTACTGAGAGGAGCTTCTCTCGGCGAAGAAACACGAGGAAATCCGCTACCTGCTGAAGAGCGGCTCTGAGAGGAGATAGACCCCGTCTACGACACCAACCACAGAAGACGGCCCACTTTCCCTGGTACACAGCTGCCGAGGACTGTCTGACGTGTCCAGCCATCTCTGTTGCTGCGCTGCGAGAAAAGCCTCTCGTTCGCAAGAGATGGTGGATAACAGCCATCCGTGAAGTTGTAGGGACTGGACTGTTTGGTGGTACCGTTTTACGTGCGGCTGGGATAGAAGGTTGTGC
This sequence comes from Macrobrachium nipponense, assembly GCF_015104395.2. NCBI lineage: Eukaryota > Metazoa > Arthropoda > Malacostraca > Decapoda > Palaemonidae > Macrobrachium > Macrobrachium nipponense. Next base: position 17,129,736 of record NC_061097.1, on the reverse strand, counting down.
CAGTGGGGCATCTCTCTCGGTCCTTCCGCAAGCAGAGCCAGCAGGTTCGGATACCAAACGGCCTGAGGTCGTTTGGGAGCCACCAGGATCATCCTGAGGTTCGGAGTGGTCAGCGCTCGGCTGATCACTTTCCGAATCAGACAGAAGGGAGGAAAGGCGTACAGGAAGAGGTTGTCCCAGGGGTGTTGGAGAGCGTCCTCTGCAGCTGCCCATGGGTCCGGCACGGCTGAAAAGAAAACCTGAAAGTTTTCCGGTTGTGCCGGGTGGCGAACAGATCCACGACTGGTCGCCCCCACAGGATTGAAGAGCCTTTTTTCCGCCACGTCTGGGTGTAGAGACCACTCGGTTCCTATCAACCTGATCCCGACGGCTGAGCTTGTCTGCCACTACAATTCCTCTTGCCTGGAATGTAGCATGCTGACAGCTCTATTGAGGTGGGAGCCGTGGCCCACTCGTTGCACCTGCACCATCAACTGGTGTAGCGGGAGAGACACTAGGCCCCCCTGCTTGTTGACATATGCCACTACTGTGGTGTTGTCGCACATCAACACCACCGAGTGTCCCACCAAGTGGTCCTGGAATTCTTGGAGAGCGTAGAACGCCGCCTCGAGTTCCAGGACATTGATGTGAAGGTGCTTGTCGTGATGGTCCCACACACCTGCAGTCAGCAACTCCTCCATGTGTGCGCACCCCATCCCTCGGTCGATGCGTCTGAGAACAGCAACATCTCCGGGGGGGGGAGTGCGAATGGCACTCCTCTTAGAATTCCTGTCGTCGAGCCACCAGGCTAGGTCCTGCCTGACCACCTCCGTGAGAGCCACGGGAAGGTAAGGTGGATCCGTTGCCTGAGACCAACTCTCCCGTAGTCTCCACTGGAGAGACCGCAGGTGAAGATGCCCGTGAGGGACTAACTTCTCGAGTGACGACAGGTGGCCGATCACGACTTGCCATTGCTGAGCTGCCTGTTCCTGTCGAGATAGGAACCGGCCGGCTGCCTCCCTGAATTTGCTGATCCGCAAGTCTGCGGGAAAGACTTGCCCTGCTACCGTGTCGATCAGCATACCCAGGTACTTCATCTTCTGCTTGGGTTCGAGATCGGACTTCTCGTAGTTTATCGCAATCCCCAGATCGCGACAAAACTTGAGAAGTCGATCCCTGTCCTGCAGCAACTGCGAACGGGAGCTCGCCAGGACCAGCCAATCGTCGAGATACCTCAGAAGACGTATCCCGTGCGAATGGGCCCAAGCAGACACCAGAGTGAACACTCGCGTGAACACCTGTGGGGCAGTTGAGAGACCGAAGCAAAGTGCCCTGAATTGGTACACCGTCCCGTCGAAGATGAAGCGGAGGTATTTTCTGGAGGACTGATGGATGGGTATTTGAAAATACGCGTCCTTCAGATCCACTGAAAGCATGAAATCGTTCCCCCTGATGGAGTCGAGCACGGATCGTGCCGACTCCATCGTGAACCGAGTCTTGCGAATGAAACGGTTCAGGGGAGAGAGGTCTATCACCGGACGCAAGCCCCCCCGTTGCCTTCTCCACTAGGAAAAGGCGGCTGTAAAAGCCTGGTGACTGATCCTCTACGATTTCCACAGCTCGTTTCGTCAGCATGGTCTTTATCTTCTGTCGAAGAGCGTTGTCCTTTGATGATCCCCGGACATAGGTTTGTAGATGGACCGGTTTGGAGATGAGGGGTGGCCAAGATTCGAAGGGTAGTAGATATCCCTCCCAAAGGACGTCTACTATCCAGGTCTCGGCGCCGTAGCGCTGCCAAGTTGCCCAATGGCTCGCCAGGCACCCCCCCACTTCCGGCAGCAGGTGAGGGGGAATGCCATCCCTAGCGTTTCCCACCTCGCTTCGACTTCTTTCCACCACCTCCTCGGGGAAAGGAGGTTTGGGAGGAGGGCTGGTTACGGCCTCCTTTCGAAGAAGTCGAAGCAACAGGAATCTTCACATGGGGCTTAGACGGTGCAGCCGTCTTAGCACCCGTGGAAGCGCTAGCTAAACTCTTTGGTTTAGCCGCAGTAGCTCGAGATTGCCCAGAAACCTTCGAGACTGCCTGGTGAACCAGGCGGTCACTGTCATCAGTGCGCCGCCTCTCCACCGCAGCGTCCACCATCTCTCCGGGAAAGAGAGCAGTGGAACTCCTAATAGGTCCGTTTCGAAGACCGAGTGCCGCCTCGCGCCCAGCCCCCTTGGTCACTCGGGTAAGGACTGCGTCCCTACGACGAAGAACCAAGTTGGCCCACAGGTTAGCAGTCTGATGGGCGAGGTAAGAGATGGCTCTACCTCTAGACTGGCACAGTCTCCTGAACGCCGGGTCGTCTTCGAGAGCAGAGCTCCCAGAGCCGGCCGCGACTTTGGATACTGTGAGGGACCACAGATCCAACCAAGAGACTGCCTGGAATGCTGCCATGGCGGTAGATTCCAGGACGAGTGCCTCCTGCTGCGAGAACCAGAGGTTCTCCGACAGATTGATTGATTGATTATGAGTTATCTGGCGTCACAACTACCAGGGTCACCGACGCCGAAGACTAAATGTGATCTTTTAACTTTTTATAATATAATTATACAACATTCAAAATAACTTTATCTTTATGAGAGATATATATTTAAAAAATCAATTAAATTTCTGATAAAAATATAAATAATATTCCGATAAAAAGAATTGTGATTGATCACATAACAGTAAAACTATTAAAAAGAAAAAAAATGTATATACTAAGACAGCACAGCTGTCAGATATATTTGAGAAGACCAGCTTCTTTGATAAAAGAGATAACGTTATTAACACACATGCTTTCTCCCAACAGTTTTGGCATGCTATAGTTACCACCTGCTTCAACTACTATAAGCTAAAAATTAATCCTAAGTTCCACTAGACTGGGACACTCAACCAGCAAATGCTTCTAACAGTCAGTGGAACTAAGCAATCATCACAGAATGGCTCATTCTCCCCATCCATCAGATAGCCGTGAGTTAAACGCGTATGGCCAATACGCAATCTACACAATACAACCTCCCACTTCCTTGGTATTAGGTCATATTTCCAAGGGTGTGTCTGTCTAGTAATTTCTTTCATTTTGTTGGGGCCTACTCTGTCCCACTGAAGTGCCCATAAATACTGGACAGATTTCCATATATCAAAAAAAGTATCACGATATGGAACAGGGCATTTTCTCGGTACTTATAAAGTTTTGCGCTTGCTGATTTGGCTAGCTTGTCTGCCTTCTTTCGTTTCACCCGATACGTTTCCACTATGGGCAGGAACCCAAACAAAATGAAACAATGCTGCCTCTAATTTTGGTGCAAGAAAATCCACTGCAAGATCTTCACACCAAGGTGATCAGTATTAAAGACTTCCAGGGACTGTAAGCACGGTTTTGGAGTCACAAAATATTGTGTAGCTAACACACTGGGAGTGTTACACTATGTTCCAGTGCTACTAGGATGCCATACAATTCAGCTGTAAAGTTTGAGGCAATAGAAGGAAGTGCACCTCTTCGGTTAAAAGATTGGCTATAAACTCCATATCCAACGCCGGCATTGGACTTGGAGCCATCAGTAAATATAAAACATGTATCTATATGCTCTGATACATGATCTAAAAATATTGCCCTTATTTCCTCATCAGATTTATTTCTCTTTGCTCCATTGAAGTACCTGCAGAATTTCACATCCGGTAACCTCCAGACAGGAGTACTGGGATACACAAAGGGAATAATGGGATAGTTTGTTAATATTTGTATCCTCTAAAATTTGTTTTATTCTATAGCTAAAAGGAATGGGATACCTTGGATGACTTTCATAAAAACCATTAAAAATATTTCTATTTGCCACAGCAAATGCCTGAGATTTGGGGAGTCTTTGCGCTCTAAACCAGTACCGAAGTAATGATGACTGCGATAGAGTTCAAGAGGCATCTCTCCTGCATCAACTAGCAAACTAGATATTGGTGACGAACAGAAGCTCCTGTGGCTATACGAATAGCTGAATGATGTACTGATCTAAAAGTTTTAAGTTAGATGAGGAAGCTGAAGAATATATTTCACAACCATATGACAGCTTTGACAAGATTAAAGATTTATGTGAAGCCTTTAGTAAAGAATTTCTATCAGCTCCCCAAACTGGTGTGAGAAAGCACCTTCAAGATGTGTAGAGCTTCTAGGCTCTTTGCTTTGTTTTTATATGTTTTGATATGGGGGACCCCAAGTCAATCTACTGTCAAAAACTAGGCCTAAGAAATGTGCTTGTTCTACACATGGGATTCTACGGCCATACAAATAGAGGTCTGGATCAGGATGCACTCCCCTGATCCGACAGAAGTGGACAGCAGTAGTCTTGCTTACAGAGATTTTAAAACCCTGTTTCTCAGCCCAACTTACTATTTTATTTATTGTTAATTGTAGCTTTCTTTCTGCTACAGTCATCCGGGTGGCAGCAAAGGATATCGACAAATCATCCACAAACAGTGTCTTTAAAAACCTCTCTTGGAATGACAGCTGCAACACTGTTTATGGCCAGAGCAAAAAGTGTTACACTGAGAACACTGCCCTGGGGAACACCTCTTCTTGGCACCTTTTCTCTGATAAAGTACTGCCAACTTTAACTTTAAAATACCTACGATGTAAAAAGGATTTCACAAATAAAGGTAAATTTACCTCGTTAGACCACATTATGTATAGTCTTCAGAATCCCATGTCTCCAAGCAGTGTCATATGCCTTTTCTATATCAAAAAACACTGTCACATGATGTTGCTTGGAGGCAAAGGCTTCACAGACAGAGGTTTCAAGTTGCAGTAAGATGTCCAGGGTAGAGTGCATTTTTCGAAAACACACTGAGAAGGTGTTAGAATATTGTTGTGCTCTAGATACCACATCAGTCTTACATTTACCATTTTTCCATCAATTTACACAAACAGCAAGTTAAAGCAATGGGCGGTAACTTGCTGCACACAGGGGATCTTTTCCAGGCTTAAGGAACGGTAAACATGGTGGCTAATTCCCATATGGTAGGGTAGCTGCTTTCATCCCATATTCTATTGATAACTTATTATAAAAAGTTTTTGTGTCTTCGAAATGTGTTTAACATTTCATAAGGAATCTCATCTGGACAGGGGCAGTGTTCTTGCTCCTAGATAAAGCAGAGTCAAACTCCCTTTCAGAAAAAGGCATATTATATGATTCAGCTTTCTTTGCTGAAAAGTCAAGTACCGTTGTTCTTCCATCATTCTGAAATTATGTCCTGGGGAACTATCTGATTTCTCAGAGACTCGAGCGAAGTGTTCTGAAAATGTATTACTAACTTCTGTGGCATCAGTGACATGAGTATTATTCACTTTAAGTACTGGAGGAGGATTGGGTGTAAATTTACCCTGAATTTTTCTTATTTTCTTCCAAATGCTACAGACTGGTGTTCTGCTGTTAATAGAGGATACATATTCCGGCCACCCATGCTTGTCTTCTGGCAAGCTTTCATAGCTTTTCGAAATCGTGCCCTACACCGTTTGTAAATTATGACATTGTCCAAGGTGCGATGTCTACGGCACCTGGTCAATGATGACTTGTAGCTCGGTGTAACAACTTAGGTCTTCTGACCACCACGGTACTGGCCGTCTCCTGAATAGTCCCTTAGTTCGAGGAATTGAGTGTAGACCTGCAGTATGCAATGTTCCATTGAGTAGATCAATGGCATCATCTACACTTGGGAGATCTTTTGCATCCCCCTCCAACTCACTCAAGTCTTTGAATTTTCTCCAATTTGCTTTCTCTAAGCACCATCTGGCGATCTCGGGATAGGTGGACCATCATTGGTGTCGATCACAATTGGAGAATGGTCACTGTATGCCAGTCATCACTTGTTCTCCAACTAAAATCAACACTGCAGTTGGAGCTACATATTGAAAGGTCGATGCAGGAGACGGTGCCTGTCTGAATGTGGTAATGGGTAGGTTCTCCAGTATTAAGAAGACCTATATCTTCATTTTCTATTTAATGATGCTATCATATTCCCTTTTTGGTTTTGATGTTACATCTCCCCACAATGGATGTCTACTGTTGAAGTCACCAAGTAGAAGGAATGGCTCTGGTAGTTGCTGCATCAAGTGTATAAGTTCTCTTGGGAGACATGGCTATTGGGTGGAATGTAAAGGGAACATATAGTATATTGCCTCCTTAAATTAATTCGTACAGCCACAGCTTGAAGTGGAGTATTTAGTTTTTTGACTTTGTAGTGTGGAGCATCTCGATGGATGTAGATGAGGGATCCACCATGATTTCCCACCTCTAAATCAAATTTAGTTCTATAGTGAACATATTCCCTAGGACAAAGGGGTATATTCACCTAGCTGGTCTCCTGCAAACATATCCCTACAGGAGAGTGCTCATAGATTAAAAGCTTCACTTCCTCATACTTCGCTCCGCAGTCCCTGACAGTTCCCATGAATAATGGAAAGTGAATTTATTCACGTTTAGGGCCAACATTGTGGTTCCTTTTTACAAGACTGGAGAGAGTTCTTTTTTCTACTAGGGGGAGGCATTTTGATGGAAGGTTTTGTTGGCTTCTTGGGAGGAGTTATCGCCTTCGTAGAGCCAACATCTTTTCCTTCAGTGTTTTTGATACTGAAGGGTTTTTTAGTTTCTTCGCTCTCCATCTCTATCGAGATGGAGAGAGCAGAGGTGTCTCTAAAGAGACCACCTCAAGTGTCTTTTGTACTAGCTGGCAGTAGCCAGCTCTGCCTCTGATGAGGCAGAAGTACCAGCGAGGACTGGCACCGGGGGACCAGCATCTGCTGTTTTGTTTTCCTCCAAAGAGGAGTTGGCACCAACAGAAGCTGGCACCAGACCAGCAAACCACTGGCCTTGCCTCCAAAGAGGCAGATGGTGGAGGGTGTATCTCAACTGGCACTTCAATTTTCTTCAATTCCACACTTGGGTCTTTCTTGTTGGTTCTAGCGAACCTTGTCTTTATATTCTCATCATCAGTTGACTCAGATGATTCAGTTAGCTGTCTTTTTAATGATTCTTTTATTTTTTGATTTTCCTTTTGTGCTCTTAACTTGGGTGTTCTTATTTGTCTCTTTCTTTTGGCTTTTTAATTTTGCTACTACAGTAGCAAAACTTAGACCGGGTCTTACAATCTTTGCTTTGGCTCTCTCTCGTGCTTCCTTAAATGTTGTTCTTTCAATCACTCTAATTGCTTGTATTTCCTTTTCAAGTAAAAATAAATAATATCACACTGCTGAGATGACGAGGCATGTCCCTCACCACAGTGAAACACATTTCGGTTCCCTGGTGCACATACCATGCTCATCTTCTCCACAGTTGACACAGACTGCAGGATTTTCTTGCAATTTGGATCGACACGATTGTAGGGTGTGTCCAAAATGCTGGCAATGGAAACACCTTCTGGTCTCGGGATGTACTGCTTTACCTTAAACCTATACCAGGCTGCAAAGACACATTCCGGAAGTCTTAAGGTTTCAAAAGTTAAATATTAAGGTAGGCTGAGGTATTCTGTTATTATCAACCTTCTTTGACATCCTGTCAACCTTATTACACCCTGATCTTTTAATTCTGTTAAAAGTCTCTCCTCAGAGAAAGCCATCAATTGAGGGGCATAAATCAAGCCCTTGCTGGAGTTCAGGCTGGAGTGGGGAGTACACTCAACCGTAACTCCCGCAAGGTCTGACAATCCCATCAACTTTTTTTGATACTTTCCTCTGGGGAGGGGGTGCTTTCTACCAGGAGCATGTTTCCATTCTGCGGTGTTATTTTTGGCTGTCTTCCACAACATTTACACGATTTCCCTATGCACTTGAAAATGTCTATATTGTCACCTTCTAGCTTTAAATTAAGGTATTTATTAAAGGAATTGGGAACAAAGACCCCAGGAGCTATTTCATAATTTTTATTTTTCTTCCTGGCATATGGTTCCAGTGTGACAATACTGGAGCCAGATGCTTTTTGTTGAGATTTCTTGGAGGTATATCTACTCGCATTGCTTTGGGTCGTCATCTGTGTCCGTCTGTCATTCAGTCCAGGGGTACTACCCTGATCATAGGGACCGACCATGATTGATTGAAGTTTGGGTTCCGTGCACAAGTCCTTTGACAAAAGCATAGGGTCGTCAGCCGAAATAGGGGGGGTTGCCATATAACGTGAAAATATAGTTCATCCAGATATTCCCCATACCCACCCATGGAGTCACACTTAGAGGACGGGTCATCCTTTAATTAGGGTCGTCCTAGGGTAATTACCGGAGGATACACCCTATCTCCAGTGCTAAGGCGTCATGATGTCCGTCGAGATCAGACCCGGCACTGAAGATGAGGGTTTGACAATAAACTTTCCCCTCGCTCGATCACGTCAGGTACTAGAGTTCTACGGGTGAGGTAGCATGCCGTCCATCCTCACCCTCCTTCAAATCCCAAGATTTAGCCTAAACCATGTCCAAAACCAAGCCAATAGTCATCATCATAGAACCCATACCTTATAAGAGGGAGGAAGGCAGAAAGATGAAATGTTTTTAGTAGAAAGAAAAGTTCTGACTAATTTAGTTGGATCAGCAGCTGGGCCCCAAGGACCAGTGAGAAAACCAACCCACCAGGCTCATGCCCATGCCCCCTGCTGGTCCCTAAGCCCCCACCCACGTCAAGGGGTGTCAGCATCTAGGGGGATTCTCCGACAGGAGCTGCTGCAGGGACACACCTGGAGTCAGCCTAGCTAACTCCGGGTTAAACCTGTTTCGGCGGTATCGGATCTTCCGAAGGCACATAAAAAAACGCCTCTTGACGCTGTAGAGGAGGTGGAAAGTAGCTTGGAAGAACGGCCGGATTTCAGCGAGTCCTCTCGCCCTGAGACGAGATTCTCCACCTGGTCCAGGACCGAGTCCGCAAGCTCTGATCGCGGCAATCCCACCGTCATCTTGGGTTCCCCCTTCGGGCCCCAAAATGACTCGAGCCGGGACGTGGGCTCAGAAGGTGGTAGCGGCGATCCTTCCCCAAGGTCATTATGCTGACAAATCAGCTTAATGACCTCAGCAAAGTTCCTCTGAATCTCGGGAGTAACTGCGTCTTGAGGAGTAGGACCGTCCAGTCCCTCCAACAGGAACAGATCCCGAGACGCTCCTCCTTCAGAAGGAGGAACAGCGACAGACCCCTCACGGTCGCCTCCAGCTACTTGCGCGTACGTCCTGGCCGGTCCTAGAGCCGTTCCTGGTGCGTACGACGTCGCAGCGGGATCACGAGAGGCGCACCCCTCGCGATCACTCCTGGCTACCTCGCTCCTCCCGGCGTATCCCGAGGAGGTTGAAGGTACCGGAGAGGCAGACCTGACGCTCTCTCCTTGCTCGCTGGCAGGACCAGCGTGCTTGGAGAGCTGCTGCTGATCGCCAACCCGCGGTGGTGATCGAAGCAGCAGGCCTGGCCTTGCGTCACTCGAGGCGATGGCTCGGCTGAGAACGTCGACCCCGATCCCGAGCGTCAGACGAGCTGCTGCTGGACGCCCTGTCCGCCCGGTCCCGATGGGAGCGGCGGTCAGGCAACCTGCTAGGCTCGCTGTTGCAGTGAGACCGGTGAGCGTCCTCTCGGCGTGTCGAGCCGCTGGTACCAGCCGAGGCTGGTGCCGACGGCCGGGGGGACCCCTTCCTCGCCTCAGCCCGTGGCCGGTCGGAGACCGTCACGTCAGCCCGAGCTGCCGGCTGGTCGCTGCGAGAGCGTCCACTGGCCTGGCGAGAGTCGTCTGCACGACTCTCGCCAGTCTTCTGCTCCGTGCCTCAGTCTTGACGGCAAGCGAACTCGGGCGTCGAGACTTTGGCTGCACGGTTTCCCGCAGGAGACCGTGCACTCGGTACTTCTCGCGAACGAGAAGCCGAGCCGGATTCCTGGTTTAGCGGCGAACCGCTAACACCAGGCGAGGAAGTACCAGCCGAAGCTGTTACTCCTCTGGTCCCCGTCTTCTTCTTCTTTGCAGAAGGAGAGACGGGCCCTGTTCCCGAAGGAACAGGAGGACCAGCAGAAGAGCCCCCCGAATCGCTGGAGCAAGACGGGCCCTTAGAAGGTCCCGAAGGAGCCTTCTTAGGGGGGGAGGAGGCAACCTTCTTCTTCTTTGGCTTGGTAGCCTTGGAAGTCGAAGGGGAAGAGGAGGCAGCAGACGACGATGAAGACGACGACGACACCTTCCTCTTCTTCGTCAGGCTTCGCAGGACAGACATCAGCTCTTCCATCCACGACGGGGCAGTTGCCGAAGCAACAGGGCCCGACTGCACCTGTCCGGAAAGACCTGAGCCTGGAGCAGCACCACCACGAGCAGGAACGACAGGAACAGGAGCAGGAACAGCAGGAACAACAGGAGCGTCAGCGTCTGGAACAGCGGGAGCAGCATGAGCGGCTGGCACAGCAACAGGTACAGCAGGTACGGCAGCAGCATCAGGAGAACCAAGCGTCTTGTCGGCAGCTAATTGCATCCTAGGTACAGGCGGCGAGTCCAATGGAGAGCTTTTAGGGCAGCGGAAGTCCGGGGTCGGCAGCACAAAGAACCCAGGTGGAGGTGGCATGGTTCTCCTTGGCATGGCAGCGAGAGGCATTTGTATCGCAGCTGTCGGCGTCACGGTCGTCACATGTGGCGTGTAGACCAAGTGCGGAAGAATGCCATAAGCTGGATTAGATTAGATTATAAAATTTTTGGCACATAGCCAAGCGCCGGAGCCGAGGGGCCATTCAGCGCATATATATCTTAAGAATAAAAAGTCAGTCACACAAACAAACACACAAACACAACCGATCTAACATACAAATCATTCATCATAAAAACCAAAAAAAGAAGCCTAAAATAATTAAAAGAAAACTACATTTCGTAAAAAAGACCAATATTTTTTAAAAATGTCATAATTTGCTCTGCCCGAGCACCTTCACCTAAAATATCGGCAAGAGACTTATTTGCCAGCAAACAAGCTCTACGTTTGGTTTCAAAATGAGGGCACTCCACCAAAATATGCACCACAGTCAAATCCACATGACAGGTGGAACAGCGAGGAACCTGCCTATCCGCTCCATCCCGTCATTAGATCACCCGTGGGTATATTTAGTGTGGCCAATACGCCAATCTAGCTAAAACTATCTCAGACCTTCTATCCATCCGGCTATGAGGCCAAGGATGAACAGTAGGCCTAATCGACTTTAATTTAAGATTATTATCTAAAGTAGACCAGTGGGCCTGCCACTGGTCTCTACAATAAAATCGATGGTACTTTTAAAATCACAAACAGGGACGCCCATGTTGGAAATGTGGCCTAAGCCTAGTTGCAGCCTAGCAGCAGCGTCGGCTCGCTCATTCCCAACAATTCCAACATGGGACGGAGCCCAACAAAACCTAACAGAAAATCCTCTTCTATTAATTAAAAGATAAAACCATCTTGTACTTCTTGCACTAGAGGGTGGCAAGAGACAAGGCTTTTAAGAGAAGATAAAACACTCAAAGAGTCTGTAAAAATGGTAAAAACCTTGTTAGTACAAGAACTATAAAAAATATATTTAAGAGCAGTCAAAACTGCCAGCAGTTCAGCTGTAAAAACAGAAAAATTAGATGGAAGCTTCTTTTTAATAATGTTATCACTAGTCACTACAGAGCAACCAACACCATCAGAACCCTTCGAGCCATCAGTATATATATGATGAGAATCACCATGTTCAGAAGCATGATCCAAGAAACTTGCCCTCAACTGATCACCAGAACTGTTGCTCCTGCTTTCCCTAATTGGGCAGATTTCTATGTGTGGCCTATTCCAAGGAGTTAACTTTGAGGGCGAAATTTCAGCTACTGCAGGGGGGTAGTAATCCCACCTCCCTGGACAGAGCTGGCTAGTCGAACTTCAAGCGGCTTTGGCAGTCTAGGTCTATTTGGGGCTCTATCAGATGGTTCTCTAACGTACTTATAGTTGGGGTTCAGCTTTGACGTAAGTACTCTTGATATGACTCTCAAGCCCAATTCCTCCCTACGGATACATAATGGGGAAAACCCTGAACAACATATAGGCTTTCTACTGGTGAAGTTCTATAGGCTCCCGTACAAATACGTAAAGCCATATTATGGACAACATCTTAATTTCTGCAGTGTTGTCTTGCACGCACAACCATAAACTTGGCAACCATAATCAATTTGCTTAGGCATAACACCTGGTACATCCTCAAAAGGGTAATTCGATCTGCCCCCCAGTTAAAAATTAGGATACAACTTTAAGAATATTAAGTCGAAGTTTCACGTTACATACAACTTCATTAACATGTTGAGTAAAAGTTAATTTCTTATCAAATGTAACACCTAGATACTTAATGCTATCTTCATAAGGTAAAATCGAATCGTTTAAAAACAACGTAGGGATCTCTTCCACTCTTCTTAATCGACAAAATCGTATAGCTTTGGTTTTTTCTGGTGAAAATTTGAACCCTTTAGCACTGGCCCATGATGTTGAAGCATTAATAGCAGTCTGGATCATTTGACAAGCTTCAACAGCTGTGGACTTACTACAGATTATTGCATAATCATCAGCAAAGGCCAGACCATGCACCCCGACAGGAACTTGTTCTAGTAGACCGTTGACAGCTACATTAAAGAGTGTTGGACTAAGAACGCTTCCCTGAGGTAACCCTTCTTCCTGATGGGAAAGCAGAAGAAATGTAAGAGCCCACTCTTACTTTCAGGTAACGTTCTGACAAAAAATCTTTCAGACAATAGAATAAATTACCCACAACACCCCACTCTACAAGTTGCAAAAGGATACCCCCCTCGCCAGGTCGTGTCGTAGGCTTTTTCTAGGTCAAAGAACACTGCAACAGTCTGGTTTTGCACAGCAAAAGCATTCTGTATCTCCCGAGTAAGGAACATCAAAGGGTCAGAAGTACTTCTATTTTTCCTAAAGCCAAACTGCCGATTAGATAAAAGATTCTTTGAATCCAAATACCACACAAGTCGAGCATTGACCATCCTCTCATAAATCTTGCTAACACAACTGGTTAGAGCAATTGGCCTATAGTTCTTAGGAAGGAAGGAATCTTTAAAAGGTTTAAAACAGGTACAATAATCGATATCTTCCAAGACTCTGGTGAAGTTCCTGAAAGCCAAAAACTGTTTAAAATGTCTAAAAGAAATTGTTTTGTACTTCTAGGCAAATTAAAATCATTGAGTACAGTATATCATCTTCCCCAGGAGATGTTGGGGAAGATAACGAGATTGCATGATCTAATTCTTTCATGGTGAAAGGGAGATTATACGACTCTGAATTTAAACTTACAGCAGGAACAACCGTGGTACCATCCCTAATATTCCTGAAAGCAGGAGAGTAATGTAGGGCACTAGATATATTGGAGAAATGCCTACCAAAGGTTTCTGCAACTTCTCCAGAATCAGATATGAAGAAGCCATCAATTTTCAAAATAGGCAGGGAGATGGAGAAAATTTCCCTTGCAGCTTTCGGATTCTGTTCCAGACAAACGACATAGGGGAATCATATTTTAATTCACTTATATATCTTGATAAACGATTCCCTCTTTGCCTGCTTAAATATTTTCTTTTGCTTAGCAAGAGCTCTTTTATAGATAATTTGATTTACCAAGCAAGGATATCTACGATATCTCTTGTAGCAAGTTCTAGTTATCTTTCGGCTCAAGGCGCATGCATCACACCACCAAGGTACTAGAGGACGACGAGGCTTACCAGAAGTTCGAGGAATAGACAGCATGGCACCGCACAGCAATATACTGATTAAATACTCGTAAGCGGATGTTGGGCTCTGAAAATCTTTTTATATCTTGATCAACTTCAGTAGATTTTTGAATAATCCCCAGTCAGCCTCCCCTACCTCCATTTTGGGAAACATGGAGATGGAATATTTTTCATAAACTTTAAGTGAATGGGCCAATGATCACTGCCATGATCATTCTGGTCTACTACCCACTGGTAATCTAACCTCAAGGACGAAGAGCAGATAGTGAGGTCAATGGCTGAGTCAGTATTATGAAAAACATCATGTCTTGTAGGGGAACCATCATTCATCAAAGTGATGTCATTTAAGTCGAGCAGCTGTTCTATTATTAAACCCCACCGGTCGCAGTTTGGCTCTCCCCAGAGGGTGTGCTTGGCATTAAAATCCCCATTCAAAATGAAGGGTTTAGGAAGCTGGTCTATCAATGTCTGAAGATCGTTTAATTCTAGCTGACGAGGATTACCCTGTGCATCCTGTAATCTACTTTCTAATGATGGATCTAGGTAAAGAAACAAATAGTGATCCATTTATGATTGAAAACTGAACTGACAAGCCTGCAACACAGTGTTCAATTGAACAACCTATGATTAACAGACTTGCAGACTATGATGCCTGTGCCTCCCTGAGCACGTACACCTATCAGGGGTGGAGACCTATGGAATGAATAATTAAAACCCAAGTTGGGAGTGTGCTCTCCCAACTTTGTCTCCTGAAGACACATTGCAGATAGATCATGATCCCTAAACAGAACCCGAACTTGCTCTCTATTTGGTATAAAGCCACGGATGTTCCACTGCATGAGAGCCATTATTTAGAGGAAGGCATCTTAAAATTCCCTACTAATTTAGGAATCTGTGTCCTGGTGAGAGAGATCTTTTCAGTTTTACCTGTACTATTTGACCTAGATCTAGGTGTTACAGATCTTTTAGAAGATGGGCTTTCACTTGCCCTTTCAGTTTTACTTTTGTTTTTCTATGATTGCTGAGTGACCGTGAATGAGGCGAAGAGGGAGAAAGGGCCCTCTTCTGACGAATAAAGAGGGCCTCTATCTCCTCACCGTCATCTCCACGGTGCACTGTAATGTCAAGATCAGTGAGGGACTCAATGTCAGGCAATGTCCCTGACAGAGAGAAGTCGTCAACATATTGAGACCTGGCTTGAACCCTTGAACCAACAGGGTCCCCTGGCTTGACCAGAGTCTCTGCAACATGGGAAACCCCAACAGGGGGCCCATGAGAAGCCCCACCAGGGGGGGCATGGGAAGCCCCACCAGGGGGGGCTCGGGAGGCCCCACCAGGGGGGGCACGGGGTACCCCACTAGAGGGGGTGTGGAAAGCCCCACCAGCAGGGGGGCACGGGAGGCCCCAACAGAAGGGGCACCAGAAGCAGCAGTATTTCAATTGATGTGCCTTCAAGGCATCGAATATGGTTTTCCTGCCCAACAGCTTTTTTGGCCTGTCCACACTGATGTGTTCGTCAAGAGATTTTAGTAATGCATCTTGTTCTTTCTTGAATGCACTACATTTCTTATCACGGGCTCGATGTTCACCCTTACAGTTTACGCAAACTACTGGTCCAGAACATTCCTCGTGCTCAGGCTGGCCACATGATTCACAGAGTTTATTTCTGGTGCAAATGTTAGAGGAGTGTCCAAAACCAAAACATTTAAAGCACTGGAGCACTCTCGGTCTATAAGGACGAACTTTCATCATTTCACTATCAAGAATAATTTCAGATGGCAGAGATGAACTTGTAAATGTTAAAATAAGCATCGATGAGCGGGGCACTTTAAAAACCTTCCAAACCACATCCGGACACATTTCCAAAATTTCCTCCTCATCCATTTCATGTAGATCTTCATTAAATATAACACCCTTCGCATAACTAAAATTATAGTGAGGTTTTACCTGTTTTATCATACCCTCAGGATCAAGCCTTCAAATTTAGAAGCATTATCGATTGAATATCTGTCTTCACATGAACTAAGAAACTATTACGCCCAAAGCGAGTTAATTCAGGACTCCCAACATTGCCGATCTTCTGGCTTACCAACCTCTTCACTTTGAAGAGGTTGCCTCTCTCACCATGAGTTGTGATAATTAACCACTTAGCTGGGTCTGGTGATCTGGAGGTTTTACTAATTTTTTACTATTATCTTTAATTTCACTTGGTGGTCTATAAATCTCAAGATGCCTAGGGACCTCTTTTGCCTCTGCGAGTCCAACACTCAATGAATCTGATCTGAACTCTCTGTAGGCTCTGTGAGCTTCAGATTCGTTATTGAAAAATACCCAAAAATTCAAAAAAACCCATAATTTTTGCCTAGTCTATTCCTTACTTCTTTTACTTTACCAAATTTGCAAAATTCATTAAATACAGTTTCATAATTCCAGTCTAAAGGGACTGGTTTCACATATAAAATGTTTGTAACAAGGAGGTCCTTTGAAAAAGGCTCCAAAGTCACAATGGAGGAATTAACAGAATTTTCCTTGTCCTTATCCTTGCCTAAGTCGTCAACAGAAGGTTTTAATGTCTCCATAAGACGTAGAATTTACGATTCGTCCAGGTAGCCCCCCACCCACCATGGAGCCACATTTAGAGGACAGTGTTATCCCATACAGGGCTGCCCTAGGGGTACCACCCAGATATACACCCCACCCTCAGTGCTTAAGGCGTCATGATGTCCGTCGAGATCAGACCCAGCACTAAGAGCAGGGTTTGACATCTAAACTTTCCCCTCGCTCGACCACGTTAGGTACTCGAGTTCTACGGGTGAGGGGGCATGCCAACCATCCTCACCCTCCATCAAATCCAATGAACAAGTCCAAATCATGTCCAAAACCAATCCAAGTCATCAACATAAAATCCGTGCCTTATAGAAGGAGGAAGCAGAAGGAAGAAAAGTTTTAGTAAAAGGAAAAGGGCTGACTCATTTAGTTGGATCAACAGCTGGGCACCAAGGCCCAGCAAGAAAGTAGTTCCCACCAGGCATCAGGGCCCAGCTGCTGAACCCTAAGCCCCCCATCCTCGGCAAGGCTTCAGCATCTGCGGGGGCCATAAGCTGGAGTTGTAATTGTTGTAGTGGTAGTGGTCACCACACCATGTGTGACCACTGCCGACCCAGACAACCGCTGGATTAGCCCCTGGATGCTCGGCACTCCCTGCAATCCCAGCGACTCCCACACCTGTCCCAGGTCGTCCTTCGCAGAAGGCACACCTGCGGAAGCAACAGTCGGGTTAATTAGATGGGTTCCCTCGCGCTTGGGGGGTTGAGAAGACCCCACCAGAGCGGGACGGAAGACAACCCCGAGTACAATTGCACATCCGGGTAGCGAGCGCCCTCCTCCACACTCGACTGATCAAGTGAGGAGAAGGACTCCGCTAACCCCCCCGCAAGGGAAGGCGCGAAACGTGGGGGCTGACCGGGGCCAAGAAGGAAGACGAGGTATCCGTTACTAAAGGAGTCGCTGGAGAGCTTTCCGACGACTCCTTTGTAGGCCTACGTCTCTTCCTACCCTCGTACAGAACCCACTGCGCCTCGGACCAATTCACACGTCACACAAGGTTCGGCTCGGGAGCATTCTCGCCCACGACACCGTGTACATAATTCGTGAGGATCAACATCCACGAAGGAGCGAAATCCGCCGCACTTACGCCCCTCTAGTCCGGGACACACTCTACGGGCGACTGGGGGGCGCAGCGAAAGCTCCATCTCTTGATCCTTTGTTATTAATCAATGTAATAAACAAAATGAAGTACAGTACTTACAATTCATTCACTACACACAAACCAGAAAGAGGGCTGATACAAAACCAAAGCATACGACAATAGCGGGCAGAGCGATGACGAACACGTCTTGTCACACCACGGCCGAAAGCAAAAGTGATTTGTTTACCTCACAGTCTCGCGCGCTATCGGACAAGCAGCTAACTACCGTTCTCCCCTTGTTCGAAGCTTACAACCGTTCCAGCTGCCGGTAGCTACTTCCTATTGTTAAAGGACCGATGGTTTGTATTACGTATCGGAACAAATATATAGTATAACGTTATTAAATGATGAAGTTAAAATATATAAGTAATAAAATGATAAAAAAGCAGTATCAGAATGTAGCCAAATAGTTGAATAAGTCGGAAACTAGGCTATTTGTATGTGGAAATGCCTTACCAGATTCTGTTTACCTACAGGCTAAATTATTTAGGGATGTATTATATATTCTGGGATTTTCTGTGGCCCGGCAATGGCCTGGTCCCAAGGCTTCTGGATTTAAGAGGTTGGACTGTAATTCATTAGTATTCACATAAATGCTCTTAACAAGCAAGGGTTTTAATACACAACAGAATATTCTAAGGTCCATGTGATACACAGCATTAGGTTATTTTAATTTAGTATGACATGCACAAGACATATCTGATGGCCATACTCAAGCATAGACCAATGCACCAATGCAAAATGAAAAAAACAAACTATAATGTACCTGTTCCAGAGATTTTTGTTGTATTGGTTTAGGTTTACCATCTTCCGAGTCCCCCGAGTCACCTAATATTCTTAATCTAGCTACTGCATACTCTTGCTGTCTCTAGAAATAAAAAGTATATACGTATATATTAATGAAAGCAGGAAAAAAAAATTGTGAAAAAACAAAGATAATGCATAGTTCACAATTCTAATGGTCAATACCACACTCACACTATATAAGCATATGCCACCCTTCATTCAAGTGACATACCTTAAGGTTATCTATCCTAAATAACTGTATTTCATATAGCAAAATTGCTATTCATGCCATCATTTCACCAATCCCCAGGTAGGTACAGAAAATATAAATAATTTAAGATATCATTTTTAAATACTTCCCTCTCCAATTATATATAGCTTTTAGTTCTGCATCAGCGTTAGTTAGACAAAATGACACAAAAAGTGAGAACACTCAGTTTTCTATGAATATTCATCTCCTATCAATTTACTTCCCCCCTGCAACAGGCACAAACATTTCCAGCCAGTCAGTCTACTTCTGTCAACTTTGAATGTTGGGAGGTAGGAAGACAATTTATATAATGAAGAGCCAAGTACTTAAAAAATAAATCTTAAATTATTTATAGTTTTAAAATGAACCTTACCTCCATTAAATAGCTGATCAAACTGTCTGAATAAGGTGGGCAGCAAAGTGAAAATCAGCCAACACTTTAAACTTAGCAACAAAATATTTTGTACAAAATAATTGTTTGTTTACCAAGTTAATACAACCCTTTGGCCAATACTGCCATCTTAGGAGGATTGTCATTCAGGTATGAGATCCTCAACATGAAGATAGATGAGTTGTCTGGAGGGTGGCCCCCTTCAGCAAAGGAGGGGTAGGGTCACTGTGCCAAAGCCAAACAGAGCAAAAAAT
The DNA here is from genome assembly GCF_015104395.2 of Macrobrachium nipponense. NCBI lineage: Eukaryota > Metazoa > Arthropoda > Malacostraca > Decapoda > Palaemonidae > Macrobrachium > Macrobrachium nipponense. Next base: position 17,110,585 of record NC_061097.1, on the reverse strand, counting down.
GGATAACTATCAAGTACATATGTACAAAAAGGTATACATACTTATAATACGCTACACCAAGTACCTCCAAGCTTCCCAATATCCACAACCAGGTTTAAAAAGCAGTAGGCCAAAAAAGGTTATCTAGTGATTCAGGAAATATCCCCTGCACAAACCAGATAGTTAATGCTCTGCAATAATCATATGCAATCTCCATACCATGATGATAAACCAAAGCAAATAAAAGATTACCATGCCACTGAGTGACTTCAATCTCTTATACAAGGATGAATTCTTTCCAAATTTAAAAGCTGTTGCAAATGCTAACATGTCAAGTGGCTTACCTTCCATTCAGGATGGAAACTAGCATGAGAGTCCTTAAGGACATTACGTTCCTACTTTTCAGAAGTTCTGGTTTCCAAATCACTATACACAGAATCTTACATCAGGTTTAATCCGTATAGTGCAATTACAATAATTCTTAAATTCAGCAGTGGACCCCCAAAGGGTCAAGTTCCTCAAGACCAGGTAAATATACTGTTGTAGGTAGGTAAGGGGCTAGCCCAAAACTAATTAGCCAAAAATAAGGCAAAATTAATTACCTTGTCTTTAGCAAAGCCTACTTTATTTGACTAAGATTGTGGCTCTCTTACTCTAGCTGTGTCTATGGCTACTGTGAAGTTTCCATAGAAAGTTCTTTACAAGGAGCTTGTTCTAAACTGTTTACAAGGTGACAAAATAATGAACAAAATAACCACATACAGATTCCATGGTAAAGTATGTAGCAGAGACCTGGGAACGCCAGAAACTTATCCATGTTTAGAGGTATTGGTGTTCGAAAAAAAAACCCTTAATGTGGGACCATAACTTACACCCTGACCACTGGTGTTGGTAGAATCAATTAATAGATGCTCTCTCAACACTGATAATGGCATTATTGTGAGATTGCACCTCAAGCTCATCAGAACCATGGACCAACCTGGCAGTCATCTGTAGCTTGCGGGTTTGTGACGCAACCTTCAATCTCTTGGTTGCTTGGATCCACCAATGAAAGAAAATGGAAACCAAGCCTTCCCTGGTCACCTTGGGTAATCAATGCCAATAGACAACTTACAAAGTTGCCCCACTACATTAATGACTTCCTGAAACCTAGCAAAAGTAGGAAAGGCATTACAGTCTAGAACTACCCTGGGAACAGCTTGGTGTCCCTGCCCAAGCTAAAGGACCTTATACTGGTGAACAAAAAATTGTCAAAAAGAGGACTCCCATTAGTCTCAAATAGGTCCATAACAGGGGATGCCCACAGCTCACGGTTTACAGTCAATCTCTGGGTGTTGAGCCCCTTCCATTGCTATTATTTTTCGGTGCAGCAGAGTATATCTACTGAAATTTTCATACTTAATAATTACCTCCAAAAAGATGATAACTCAGGACGAGGTTACATGTTAATTTGATCAAATAACAGAAAAAAGGGCCGTGCATTTAAACCAAGTTGTGTGCGTTTCTCTTTAAACATGAAGTTTTCTTAATAAAACTAATATTGTAATACTTACCTGAATTCATGAATTAGCCCTGGTCACTGACCAGCCAGAACTATATTCCCACAGAATTACCCACAAAGTGGGTAATTTTAACTGTCAGTGCTACCAACGCTGCAGGTAAAATCTAGTCAAATGAGTTACCCGAGGTAAGCTTGGCAACGCTGCTGCAAACACCAACCGCTAGAGGCCAACAACCTCAATTGATTCATTCACTCTTAAATTATAGTGGGGAGGAGGGTGGGAATCATTCAGGTGTTCAGGTAATTATTTCAATATTAGATTTATTATGAAAACTTCATATTGCAATACACTCCCTGAACACCTGAATTAGCCTGATTAACAAAATTTTAATGGAGGTGGGATCAATCTAATTTAGCCCAACCCGACCTGTTCACGGAGCATACGCAGGTAACTCATTATTAACCTAACGTGTAAATGTGTGTATCCTCACCGTTATCTAACTCGGTGGGCGAGGATACTTGCAGAGAAAGTACTACAACGCCAGTGTTGAGTCTAAGGTACCGTCTGAGTCAGAAATGCCTCCTATGTGGTATTCTACACCTCTCATGCATGGAGGTAAAAGCAAATTTCCTCAACTAATTGTCCAACTCGGTAGGTGAAGATGCTTTCAGAGAAAGTACCCCAACGTTAGTGTTGAGGCTAAGGTACTATCTGAGTCAGAAGTGCCTCCCATGTGGTATTCTATACCTGTTATGCATGGAGGTAAAAACAAAATTCCTCACCTAGTTGACTAACTCATTAGGTGAGGATGCTTGGAAAGGAAGTACCCAAATGTCAGTGTTGAGTCTAAGGTACCGCTTGAGTTTGAAGAACCTCCCATGTGGTATTCTATACCTCTCATGTATGGAGGGGAAATGGTGAACCTTCAACGTGGCTATCAAGCCTCTCATGTATGGAGGAGAAGTTGAGTGTGCAGGACCTTCGAGTTCTCTACTGCTCACTGATGCAGATGACTGTGTTGAAGAAGTCATTCCAACATGAATATCAGGATCTGCCTAACCTTAAGGGCTTAAAAGAACAATACACTCATTCTAAATCCTGACCAACAGAGACTCTTAAATTCATTTAGGCTACCATTGATAACCTAAACTTCCAACACCCTAACGATACCAAGCTAATTATAAACTGAGTTGATCGCAACAACAGGACACAGCAAGTAACCTTTCTCTGAAAAAACTGAAAATCCGTAAGATAGAGCGTCGTGAAAACCAACACAGACTCCCAAGTAGCCGTCTCCGAGATTGACGACACTAAAAAATTCCTCCAGAAAGCCGAAGGAATAACTATCGGCCCTTGGATGCGAAGAACAACTCGAAGGTTCCAAAAGCAATGAAGAATCAACAGATGCTTGACTAATAAACTTTTGCAAGAAGAAACTAATCGCATTTTTGGAAATGGAATGAGATGGACACCTAGGGGAAACAAATAAGGTTCTTGGACAAGGAAAAGTTCCTCAGTACGTGACACATAAACTTTGAGAGCCCGAACCGGAAACAGCAGCATTTGAGATTTGTCACATGCTAAACAATCATCCAACAATGCCGCTGCAACTCTACTTATAACAACAACGGCACGAAATTGACCACTGAGGAGACATCTTGCTCTCTAAAAGACTGCTGCAAAGCACAAGAGACGCCCTAAACAGAACCCTCTTATGAACGTCCGGATAGTGAGGTGGCAGATGATTTAAAAAGGAAGTCCCTCCTCTTGTTAACAAAGAACATTTATACAGTGAACCCCCCCCCATTCGTGTTCTCCAGATTCGCGGACTCGCACATTCACGGATTTCATCATAAAATGCACTTTTTGTGATAAAACTATTAAAAAAACCAAGTATGAAAATTTTTAGTGGGTTTTTCTTGAGTTTTAACTAACAAAACAGGCTGTTTTCAGCATTTTTATAGGGGTACCAAACATGCGCGGGTTCTAACTATTCACGGGGTGGTGGTGGTGGTGGTGGTGGTGGTGGTGGTGGTGGTGGTGGTGGTGGTGGTGGTGGTGGTCTGGTACGCATCCCCCGCGAATACGGGGGGACTACTGTTTAGGCATCCGAAATGTTAGTCCAGTATGCCAAACCATCGAAACTAAAGTGGTGAGGTTGTCACACCACTAGAATCAGGAGTATACCCACCATGTTTGAGAAAAACCCTATCAACTCAGAGAGAAGAGCCTTCACAGATTTGTTGAGTGGAACTCTGATACCGGTAGATGGGTTACCCGCTAACCCATAAAAACCACTTCCACTAAGGAAACAAGGTAGAATCCAGCCTACCAGACCCCATAAGTGATGCTAACCTAGTCATCTCACCCCAATCCTGCCAGACATGGCCGAAACCAGATCAGCTTACTTGATGTTTGAGAGACTTCTGGTTTAGTTTAGTTGAATACAACTACCAAACATTACTTGAATTAATTGGGTAGGTTCCTCCGGAGCATAAGACTGCGGAAAGAGAGAAAGGACAAAGTCCACCATCCATTTAAACTCGCTTGCCTTTGCTGGATATACAAAACCTGACAACCAGTGCCAGATTTTCTCTTCAAAGGGTATCCTCTGTCAGTCCTGTCCGACAGCACCGGAACAGGAAAAGGAGAAGCCTGAACACCCATTGGAGCAGCACCCAATAACCCAGAACTTACTACACTTGAGTGATACCCACAACAGACATACATGACCCCACCATACCTGATCCAACTGCAATAGGTGCAATGTTATACCCACAAGACAATGATAAACTCCTGAGCCAGTCGCACCCGATTGTGCACCGCACCACCCAGACACGATGCTGTAACACCTAGGCCAAACACCTGGCAAACCAACGCCCACCCCAAGAGGCAACCGCACCAGGTTGCGCTAACTGTGTAGTACCAACTAAAGACGATGACATAAACCTGAGCCAGTATCGCTCAACTGCGCAAACCTGCACCACCCAGTGACAATGACATAACACCTGGGCAACTAACGCCCGTCGCTAAGAGCCAACTGCATCCTGTTGAGCAAACCACTTACCAACCAAAGATGAAATAACCTTGAGCCAGTCTCACTCGACTGCAAAACCCCTCACCAGCCAGTGACTATGACCTAAGGCGAACTCACATTGAACAACTTGGAGGAGGAACAGAAATAGCCACAGGAAAAGGTTGAGAAAGAAGCTGAAGGAAAGGAAGAAGCCACACTCGGAGTAACCACCTGAGCACCAAACGCCAACATTGTGCAAGTGGAGAAAAACAACTGGTGCAGCATACAAAAGTGCCACTAAGGACAGGCTACGAACTGCAGAACCAATGGGAACCGAAGAAGGAAATTACCAGCTACCCTAACGAAAGGAGGCCGAGGTCACAAACAGTACTAACGATGGTGCAGAAGAATGGTCAACTGCCGTAGCCCCCGCAATAACTGCGGTAGGCACGGTATGTCTCAAACCCAGAAGGCATGAAAATGGGAACCGAAGAAGGAAGATTACCAGCTACCCTAGTGTAAAGAGAGGCTGAGGACACAATCAGTACTGATACACTCAACAATGGTGCAGACGAATCGCCAACTGTCGTAGCACCTACAAGAACCACGGCGGCCACAATACTTCTCAAAAATATGGAGTTTCAGAAAAACTCCGCAACTGCCTGTAAAGCCTCCAGACTAGCAGCCTGAGAACTACAGGACCCGTGGAAGATGCTGAGAAGCCAGCTCCGCCAAATATACACCTTCCCTGAACTCCGAAGAGAGTGAGGGAGCCACCGAAACCCCCAAATTAAGGATTGAACTGATGAAAATTCTTTGCTTGCAGTGTTAATGGCAAAGAACAGAATGAGCGAGAGAAGACTCCGAAGCGACTTCCGAAGAATGACTTGATAAATAAGATTGTGTAAAGACATTAGAAGTTTAGAAGAAATTGAGGGAAAGAAACAACAGAAGCAGCACAAGAGGCCATAGTTTGTGGAGAAAGAAACTAAACCAACTCTGCTCCCCTTTGATAATCTCTGCAAACATCACTAACAAACTCAGGAAAATTCTCCAAGCCATGATTGTGAATACAGGCAGTATTCAAGTTACGCTACTTCATCTCATGGTAATTCGATTACGATGGGGTTAGCAATTAATACCAGTACGACAATATCTTGAAATATGTATTCCTATATTTTGCATGCAGTGGGCGCAGGAGCAGCCTGCAATCATGCAGCAAAAGAGGCCAAAATACAAATGTTTAACTTTTAAACCTCCACATCTTTATACCATCTTTAAGTTAAAGAGAATGCTGAAAGCATTATCTTAATGTTATACTTGTTGTATAAATGTGTACAGCCAAGAACAACTGAATGAGAAACCAGTTTGTTTGCTAATACAACTGAACCTGATGACAACTTCCGATATGCCTGTATTTCAACCACCGTACGACAGTAAACAGTTACCGTAGGTATGACATAAATGATGTTATGTAAAATAGGACTGATATGCAATATGTAGCTGAGGCTGATAATGTAATATTCAGGCTGCTAATGACTATTATCATACATCGGCAACATGAATAACTCTCTCAAACTTTGATATAAATTCAAACAGCCATGGTAAAATGAGAGACAATTTAATAAAAACTACTGGCATGAAAAAGCTCATTCACTGTTGTTTTCACATCAATAAGATAAATACAGTGGTCCCCCGTGTTTGCGGGGATGCATACCAGACCCCCCCAATGAATAGTTAGAACCCGCGAATAGTTGGAACCCCTATAAAAACGCTGAAAACAGCCCATTTTTAGTTAAAACTCAAGAAAAAAACCCTAAAAATTTTATATATATTTTTTTAATAGTTTTATCACAAAAAGTGCATTTTATGATGAAATTGATAAAAAAAAAAAAAAAAAAAAAAAGGAATTTGTGGATATTTCTCATAGAAAAATACCGCGAATATGTGAATTTTCTGCGAATAATGTGGGGAAATGTTCCCGAGAGAAATCCGCAAATGTGAGAGTCCGCGAATCCGGAGAACATGAATACGGGGGGTCCACTGTAACGTAAACTTCGTATTACTGATGAAAACAAGTGAAAACAAACAGAATCACTGGATTTATGCAATCTATTGGCAAGATCAAAAATTTAGTCTACAATGAGACATATCAAAGTCAAATTTGACTTCAAAACACGTCGTATAACGAAAATGACTTCGTTTTATATAAGTGACGTATCTAGATATTCCTATATCAAATAGGAACAGGAACATTTGCTGAGAGCAAGATGGTTATAAGAAAGGAGGTTACATCTGGAGCGAAGGAAATTGATTAATAGGCATCTCTTGCCCGCCTAGGCCATCAGGGCTGTATGCTGACGGCAAACTATTGTAATGTAATAAATTACACATTCTTAAGATAATTCTAAGTGTAAATCTTTATTTTTATTAATAAGTATTAATTTCAATTGCAACTTGATACCATGACTGGTAATATATATGTAACTGTAATTTATATAAAGTTTATTGTAATTACCCCAAGCACGACTAACAGAAATTCATCTGCTAAGCAGATGAATACGTCATACAACCAATATTACATCGCCTGAGAGAATTATTGGAAGGCATATAAATCAGAAATCATAAGGAATTTGTGTACATTTCATATGTACACAAATTCCTTATGATTTTTTATATGGCACAAGATACCATAATTAGCTATGTTAAAATGTCATCATAGTTAAAAGACCACCTTCCCACAAGATGACAAACATGGTATAAGTGGGGAAGAGCTGTTACGTTAGTCATAGCTAGCCAACCAGGGCAAGAATGAGTTAAATACGGCGAAGCAAACTTGCATCGCCATCAGCTGATTAAAAAAAAAAAAAAAAAAACAGCCTGCTATGTTAGTATTTATACTACAATAATATGAGGATACATATAACACTATTATAATGCTAAATTCAGACCAAATCTGATTCTCATTCTTACTCAATTACACTTTGTACTGAATTATTACACGATCTGATTCTCGTTTCGTGTTCAATTTATGTATGCTAGGCTAACCGTTGTTAATGTTATTCAATTTCTCTTTGTACTGAATTATCATAAGTCAATATGCATCAAACCGAGAGAATTAGCTGATATTAATAATTACCATATCATATATGCATAAAGTCAAATTGAGAACCTGATCACCAGAATTACCACCACTGCAAGACGAAAGAAATTTATCCACAGAAGGATACAGAATCTGCGAAGACGAAGCAGCACTATTCAACACTTCAGAACCTGACAAACCAGAAATCACCTTCGAACGACCAACCACGGACTTAGAAACCTTCTGTTGCAAAGAACTCAAAGCAGAAAACGACCAACCACAGACTTAGAAACCTTCTGTTGCAAAGAACTCGAAGCAGGAAACTACAACAGAATCCGAACCCAAAAAAACCCTGCATCCTCTTCCTGAACACTACGTAACCTATTATCCCTACTCGTCTGTATTTGACCTAAATTTACATCAACCTCAGAACTTACACCTTGAGGGGGAAGGGGGAAAACTGCTGCCAACACTGCCTGCTCCGTGCTGGGGGGGCCAGCAGATCCTACCTTTGAGGCTTGTGGGTCTCCATGACTCCGAAAATCTCTAATAGAAGTGCATGCTCAAAAAATACCTCCAGCCCAACTCAAAAATATAAACTAAATACTGACTCTGAAAACATTAGTAGTTGAACCCCTTGCAAACATGAGGACATCATCAGGCCACACAGACAAACCTCACTATAGCACAAGATGGTTATGGTGTCAACGTGAACATCAGAATCATGTGGAAGCTTAGAAAACTTCAGCATGTGAAAGTTTTATATGAACTTTCTAAAATAATGAGTTCTAGGGATATATACTACAGAGGCAATAGAACCCAAAATCAATAATCTTACAGCCACCCAGGTACTATAATTAATTCACAGCACCCATGCATCTAGTATCCAGCCCCATCGTTTACAATGTTTCCGATTGCCTAGTGATCATCTAGTCACAGGCCTGGAAATTCACTAGTCGCTTCCAAGCCATCACTGAGTAAACATCTCTGCTCCGACCTCTCCTGAAGAACATGTCTTTCAAAAGTTATATGTAACTTTCATTAAACCTCAGTTTTACCCAAAGAAAAGTAATGTTTCCAAATTTCATCACTAAACATTGTCAAGCCAATGATTTAAGGATTATCATGATATATGAATTATGTATTTAAGTAAACTTAAAGCAAAAATATGAATAGTGAAAAACATGAACCTTTTAATATAACATAAATTATTTCATTCCTTGAAGCCCTCAAAACAGATGAATATCAATTGTTAAGTGCCATTGGTCCTGCCATCACTGGTGAACTAAAAGAAATTTCAGAGATGGCAAACTAATAGATATTTCAAAGATGACAAGCTCAATATATGAGAGAGCTACAGCTTGCCAATGCATAAGAAGTTGTAACCAAAAGGGCTTCATCCTGAAGTGATCCTCTGGTACCTAGTTGTTTCTTCAAGGAAGACAGGTGTCCTAGCAGTGACTACCACTGCAGGACACTGGACAACTCAGCTGAGACTGACACCCAATAGGGTGTGTGTTTGCTTTAAGACCCATTATTGCTGTCATTATGTCCACCACCATGGTTATAGATAGAAACAAAATCACTTTTCCAGTTGAACTGTCAGCATAAATACTGGAGAAAAGATTAATTGAAATGCAACTAAGCAATTTCCAAGAACAGAACAGGGACACTGAACTGGGACACTGAACTGGAACACAGAACTGGAAAATCTTCCATCTTTTGTGTGGTAAAATGTATCTCCTTAGTATCAAATATATTAAGACATTGCAATACATATCCCAGATGTCTTGATACCAGGAAGCTGCTGTTCCAGCTGGACTGCCTTACTGGGTCCACCTGTTCAGCGGGCAAAGACTTATAGTTGAGTGAAGTATTACTACACTGTCTCTTTCCCAAAAAAAGTACTGCTGTTCAACTGACAAATTACCTGTAGTACCTTTTCTTGCCAGATAACAATAGCATGGACACCATACAAGAATCTCCGTCATACCTGACGGATGAGTAAAGTAGAACTAGCCTGGCAAAACATTACTAGATAAAAACTAGTGGGGTACACGATCCAGAAGTTGAAGGTATAAGGAGCAATCATTTGTTGATTACAGCCTCTAGATCTTTTGCCATCCAACTGGGGTTTACCATCAGCAAGGAAGGCTTTGGTTACTCTAGTGAAGGAAGGCCCAATTTACAAATGAATTGCTGGGTGAGGACACTTCTAGTCTTAGCCCTATAGCAGGTACTTCTTACATTCTATTAAATTTAAAAGAATAAGTACTTCACAAAATTAGACCATACAATGTACTTTCAAAGTGGATGAGTAGTAGGAGCTATTTTCCTAATGATTTTAACATAAAACCATAATGCAAAGTTATAGGACTACTGGAAATGAGCCTACCTGGAAAATGAAACAAGAGAGGCAAAGGACATAACAAGAGGGGTTGGAAGAGAACTTACTGACTTCCTGATCAGAGATATATGGACAAAAAAGCTTAGAGGTTATGGTAAGTGCTTCCATTTATAATAGCTAAGAATGGCTGGCCTAAATTTTAAAAAGACTCCCTGCAGAACAGAGCATGGCTGCTACCTCAAAACCTTCCTCTTCAGCTGAAGGGTTGGCTGAGGCAAGTTCAAGACCAAACAAAAATGAATCCCAACTAATCTTGTCTGAAGTGAAGCTCCATGAATGTGATGACAATTGTTATTCACTACAAAGGAGCAGCTGGGCTGAACAAAGTATAGAGTTCCCCTGACAGTTATAATCCCTGGAAGAATGCCTACAGAAAAATCTTGCCTTGGAAGTTTTCACCTCTTCCTGCACCACCATGTCAATAGGAACTTAAGATAAGGATGTACCAACAGGGATCTAGCAACCAAAGAAAAGATGAAGCAGCAACTCCTGGAACATTAGCTACAGCATTGAGTCCAGAAGTTGCAAGGCCAGGAAATAGTAAAGCATTGGCTGTTAGAAAAACAGGCACAGCAGGCACTCCAAGACCTGTGTATCAATTAGCATCAACAGCAGGAACTGAAGTAGCAACATCACTAGATAACTGAACAACATAAACAACAGGACTTGTTATTAATGCCACAGGAATAGCAAAAAGTAGCAGGACTAGTCATAAATGCAGCAGTAAGGCAAAGATAGTGGCATCTGAAGTCAAATGGGCCATAGCATGAGCCACAGCAGGGGAGGTGTTACTGGTCACTGATAATGCAGAAGCAGGAGCAGTAGCAAGACCAATTCTTAGCACAACAGCAAAACTGGAAGTGGTTGGTGCAAAAGTAACAACAAAAAATGCAAAAATGCAGGACCAGTCAAAGGAAATAGCAGAAGCACACATCAATGTAGTAAATATAGCTGTTGAAACTGGCACAGCAGTTGGAAGAAAAACAGTAGTAAATACAATAAAAAAAAAATCCCTTGAAGATGATTTTCAAACAATGCACATCAAAGAAAAAATATTTTTCTTATGCTAAGCAAGGTCTGGATGATTTGGAAGCAGAGCTCAGTACAACTACTCTCACATTCAAAAGAAAAGCTATTGCATAACCCAACACACGAGTGGTTACATCAGGTTTAGCCAGTGAAGCAGACTCATACAGAAGCACACAGATCAACAGAAGATCATTCAGCAGTTAGCAGCAGTCAAGTGCATATGGGAGCAGTCTACGAACTTGGCAGAGCTAACAGCACATACACGAAGTGAGCATGTATGAACAGCCAAACTAAGGGTGTTAAGTGGGTAGTGAATGCGCTGTCAGGGAAGTGACTATGCAGGCACAAGCATAGCAGGGCTGAAGTTAAGGTATCACCACTGATACTCCATGATAACATCTGCCTCTAGCATTAGGCCCTGCTGACAAAACCTTGTCATGTGAGAAACATCAAGAGCAGCATTGGCTGCAGCTTTTAAGGGGAAGATTTTTCTCCAAATGGCAGCCTTGCTTAAGAAACCCTCTCATGTCTGCTAAGCACACTTAAATTATGCAAAATACAGCACAAAACTTTAATAAACTACACAACACCTAACAAAAACTATCACGCAGCAAAAATTTAATAAACCACACAACACCTAACAAAAGGTATCATGCAAAGCATTACTCAAGTTTGGACATAACCAACCTGATCAATCCTCTTTTCTACTCTATAAATTCTAAATAATTCTTGGGATATTATAGTAAGTGGCCTGTCTTCCTATGCTCTTTTCACAGGAATTACTTTTTCATAAATAGTGCAGTCTATTGCAATTTCATAATTAGTGCTGCCTATGCTAAGCCTACCTGGTGAATGATTCCCTTTAAATCAATAAAATTACTCCAGTTGAATTAACTTAATACAAAATACAGCACAGAAAAGAAATGATTTGTTGTTTGTAATAAATGTTAATTACTAACAACTGTACTGTAAAACAAAAAACAAAAAAGCTGTTCAATACAGCAGTTTACAGTACAAGCGAAAAAATTATCCTAATCTTGGCATAAATTGTTGATACCAGCAGTTCTTGCAAGAGTAAAACTTAAGAATGCCATCTTAACTTGCAACTATAACTAGTAATTAATATCAAAGAGCACACTATTCAACAAAACAAACATTCTACAACTGTGGTTTATAATGGCCTAACCATTTACATTTATTTAATAAAGCATCCCATGTTGATTCAGGCTAAGTACTATCAGCATATATTTTAGTACTTTTATGAATAATGTTTCAATGATTCCTTTAACTGTTCATAAAGTGCAGAAAATGTGCAAAAAAAATCTGGTTTTGTATTTTATAACCTTGTTTTAAATTTATATCAACAGGGGGCTATCTCCAAACATTTTCTTACTATTCTTGTTCATGGGCCCTTACAATTAAAAGTTATTGTTACTGTTCTAGTTAGTCCTTAACTGCCGATCATGTTCTTCTCTCATGTTGAATAGAACTAAAGAAAGTTGATTAATTTTTAGCAATTAGTCATTATATTTTATTATATTTTATCATTTGTTCATAATATCAGTAATTTCCAATTTGACATTAATCACAAAACCCAATTATTGACACCATTGTCACTACAGTTTTTATTGACACCGTTATCACTCATGTACTAACATATCACTATAACACAAATACGCTACAGAACAATGTACAGATAAAATAAAATTACCAACACTGTTTGCAGTATATAATCCACCAATTGTGCTTAAACTCCTTTCACATATTTCTTAAGTCTAAGGTTTCCTTGCATGGTTACAAAACGTTGGAATATTGAAATCAAATCAAAAGCATCACAAATTAACTAAAATTTGCATCTTTCCTGGATATAAAAACCTCAAGTTTTTTATATGGATATGTATACTTTTGGAAAAAAAGCCGGTTTGGTCATTGAGACTAGGCAAGAAGACAGTTAACTACAAAAAGTGAGGTGATAATTGTCTGCATTCACCCTTTTTCTTTCTGCAACAAAGACAAATGTGGTGTTGGATATAGGTGGGTGTATCATAAAAGTCTGGGTAACAGTGCCGTAAATCCACTTACAGCACCAAAAAATTGAGGTTAATGGCACCGTGAGGCAAGCGCTGTTAAGTACGGGACAACATAACCAGAACCTGACATAGCCCAGGGACTGCCTTACTATTACACTGCATCAGGTAGTTTAACCAAACCACTTGTAGGGCTGGCTACTTTGAAGCAGGCAAATATGTAACATCTTGGAAACGGTTCTATTCCATAAGAATATGTGGGTCTTGTCATTCATGATGTGAACTCAGAACGCTTACCTATTTTGTAAACCAGACAAATCCTCTATTAAGTGATAATATTCATTACTTATTTTAAGAAATATTGTTCATTGCTTATTTTCAGAAATACAGAAGTCTGACTTTGCTTGGTACTGACTTCATTGTTGCTATTAATAACTGCACATATGCTTGAAAATGTACAGTTCTCTCCAGGAATTTCGATACACAACGTAAGGCTATTGGTGAGCCATACTGGGACTGTTATGGTAATACTGCTGTGGGCGTTTACAATTTCTCTGGGACTATTTTGCTTTGTTACGAAGAACTTGATCGGCTGGAGGTATCTCGATGATAGTTTGTTTTCATCTATTTTGTCTAGTAAATCCATTGTAAAAAACAAGCAGCACTGTAATGACAAAGTGTTATTATAAGAACAATATCGATGTTACAAGCTTTAAAAGAAAATACACATTACTAAACTTAGGATTTATTCCTAATTATCTGACATCACTACTGTTATTTTCTTGTGAAGTGAACGTCTACCTTATACCAACAAAAATTTTGGAGGGTTCTTGGCATTTCAGTAATAGTCTCTTTCATATGTCGTCTCATTTTCAATGCTTTAAACTCCAGAGTTACTATTAAGTGATGTTACATGACTAAATCCAGTGGAGTGGGATGTTATACCCTTCTCAATATGTAAGAGCTAAACTTGATATACAAATGTAATTTATAAAAGTATGCTTCAGACGAAGTCCATCTGACAATTTACAATTAATAAGTACGCAGACATGAAGTAGTTCAAAGGTAAAGACAGTGTTGAAAGACCTTCAGATGGTCCAAACAGACTTGTCCAGGTTATTCTCAAACCCATACCGGTGGACATTGCTTTAGTAGAACTTCAAATAACTAAGTACTTGTCCATAGTTTTCCCAACTAAAAGATTCAAAGGCTTTAAAAAAATAAAAGTGACGCATTGAATAGTGTATTCAATCAATAAGTATGTACAGGCAGTCGCTGGGTTACGACGGGGGTTCCGTTCTTGAGACGCGTCGTAACCCGAAAATCGTTGTAAGCCGGAACATTGTATAAAATCATAAGAAAACCTTACTTTTAATGATTTGGGTGCATTGAAAACTATGTAAACTGCATTCTTATTGCATTTTTCATAAAAAAAAAACCTTCAAATATTGATTATTTTGCATTTTTGGTGTCATATTTCATCTGCTAGATGAGTGTTGTAGGCGTCGTAACCCTGGAACATGCGTCGTAACCCTGGAAATAATGTCTGATGAATATAATTGAGAAGCGCCTTAACCTTGGAACGTCGTAACCCAGGGACTGCCTGTAATTACACTTTTCTGACCTAACTGAGGAAATTTAAAGTCACTTGCTTTGCTAAGCTATTGAAGTAGAACGATATCAAGATGTTGAAACCACTCGAAACACACATTTATTGACTGAATGAACATGAGAGGTGGGGGAGGGGGAGTGTGCTCAGACTCTGTAGAATTCAAGTACATATACGCAATCTCTAGTGTTCCTCATTCACTGGCGATCTATTAAACATTTAAATAAATAAAAAAAAGGGGGGATGGTGAGGAGCATTTAGTTGTCGCTTTTCAATACATAATATCTTGGGTTTTATTTCACGTAAATATAGCCTATGATAAGAGTTTCCGGATAACTGCTATTAATCTTGAAGACAAAACGAAGGGAAAATATTCTCTACACTCTGGGAACCTATTTGTAAGATGTAACATTCTGTAATGACCAGACCAAGACTTGCCTTCATTGAGGATTCTTCTTTCAATTTCATTTTCATCATAGCTCATTTTTGCTAGTAATTTCATTCAGAAATTTGGCAATAGAAACCATTTTGAAAACTGAGTAGAAAAAAAAAGATTGCTTCTACTCATGATGTTTCTTTCCTTTTGATGAGAAAAAAATAATGATGATATATTAATAACTTAGCCAAAGATAAAAGCCTACAATAACAAAAGAATTCATTTTTAAATATACTGTATATCTAATGTTTTGTACCAATATAATTCTTAGACTACTGGAGGAGTCGCTGTCTCAGATATTTTTTTCTTTTAAGATTGTAATTAAGCGAAGGCCAATAATATCATAATAAAAGCCACTTAGTGGCCTAAGATCTTTCATTCCCGCATTGTGTTTGGTAGATCCGAGTCAAAGGGTCAGCAAAATCAATTTCCCATAATGGAAAGTCACTTTTGGGTAGATAGCTCAATGACTGCATATTGTCCCAGCACCAGTCCTTATAGCCTAAATTTTACAGATGTCATACCATATTATACTTCTACCATGATTACAGCCCCATTGATCTGCCTAGTAGCACTAAGCAAATAAATCCATCTGTTTTAGAACTAAAAGTCTTTTACACAAATACATTTAGTTGTCTGCTGACTGCCGTTGCAAAATTCATTTATTTGAATGTTGGCAACTATCAACAGGGTGATCACAGGCCCTTTACCTATTTCATGACCCGACTTATAGTGCCTTCCTTGACTGTTCTAATTAATTAGTAGTTGGCGGAGACTGAAACAGTCATTTTCCGTCACTGTCTTAAACCTCTGCAAGTAGCTGTTATGTCTCCTTCTCTCATTTTGTATTCATCAATTAATCACTTTTACGTGCATCTTGTATAACCAACCCGAGGAGAGCCGTTGTTAGGTTCAGAGTGTTAACTCTGTTGAGAATGTTTGTGTACGACATTGTGCATTGCGCTCGTCATTTGTTCATGAGATTTGTTTGTTTATGTTTATGTTGTGAGCGGGAAGGGGAAGTGAATCGAAATGACATAGGCACTTGCCAGGTTGGAACTGAGAAGTAAATAAAGTCAGTTTTTTATATCTGCCTTTGATTTATCCTGCCACACTGGTCTACAAGATCAACAAATGGTAGCAGTGTGTGGTTGTGGCAGGAAAGAGGAGATTGACGAGTACTAGTTTAGAAGATAAGCTAAGACGTTGTAAACAGGAGTAGCATCAGCGAATGTGGCGGTAGGCTGGTGTTGCTAGTTTTCGGTGCTGATAAGGGCTATGAACACTGGAAACAAAGAGCTGAAAGTATGGCAGCTTGTCACAAGCATCAAGAAAAAGAAACAGACTATGGTTGTTGCCCTGTCATTCCCAGAAGGAAGCAAGGCAAGGAGCAAGATTTTCGAGGAAGTGGATATTGGTAAGTTGACAGTCGAAGATGGAATGAAAGTTTTGCTTCAACACTTGGACAAGTGCTACAAGAAGGATGAGATGTCAGAAGCGTATGAGGAATGGACAAGGCTTGACAGCTACAAAAAGGAGAAGGAACATACAATGGAGAAGTACATTTTGGAATTTGTGAAGAGAAGTTCAGTTCGGGAGAGGTACAAGGTAAGTATGTATACCAAAATGTATTTTAGCATTTAAGTTACTAGACAGTGCATGGCTAGAGGTTGAAGATAAACAAATAGTGTTGACAGCAGTGTCCTTTAGTGAAACAGATAAAATGTTTGATTCCATGCAGCAAGCCCTTAGGAAATTTATTGGAAGTGTTATCACTGGGTGCAGTGTCAAACAGGAGTGAGAGTGAGACCCCTGCTGTGGTGATAAAATCTGAACCAGTATTTAGCATGGAGGAGGTAAATGTTATTACACATGGAAGAGGACAGGGAAGGTTTAGAGGCAGAGTAAGAGGAAGCATAGTAAACAGAAATGAAACAAATAGGCAGAAAAACTCAGTTGACATACATGGTAAGGTTAGGAAATGTTTTTTATATGGATCAGAGTACCGCCTGTCTCCAGCAGTCCAAAAAATGTTTAAGTAGTGTAAAGGAAGAAGAGTTATATTCTGTTATTGAAAATCCAAAAATGATGTCAGTGTTAATGACAGAATCTATTACTTGTGCTATCTTAGACACAGCTTGCAGTTCTACAGTGTGTGGTAGTGATTGGTTGAAAGCTTAAACAGTCTTTGTCAGACAAAGAAAAATTGCGAATAGAAGAGGAAGAAGGTGAAAAGTTTAGGTTTGGTGATGGTAATGTTTATAAGTCAATGATGAAAGTAAAATTTCCGGTGAACATTGTAGGTGACAGAGCAAGAGTAATAGCAGATGTGGTGAACTGCTCTATCCCACTTTTTTTCAGTAAAAAATCAATGAAGAAAGCACAAATGAAATTGGACTTAGAAAATGAAACTGCAGAAATTCGTGAAAGAAAGTTGAAATTGAGGTGCACTTCCTCAGGACACTATTGCCTTCCACTGAGGGATGAGAAAGAAGCCTGGAAGAAAACAGAATAAATAATAATGACCTTGGGAGATAATGAAAAGGACAAGAAGAAAATAGGAAAATTGCACCAACAATTCAGGCATCTATCATCTAAAAGACTGATTCACTTGTTGAAGGATGCTGGTGTTAAGGAAGAAATGTGCTACTTGTATGCTGAAGAAGTATCAGATAGCTGTGAGATATGCATGAAATATAAGAAAACACCATCAAGGCCAATTGTTAGTGTGAATATGGTAAAGGAGTTCGATGAAGTAGTGGCATTAGACCTAAATGAATACAAAAAAGGGGATATATATAACACACTTCTAGAAATGTGTGAGAACATGAACATTCAAGTGATACATACAGCAGCATATTCTCTCTCAGTAATGGCGTGTGTGAACGTAATCACATAGTTAAAGACGAAATGGTAACAAAAATGAAGGCGAAGCAACCAGAACTGTCTTTAAAAGTGGCTTTGGCATGGGCAGCCAATGCTAAAAAATTGTCTTCAAGTAATAGGGGGTTTTAGCCCTTATCAGCTCTTGTACGGGTGGAATCCTAACCTATCATGTAACCATGAGTGATGAACTTCCTGCACTGGAGGGTACATCATCTAGTGAAATGACTGCCAAACATCTGCAACAAAAACCTTTATTGCTGCTGAAACTACTAAGAAAATACGACGGGCATTAAGACACAAAGTAAGGACAAATGAAAAAGTCGTTAAGAATGGAGATCAAATCTATTGTAAGAGGCAAGAGCAAAAGGAATGGAAAGGACCACAGTTATTGCTCAGCAACAGTCATTGCTCAGTAACAGTCATTGGTTAAGATGGCAAAATGATATTTTAATGATAAAATAAGGTTTTACATATACTTACCAAACAATTACATTAGCTGTACACTTTCTTACCTGGCAGTCAAAAATTCAAATTCCTGGCGGCGGTAGCAGCGCTGCCATTGTTTGTGTAGGTGATACAGATCCTGCCCACTTTCGGGAATACCTGGTACTGCTGAGCTTTAGACTTCAATTCATTGAGCCACAACGTCCATCTGTGGGGAGGAGGGAAGGCTCTGATTATGTAATTGTTTGGTAAGTATATGTGAAACCTTATTTTATCATTAAAATATCATTTTCACATAAGTGACTTTCCAAACAATTACATTAGCAGACTCCACATTACCCAGAAGGTGGGTATATGGACAGCTTTATGAACAAAAACAACAGTCATGTGCTTGCTCACATTATATATAATGTCTGCAGTACCTTACCTTGTGAGAGAGCAGCTACAGGTAGATACTGCCTCTGGTTGGCGCTCTCATCACATGTAGGAGACGTGGCAGTAAAGGCCAGGGTCGTCCCTACTAATGGTGGGATTTTTGCAATCATGGAAGTTCACCGATAATTGACAAAAACAACAATAATTTGCTCTTGCCCTGGGCGAAAAGACCAGATAAAAACCATACAAAACCATCACCTACACTAAAAACCATATGGTACCCTTAATCAGATATAAGAACTGATGGGTACTTCAGGTACATGTACCCCCAGGCTTCCAACAAACTCAAAAAAACCTCAAATTCAAGGCGAGGAGATAGTAGATGGAAAAAACTGAGTTCCCCTATGCTTCCTCTCCCAACACCATTCCTGCTACTGACAACAGTCCCAATCTAAAGCAGTTTTCGTAAGTAGTTTCTACCTCCTTCAAATAGTGCGATGCAAACACCGATTTCGACCTCCAGAATGTAGTTTGCACAATGGAGGATAGAGACATATTCTGTCTGAAAGCCAATGACGTTGCTACTGCACGAATCTCATGCGTCTTCACTTTCAGCACCCTAAGAGCATGTTCCTGAGTTTGGGCATGCGCTTCTCAGATCAAACTCCTCAGGAAAAAGGACATTGCAATCTTTGAAAGAGGCCGCGACGGGTCTTTCAACAAGCACCAGAGTCGGCTCGACTCTCCTCTCACAGTTTCTGTCCTAGTCAGGTAGTGTCTGATGGCTCTGACCGGACACAATGTACGTTCCTCATCTTCCGACCCGACTAAGTTCGTTAGGTTCTTTATTTTGAAAGAAAGGGGCCAAGGATTCGAAGGATCCTCAATTTTAGTAAGAAAGTCTGTTACATAAGAGCAAACTGCATTGCCCTGGGCGAAACCCACTTCCTTACTCGTTGCCTGCAACTTGCTTACTCGTCCCGCTGTGGCTAAGGCGACTTGGAATAGTGTCTTCCTAGTTACGTCCCTCAAGGTTGCAGAATTCAAAGGTTCGAATTGGGGGCCGTTGAGCCACCTTAAAACTACATCCAAGTTCCATTCCACTTCTTCAGGCTTGAAAATCTTGGAGGAACTAAAGGATCTGATCAGGTCACTGATGTCCTGATTTGACGAAATGTTGAGGCCTCTATGCTTGAAAACCGATGAAAGCATGGCCCTATATCCTTTAATAGTTGAAGTGGCCAACTTCCTGGTGTCCCTCAGAAATAACAAAAATTCCACAATTTCTGTTATAGATGTCTCAGAAGAAGAGATGCTGTGTCGTCTGCACCATGACCTAAAAACTCCCCACTTGGACTGGTAAAGCTTGGCAGAAGACCTTCTTCTGCAGCGAGCAATAGCCTCTGATGCCCTTCGCAAAAACCCTTTTGCTCTGACCAGCTTCCTGACAGTCTGAATCCTGTCAGGGCCAGAGTGGACAACCCTTGGTGATATTGGTTGAAATGGGGTTGTCTGAGAAGCGATGGGTTTTGTGGAAGAAGTCTGGGAACATCCACCAGCAGATTGAGAAAGTCCGGGAACCACTCTTTCCTAGGCCAGAATGGCGCTACTAGGGTCATTGTCCCATTCTGGTGTGATTGAAGCTTGTTTAAGACCTCTCTTTATCATCCTGAAGGGAGGAAAAGCATAAACGTCCAGCCCTGTCCAATCTAGCAGCATCGCATCTGTTCTCCATGCTAGTGGTTCTGGAATCGCAGAACAGAAAATGGGAAGGCGATTGTTCCTCGATGTGGCGAACAGATCTATCGATGATCTTCCCCAAAGCTTCCATCCAACACCTGATTTACCCGACTCAGTTCGTCTGCAAGTACGTAATTTCTCCCTTGCACAAATCTTGGAAAAAGGGTGATCCTCTTCTTGTTCGTCCAGGTGAGGAGATCTTCGGCTATCTTGTTGAGAGAGAACGAGTGGGTCCCTCCCTGCTTCCGTACATATGACAACGCTGTGGTGTTGTCCGAGTAGACCGCTATGTTTCTTCCAGTGACTAAGTGGTCAAACGCTTGTAGCCCTAAGAGGATGGCCTTCAATTCCTTCCCATTGATGTGCAAGGTCTTTTCTCATTCTGTCCACAGACCTGACACTCTCGTCTCCTAGGAGAGCTCCCCATCCGCTGTCTGAGGCGTCTGAGAAGAACTGCAGGTCGGGGTTCGACACGAATAGGGAGATTCCTTCTTGTAATCTTTCCCTCGAATGCCACCAACGAAGATCCATCTTTATCTCTTCCGTCAGGGGGCAAACTAGTGAGTCCGACTGTGTCTTCCGAGACCAATTTGCTTTCAGGAAGAACTGAAGCAACCTCACGTGTAGGCGTCCTAACCTGACAAAACTCTCCACTGAAGGCAGGGTCCCGAGTAGGCTCATCCATTCAAGCGCTGAGCAGGACGGGCGAACCAGAAATTGCTGGACTGTCGACAGGCAGGACTCTATCCTCTTCAGGGAGAGAAAACCTGAAAAGCTAGAGTCTAGTATCATCCCTAAATAGAGAATCTTCTGAGTTGGAATCAATTGGGACTTCTCCGTGTTTACTATGATACCCAATTGTTGTGTCAAAGTAAGTGTCTTCTCCAAGTCCTTCACACACTGACACCTGGATCTGGCTCTCAGGATCCAGTCGTCTAAGTAAAAAGCTGTGTTGATCCTCATCAAATGCAGCCACTTTCCCAGAGGAGCAAGAATCTGAGTAAATACTTGAGGGGCGGTTGACAGACCGAAGCAGAGGGCTCTGAACTGGAAGACTCTCTTCTTGAAGACAAATCTCAGGAACTTCCTGGAGTTCTGATGGATGGGGACATGGAAGTATGCATCCTTCATGTCGAGAGATACCATCCAGTCGCCCGGTTGGATGGCTGACATTACCGATCGACTGGTTTCCATTCGGAGTTTCATCTTGCGGACGAAAAGGTTCAGAACGCTTACATCCAACACAGGTCTCCATCCCCCTGATGCCTTGGGGACTACGAAGAGCCTGTTGTAAAACCCTGGAGAGTTTGTGTCTGTTACTTCCTCTATGACCTCTTTGTTGATGAGCTCTTCTACAGGTACCATCCTACTTACAACCAAGTTTGGTTCCGACCCACTGGTTTTAAGTCAGAATGGATGTAAGTCGAACCTTAGAAAGTGGCCAACATACTGGGTAGGGTATACTATCAATCCTTTGCTATATAAAAGTGCCTACTTAGTACTGTAATGTAATGTACAATCATTATTTCAATCTTTTTACCATAATGTACTTCTACTAATACATTTTAATCATTTATGTAATAGTATATATTACGTACAATCAGACATTGAGTTACAATGGGGTTAGGTTCTTGCATGCATGTCAGAAGTCGATTCTTACGTAAATTGGTTTGCAATTCAGTCTACAGTACAGTTAATACCAAATGATGCTGCAGATAGGGCAGGGTAACTCAAACTGATGCTGCGTGATGAGAGTTCTCATGCCTGAGTGATGAGAGTTCTCATGAGATGGCGCAGTGCCAAGTAACTCAATGGTCAACTGTCTGAAGTAAGGTTGTAATTACGAGTGGTCGTATGTCGAGCAGGTTGTAAGTCGGATAGTAGTTGTACTTCTTTGGCTAAAGTCAAAGCTCTTGTTGATCCCGTAGAGTATGCTGTCAAAGAGACAGGTGTATTGGACAGTGATGGATCCTGCGTAAAAGGGATCACATATCCCTCTCGAAGCACCTGAATTACCCACTGTTCTGCTCCTCTTCGACTCCATTCCTCCCAGTAGTCGTGGAGTCTTGCCCCCACGGGTGTGTGAAGAACCTTCCGATCATTTCTCTGTCTTAAAGGAAGGTTTCTTGGTAGACTTGGAGGTGATTCGTAGATTAGTTCTTGGTCTCTGCTGCCACCTCGACTTACCTCCTCAAAAGGGATGTTTTTGTAGAGGAGAAGCTTTGGCTCCTGTCGCTGGAGGTTCCTTAGGTCTTCTCGCTGACTGAAAAAGAAGATCATTGGTGGACTTTTTCTCGAGGTCCAACAGCACATGCTTGATGGTTTCTTCTGGAAACAGGTGAGATTTACTGAGGGGGGAGAAAAACAAAGCCGATTTTTGGTTCGTGGTAACTCCTCGAGATGTGAAGGAGCACCACCATTCTCTCTTCTTTAGTACTCCCATAGTGAATAGGGCGGCCAATTCCCCTGAACCGTCTCTCACTGCCCTGTCCGCACAGGACAACACATTGAGCCAGTCGGCAGAAAAAATCCTCATCTAGAGACTGGCAATCTTCAATTTTCCTGGCTAATGCTGCGATAGTCCAATCCACAAAAATGAAGACTTCGATCAACTTGTATAAGTTCTTCACCAGGTGATCCAACTCGGGTGAAGAGAACAACACTTTCGCAGCCGAGAACGCTGCTCTTCTGTGAGAGTCCACAAGACCGGAGAAGTCTCCTTGGGAGGAGGCAGAAACTCCCATAGAAAGAACTTCTCCTGTCGCATAAAACCTGTAGGTTTCATTCTGCTGCTTCGACGGAGGAAAGGCAAACGAAGCCTTGCCTGACTCCCTCTTCTTAGCAAGCCACTCTTCTACTTCCTTCAGTGCTTTCTTCGAGGACTGAGAGAGAACTGGTTTCGGTAACCCCGAAGGCGCTGATCTCTTTCCTTCACAAACATCGACGGAGGTGAAGAAGGAAAAGCTGGTTCAAAAAAGTCCGGATAAGTCTCTAAAAGAAACCTTAACAGACTAGAATAAGCAGAAGAGGGCTTTGAATCCTGGTCTTGAGTTTCCTCTTCCGACAGGGTGGCCGATACCCCGTCTTCCTCTTCCGTCTGGCTCGTTGTCTTCTTCAAAAAGACCATCAATTCTTGAAGTTGATGTTTAAAGGGACCCAAAGCAGAATCCTCTAGCAAGGGTTTGGCCTTCGCATCATCCTTAGGCGAAGATGAAGTCGTGGCTGTCGTACGGCTCTTCTTCGAAAACGAACGACTGGGAGTCGAAACAACATGAGACGTATGAGGCGAACGAGTCGAAGCAGCTCGAGGCGAATGAGGCGAAAGAGTCGAAACAGCTCAAGACGAATGAGGCGAACGAGTCGAAACTCCTATCAATACACAACGAGGCAAGTCAGTCTCACAAGCGCGTGAGCGCTGTAGCGCTGTAACGCACGTGAGCGTCTGACTCCGTCCGAAGTTACACTATCCGAAGAGGACTGATGATCTTCCCGGAAAAACTGGTCCGGTGCGAAACTGCAGGAAGGTTGTGGACTCCAGTGCTCCTTGGATTTCTTAACAGGCGGCGACATCCCTCTCTTACGCTGGGCATGTCTCTTCAAAGGACGCGACACTAAATCACTCCACACTTTTCGCCTCGACACAGGCGACTGCACTTCCGAATCAGACGACAACTGCGCGTCACTGATATCTACGCCTTTCCAGCGGCGTTTCCTGGGTGACTGACCGTGGGCAAACTCCCCCAGTCCTCCTTCGACCTCCGGTATGTCTTCTCCCGGGAGCTGGGGAGCGGGACAGGGACCTTCGTCTAGGAGAACAGGGGGAACGGACAGCCGCCTACTCGGACACGACACTGACACTTGGCCTAACACTGGCCTTTTCACTTGACTTCTCTACG
The DNA here is from genome assembly GCF_015104395.2 of Macrobrachium nipponense. NCBI lineage: Eukaryota > Metazoa > Arthropoda > Malacostraca > Decapoda > Palaemonidae > Macrobrachium > Macrobrachium nipponense. Next base: position 17,086,157 of record NC_061097.1, on the reverse strand, counting down.
AATACATGAAATGACATACCCAAATCCATAACGGATTTTGCCAAGAACTCAAATTTCTTGTCCGTCTTGGACTCTAACAAGGAAATAGTGTTGGGATCGGAAACATGGGATACCTGGTCTGGAGTAATTGGTACTGAAGTTGGAGGACTATCAATAGGTGAAATATTCGATAAAAGTGGAGAAGATAGTGACGGTTTGTTTGCCTCTAAAGGCACAGGAGTTGTCTCTACTCTAGTTTTACTACCCGCTCTAAGAACTGCTTTCCTTTTCCTATCTTTGTCCATCCTATCCAAATGAGCTTGAAAAGTCTTTCAACCTTGTTCATCTAAACTATGGCACTCATCACAAGTTAATTCCTTGCTACAGCACTGACCCCTACATTTAACACATTTGGAGTGCGGACTGTAACATAGTTTAGCTAATCTAGTTTTGCAGCCACTGCTGCAAAACCTAACTGAAGAAGAACTAGCATCAGACATCTTTGTAATAACTTGCTAATAACTAGGCAGCTAACTGATGAAGCAAAAAAGGCAACCAAGAAATTGTACATCACCAAAAAGAAAAAATCCACAATGGCGACGAAAGTCGACTGCAACAACAAACAACCGGTGTTACCCCGTGGCCGGCAGAAAACGAATTGAAATCTAAAGCTCAGCAGTACCAGGTATTCCCAAAAGTGGACGGGATCTGTATCACCTACACAAACAATGGCAGCGTTGCTACCGCCGCCAGGAATTTGAATTTTCGACTACCAGGTAAGAAAGCGCACAGCTAATTTAATTGTTTGGTAAGTCACTTATGTGAAAACAGTGATTTTGAAATAGGGTTCAAATATTGTAAGAGCACATGAAACACACATTCAGGAAATACCATATAGTTTTGATACAAACACCGAAGAAGGAAGAAATGCGCTGCTTGATATGTTGAGGCATCAAAGAGAAAAGGATGAGACAGACAATAGTAGGAAGAATAAGATAGAAGCAGTTATAAATCCAACGGAAAGTGAAAAAAATGAAGATGAAGACCAAGAGAACCAAACCAAAGTTGAGGTCACTTCATCTGAAGATAAGTTAACAATTAAAAGTATTCCAAAGAGAGTCTGATGAATGGCAGATAGGAACTGTCCACAGCTGTGCTGGAAAATATACATGAAAATATAGTAGCTGGAGAAATATTGAACTTAAAGATGGACAAATAACAACCATTGACTGGAACAGAGATGTAGAAAAATGGGTACCAGTTTTAGAAGATGAAGTACAGGAACCCAGTGAAATCGTAATGGCTTGTGTAAACACAGAAAGTCAGGAACTTGATAAAGCAAAACAAGAAGTAAAATCCTGGAAGAATCTTAGTGTTTATGAGGACATTTCTAACTTAGGTCAGAAGGCATTGTAAGTACAATGAGTTGTGACAGCAAAGGAAAACAGTAATGGGAAAAAGAAAATTAAAGCACGGCTAGTTGCCAAAGTTTTGAGGAGAGAGAAGAAATCCTGTCAGATTCTCCCACTGTTAGCAAGGAAGTGTTGAGGTCCTTTGTTGGTATATTGTCTTCCAAAAGATGGGCAGTGAATTCAATTGATATTAAGGCTGCATTCCTACAGAATGAACACTTTGAGCGTGAAGTATATCTTACTCCACCTGTTGAAGCTAGCTGTGATGATAATGTACTATGGAAATTTTAAAAATGTGTATATGGTCTTAATGATGCTACTAGAAAATAGTATCTCACAGTGACGACTTCCTTGTTGAAGATGGGCTGTAATCAGGTGAAAACTAACCCTGCAGCATTCTATTGGTATTATGAAGGAGATCTGTGTGGTACGTTTTTGATGCATGTAGATGATTTCTTGTGGGGAGAAATAAAAAAATTTGAAAGTGTAGTCATTGCACAAATCAGAAATCATTTTCAGGTTAGGGAACAAAGTGATGCTATACCCAGATACACTGGCCTGGATATTGTACAGAATAAGCATGGTGTCACACTTCATCAAAATGAGTATTGTAAATCTCTTGAATCTATAACTGTAAGAGCCGAGAGAATTAAATAAGAATATGGAGTGTAATGAAGAAGAAAAGGAGAACTTAGGAGTCTAGTAGGCCAAATAGGGTGGTTATGCACAAATTCAAGACCTGACTTGTCATAAGATGATGTATTGGAACTTAGCTGTAAAATAAATAACCCTAAAGTAAAAGATCTGATTGAGGCAAACAAATGTCTAAGAAAAGCCTGTACCTTTGAGAGCTGTATGTACTTCCCAGGACTGGGAGACAGTTTTAAGTTTAAGTTGGTTGTGTACAGTGATGCTTCTTAAGCCAATCTCCCCGATGGATTTAGTAGTGCTGGGGGCTTTGTGATTTTCTTAGTGGGTGAAAATGGAAATAGTTGTAAAAAGCACTCTTGCAGCAGAAACACTAGCAGCTGCTGAGGCAGTGGATATGGCTTACTATCGGTGCGCACTCAAAATCGCATGGCTGTCAAGTCAGTTTTATAATGGTAGGGTGATTTTAACGTGTTGTTCAGGAGGCAATTTTGTTTTTGCTATTCACATGACACATGGCTTGATGCATAATCTCGTAGGTCCCTTAAGGCAGTAAAATGGTAATGTTATAACAAATTCACCAAGCAATTTTACAACCTAATGTCTTTTTTGTTTCATTCATGAATTAGGTAAGCATGAGTATATTTATATAGAATACATGCACATGCCATGACTCGTTAAGAGCCGTGATAGCCTATAATTATATAATTATCCTTATCATCTGAATCCCCTGCATAACAAACCTTCTGCAAGATTGCTATGACCACCCTGAAAATAATAATAGCAATTCTGGTGTTCTGTGAGCTCAAGCTGCCTAGAATTAGAACAAAGTAATTCATAGAGTCAATGACTTCGCCAAACTATCCAAACTTGCGTGCAGGTGGAAGTTGGCGATGTATGGCTAAAGACAGAATACTGGTATAAAATAACTTATTCTTTTATATTTTTGTAGCTCATTTCTCTGTAAATATATCCATATTATCATGAGGCCATTATATACAGTGATTTACATAAATAAAAAGATATGCAAATGAAGAAACAGGGCATATATATTGCTCCAGCCAATCACGACTGTTATTACACTATGAACACACATTCACGTGGGAACAGGTAAACAAAGACCTGCAGTGTTACCATAACATTCTTATACAATAAGAACTAATCGGTGAAGGTAGCCGTATTAAAATTCCTGGAGGGAACTGCACATGAACGAACAAGGATAGCCTTCATACATTAATTAGATATAGTACCAAATTTATGAACAACCATGAAAGGTATATATACTAACTACAATGTATAATTACTTCATTTAAGAATATCAAATACAAAGCAACAGTAATTATACACAACCAACACAAAGACAATCAATTCTATCAAAAAACCAAGGAAGTTATGCAATAAATTCCAAAAAAATAAGAAAATTCACCATGCATTATATTAAATCACAGCAATAATAAGTGATAATGATAAATGAACACACAAGTTTTGCTGACAAATATATTACTATCACACACATGCAGTTTAAGACTAAAATAATACACTCATAATCAGTAATAAAGCTGTTGTCTAATGTTTCTGGCACTGTGAACGTGCATTCATAAATGTAATAGCTATATAACTTTTATGAATACTAGTGCCTTGGCATATAACTGAGCCACTGAAATGTAGTAATAGTATACCTTACACAATAAATACAAGTACGTACAATAAGGACAAAAGGTAAACCAACCTGTTCCAAAGTTTTAACAGGCTGCTTCTGTTTGGCAGTAATCATTCCATTTACAGACTGATCTGACTTTGCTTGTGGTCTTCTTAAAATCATAATTTTGGGCTCCTGAGGAGTAAACGGAGTCCTGCCACTATCTTCACAGGTCACTATTGGAACATCGCAACTAAAAAAAAAAAAAAAAAAAAAAAACATAGGCTATACATTAACATATTTCAGTTTCACTCTAAAAAAATCTATTCACAGCTTTAATAATACCTTATTCTGACATGTCAAAACGATGTCAAATTTATGTGAATAGTAAGAAAGATTTTAATGTTTTTTTAGACAAAACTTTTGTGTAGCAACATGACATTTTTATAATAAAATAATTCTTTTCTTATATACTTACCAAGTACTTACATAGCTAAAAGTTTCTAACACTACAGCAGCTAAAAATTGGAAAAATTTCGGAAATCGCGGTAGCACTCTAGCACTCTATTGTTTAGGCTGTCTGTAGATCACCAGGCCACTTTTGGGGAAGAATAGGTACAATGTAGCTGAACAGAACAGTTTGTGTGTGCTCTATGTCCAAAGCAGGGGGCTGGAAGGGCTTTCTTCATGTAATTACTTGGTAAATACATAATAAATTTATTTTAAATATAAAAATGTCATTTTTATAAACTATAAGTAACTTACCAAGTACAGTAGTGCCTTGGACTTCAAACTTAATCCATTCCAGAAGGCTGTTCGAAATACGATTTGTTCAAAATATGAAACAAATATCCCCATAAGAAATAAAGGGAATCATGATAATTTGTTCCAGCCAACCCCCAAAGTCCACCTTCTCACATTTTTTTTTCTATTATTAATGTGTTCAAAAGTTAAATTAAGGGTGTAAAGTAATAAAACATTATATGTACGAAGTTATATGAAGTAAAATTTTAGAAAAATTTTGTTTCCGTTATGAGTTATGAATTGTTTGGTGAAAATGGCATAGGCCAGCTGGGAGATGGAGGAGGAGAGACGGGAACCCTTTGAGAAAACCGAAATGGTCACAGTAGGCAAAGGTTGATAACAAAATAAATTTTATTCACATTTCACGAGGATAATCAAGGGAATCAATGGTGTGTGTGATTGCGTTTGTGAGAGAGAGAGAGAGAGAGAGAGAGAGAGAGAGAGAGAGAGAGAGAGAGAGAGAGAGAGAGAGAGAGAGAGAGAGAGAGAGAGAGAGAGAGAGAGAGAGAGAGGTTAATCACTGTGTATGATTGTTGACGTGTTTACACTTGGATCTTAAGTGCAAGAAAGAAATTAATTATGCCACAATAAATCAACTTACTATTGGCAAGTGGCAGAATTTAAAATAACATGAGGATTTTGCAAACAACTAAGTAATAAGTCAAGAATGCAAGAAAATTAAAGAGAGATTAAATAACTTTTCATAAGAAAGTAGTTTAAACAGTCAAAGGCCCGCAGAAGCTGAACGTGGCACTAGCGTGTTTAATATGGTGTTGAGTTACTTTTACAGTGCTTAAAAATCATAAGAAGTGATTGTCACTAGATAGGCATTTCACCATTCAAAAAGAAGTGATTTGGGCAAATCGAGTGTAAGTGAAAGAAACAGGTGAATAATCACCCCAGCCCAGCTGGTAAGTCACAGTAGGAATCAGACCCTCCCTGTCTTCCCTCTCCTCTCCTCTCTATCGTCTCACTCAGCACACCGAACACTAGCTCAATAAGACTTTTTTTTTTTTTTTTGTTTTTTTTTTTACTGCATTGCATTTGATTGTTTTCATTTGATTGTTTTATAATTATGTTAAATTATTGTGAAATACCATTTTATTTTTTATATGGACTGGTACTGCTTTTACGTACATATTATGGTGAATATTTTATTGTCTCTTCTTCTCTCCTCAACAATATCACGATGCATGATAACTTAAACTCACGCATTCATTACTCCTCAAAAAATATAAACACTACCTCCTCAAGTTAGCTGTGCATCACCACAATGATGAATGAATTTGTTAATTGTTTATGCTAAATTTTATTGTGAAAAACTTTGTTCTTGCATTTACTATTTTGTTGAATATGGTTAAACTATACCATCTCACTTGGCGCACCAAACACTGGCTCAACTAATTGTCTCTTCTCCTTCCCTCCTCAACAATATCAACGCTGACTCATTCAGTCTCAAGTCAACTGAACGTCACATCTCCGAGGTGACAAACAATTCTGTACATCTTTTATGCAAAATATTATATTGAAGTGCTTTATTCTTTTATTTATTGTGTCAGATATGATTATCATTAAACTATATATTGTAAATGAAAAAACAAGTTAATACAATTTTTTTTGTAGGATGCAATAACAAGCATAAACAAGATAATCGGTCAGTTCGAAGTACGAGTATTTGTTCAACAAATGATACATAATTTTCTTGAAAATTTTGTTAGAAAAATGGAATGTTAAACATAATAAACATTCGACAAACGAGGTAGTAGTGTTCCCCCGTATTCGTGGGGGATAGGTACCAGACATCCCCCGCAAATAGCTAGAACCCACAAATAGTTGAAACCCCTATTATAACACTTAAAACTGCCTACAGTCCGGTCCTGAATTATGCAATTCCCCTTTCTCAAAAATAGATTTTCTGTATCTGCAAAGCCGTTCAAATTCTGCTAGTCATGCAACACAAAATGTATCAAATCTATTGTCTTTTCAAGTATTTTAGATGTGCGGGGGGGTTTGCTGGTATCTGAGAGAAGGGGTGGGGGGAATGCTTGGAGGAAAAAAAACTATTATTCCTCCAAGGGGGAATGCAAGAGAAAGATTTCCTACTCAGCCATTAGCTAAGATGTAAGGCTCTACCTCACGCATTTGTGACGTCATAGCGCAGTGTGTATGAATGATCATTACCATATATATTATTCGGATCTGCGAAGTGTATTCTGATCATGTACATCATGCAGATTTGATCATTTATTTTTTTCTATTGTTGAAATAGGTTTTGATGAAAATGACTAGTAAGTATTAACAGAGAAGCAGATGTGTTTTGAGAGAGAGAGAGAGACGAGAGAGAGAGAGAGAGAGAGAGAGAGAGAGAGAGAGAGAGAGAGAAATTGTTCGATCTAAACTTTTCAAGAAATTTTAATTTTTATCATTTCTTTTTAAGAAATTGTAATTTCATATCAAATTTTGAATTTTCACCATTTCTTTTTTTATCGTAGAATAAATTTATATGAAAAAGATTACATAGTGAATGTGCCGGACAAATAAACAGACCGGCACTTGTAACCAGAATTGTTAGGCCTAATGGGAGTAAAGACATGCATGATCCCCTAGTTCCCGAAACCTCAAATGGTTCACAAACCCTTCCTTCAGCAGAAGAACTCCTCACGGAGGATGAGATAGAGGAGTTTGAAGGTTTCTCGGCAGAGGATAGGTAGAGGAAATTCCATCCAAAGGGTTTTTTTATAAAGGAAATCACTGTATCGTACAGTACACTTGCACCCAATGGTGGCATTGTTTATGTGTGGGAGTTTTCACCATCCTGTGTGTAATTTGAATCTTTTTCAAGTTATTAAAAACTTTTTAATGTTTGATTTATCCATAAGAACAATTTCATATTAGAAAAAATCACAGTATAGTGCATACAAAGTATTGAAAATGGGTAGTATAAAAAAGTTTGACTGGGTAAGTTTGCCGTTTGCCTGGGCCCTAATGGAATTATTCCCATAAGGTATGTGTTTCGAAATCTGCAATTTTCCAATTCTGCGAGGCCATGGATCGACCAAATTCTCGCATAATTAGGGACCATACTGTAATTTGTTAGATAAAACTCAGGAAAAATTCACTAAAAATGTTTATGTACCTGGTTTTTTTAATAGTTTTATCACAAAAAGTGCATTTTATGATGAAATTGATTAAAAAAACAGGAATTTGTGGATGTTTCTCAGAAAAATACAGACGGCCCTCGGTTAGCAGCAAGGGTTCCTTCCTGGCTGCCGATGCTAAGCGATTTTAAAGTCTATGGCTGCTGCATACCTTCTTTTGGAATACTAGACCAGTTAACAGCGACCTAGACCAGTCAAACGGCACCGTAATCCCGCAATGGCGCAATAAGTAAAATTATATTTATGCAGTATACAGTGGTCCCCCCGTTTTCGCGGGGGATGCGTACCAGATCCCCCGTGAATAGTTAGAACACGCTAATGTTTGGAACCCCTATAAAAACGCTAAAAACTGCCTATTTTGTCAGTTAAAACTCAAGAAAAACCACTACAAATTTTCATAATTGGTTTTTTAATAGTTTTATCACAAAAAGTGCATTTTATGATGAAATTTACAAAAAAAACAGGAATTTGTGGATATTTCTCATAGAAAAATACAGCGAATGCGCGAATTTTCCGCGAATAATCCGGGGAAACGTTCCCGAGAGAAATCCGTGACTGTGTGAATCCACGAATCCGGAGAACGCGAATACGGGGGCCCACTGTATAGTACTATAGAATTTACAATGTACAGTACATACATTATAGTATTATAAATACTGTGAAGTGAAAAAAGCCTAGCTTTAATCCTTTAGGTGTCTAAAGTACGTAAAGATATAATAAGGTTTTATACAGTGTACAGGTAGCTGTAGTGTTCCAGTTACGATAATTCGTCTTACGATAATCCGATTTTATTAGAGACCCAATTACAATAGCCTAGCTTTGTTTCATTTTCTAGTACATTAGTTCAAAACATAAGTTCAAAAACAGCAAAAGAGAATGATGAAAGTACGGTTTTAACGTTATATTCGATGCATAAATATGTACAGCTATGAACAACCAACTGAGATACAACTTTTTTATAAGTACAACCGAATTGAATAACAATATCCGTTTGGCTTGTATGTAAATCATCGTACTATAGTACACTATTACTGTAGTTATAAATGATGTTATGTAGAATAGGACTCAGATATCTTAATGCAATAACTTTATTCAATATAGATCAAAGATCAATAGGGAAATATACTGTTAAATTTAAACCTAGTTATAGCTGAAGCCGAGAAAACTGTTCAAGCTGCTAATGACCATTATCATGTATCGTCAACAAGGATAAAACTCCAGTAAACATATGCCATCAAACACAAACGTAGATAAAAATTGAGATAAAATCATTGTAATCAAAACTACTGTGCTTGAAATAACACATTTTACTGTTGGTTTCATGCCGATAAAAGATAAATACGTAATGTAAAGTTTGTATTACGATGATATAAAAGAAAATTGCGAACGGAACCACATATTATTTTCTTGGAAATTTCGTTCAAAAAACAGAAAGTTTGACATAAGAAACATTCGACAAACGAGATACTACCACTGTAATTACTAACCAGTCACTTGCACATAGCCTAATCCTGGTAAGCAAATAATAAATGCAAAGGTTTTGTGATAAAAGAATGGAAAAACATTCTAGAATTATTCTAAAGTAATTATTTACTGGTGTCTTGCTAATAGCCTATGGCCAGTATTTGGCCTAACTGAATGGTGTTCCATTCATGAACTATTCCCGGAGAATTTAAATATTCGGCCTGAAGATAATCTAAATTAAATAAAGAAAAGACAAGACTCATCCTGCTCGAAGGCTACAAATGCGCTCCGGTGGTTGTGTACCACTAACAAAATCTGGTAATATAACCAGAAAATAAGAACAAGCTGCTGTAAGCACTCGATGTTTAGTGAAGCCCAGCAAAATACAGAATGAAGGGCTCAGCTATCGAAGAGCTATCCGCAAAATTTGGATTAGGCTGCCGTACGTGGAAACTAATAGCTATATAATTACTGGGTAAGTCATATACACAAAAAAGGGATTTTGACGTAAGGAAAAATCTATTTCTGGGCGATTGGCTCGTGTCGCCAGCGAAATATCCTTTAATCTATTATTTCTAGGGTAAATGTACTAACACATACCAGAGAATAAATAAATAAAGAAAAAGGTCAGTACAACTGACTCGCTCACCCTCCAAGAGGGTGTCGGTATGAACACTATGGCGAGTGAGACCACTACCACGAGCCGATTGCCAATAGAAATCTCCCACTACAAAATCCCCACAAGAGGAGAGCCGACCCACAGAGTGGGCAGCAACTACTACTACTCCATCCCATGCTGCCGACTGCTGCGCCTCTGGTGGCCATCCTGAAGTTAGCAGACAATCTTGAGCGATGGGATGGGTAGGGCGGGATTTCGCTGGCGACACGAGCCAATCGCCCAGAAAAGGGATTTTGACGAAGGAAAAATCTATTTCTGGGTGATTGGCTGTGTCGCCCTATGAAAGGGATCCTTAATATCATTCTTTTCTAGGTAAAATTAATCTAAAAATTACCAGAGAAAAAAAAACAAAATTAAGAAAATGTCAGTAAAACTGACTCGATCACTCTTAAAAGAAGTGTCGGTATGAAAATAGGGGCGAGTGTGGAACACTACCACGAGACAATCACCAATTAGAACTTCCAATCAGAATCCCCCTAAGAGAGAGCTGATACCAACGGGCGATGCAGCCTCTACTACTACTACTAGAGGACGCCACGGACAGCAGCGCCCCTAGCGGACATCTTAATCTAAAAAACACCTAAAAACATCTTGTCCTGCAAGGGGGGGAACAACCATTAAAAGGGGGGTTTCATAGGGCGACACGAGCCAATCACCCAGAAATAGATTTTTACTTCGTCAAAATCCCTTTTCTGGGCTCAGCTCGTGTCGGCCTATGAAAGAGTACCAGAGAAACAGACAAGATGGGAAAAAAGGGAACAATGAAAAGCAGTGTAAAATGATGGATATAATATAAGTAAATCAATTACAGCATACAAACTAAGCACTTAAACTAACTTATACTAAACAGTAAAACAATGAAATGTTAGTAACCTTAAAGTACTTAAATGGTAATTACAGTAAATTACAGTGATGATGTAATATAAACAAAAAGAGGGGATTTACTTAACATATTTACAAAATACAAACTCATTGTGTCCTACCCTAGCATAAAAAATAAGGGATAGTACACTGAAGTCCATCATTAATACAAGTATGGCAAAATATATACAAACACATTGTGTCCTACCCTAGCATAAAAATAAGGGTAGGAACACTGAAGTACATTATCAGTACAAGAGTGGATGTCCCTAGCAAAAAAATAAGGGACAATCCACTATAATGATTCAGCGGCTAAGGCTATGATATTCGAGTAGCCTGGCGATAAGGTGAGGCATGTGGATGATGTAGGTAGAAAAGGAGACCTGGATCTATAACTACAACTACTATACAGTATCAGGGGAAACAATGTTTCCCGCTGCTACTGCTGAAAACTTTAAAGATTCCAAGGACTTTAGATAATGCCGTTTAAAGACTGTCGGGGATTTCCATCCAGTATACTTTTTAAGATCCTCAAAGTTCATATGTTGGAAATAATTAATTGAGGTGGCTACTCCCCTGATATCATGTGCTTTTGGGAATGACTCAGGGTTGGCTTGTTTAATGAAGTAAAGGATTTGTTGTCTAATACCTTTTTACTGACAAAGTACCACCATTCTCTCTCATGAAGAGAGCACCTGAGGATCTTGAAGAAGTACGAGATAGAAAGGCTCTAAGAGTTGATACTGGGCAGAGAGAAGGATCCTGTGGAAGTGGGATAACCTTCCAAGGAGCCCACCTTGCAAGAGGATCCTCATTTTTGGCTAAAAAGCTACGATCCGGAGCAAGTAGAACTTCTCCTGATGGAGGAATTCCACATGACCCGCATCCCTGGATAGAGCCGACAGTTCTGAAATTCTAGCTCTGAGGGCTAGGCTTAATAAGAATAATGTCTTCCTCAGGAGCATTATGAATGTACAAGCTGAGTTGTCAGTATCTGAAGCTAGTTTGAGGACATCATTTAAGAACCATGAAACTGTAGTAGGCCTCTGAGAAGGTCTAAGTCTAGCACAGGCTTTGGGTATAGATGTGAAATAAGAATCAGTCAGATCTATCTGAAAACCTACTTGAAAGATTTTCTTCAAAGCCGACTTATGAGTGGGTAATAGTGCTAGCTGCTAAACCTTTTTCAAACAAGGATCTGAAAAAGGATATAGCCAGGTTAACTGTCATGGTTGTAGTGTTCGATTCTCTCAAGAAAGATGCTAATTTTTTAACAGCTGAGTCATATTGTCTAATGGTGACTCTCTCTTATCTGATTCCAGGAAGAGAATATTCGTGGATCAATATCAGCATCTTTATTAGCCGCAAACTTCATGAAGTCCATAAAGTTAGGGTCTGGAGAATTCCTGAGGAAGCGAACACAGTCCTCATTTGTACTGATTTGTGATAGCTTGGGATTGGGGATCCGTTGAGGCCGGAGACCCAATTCCAGAAGAAGAGGATACCAGTTGCTCTTGGGCCCAGTCCGGTGCAATCAGAGCTACTATCCCTTTGAAGGACCTTAGTTTGCTGTAGGACTTCAAGAGAAGATTCACGGAGGAAAAACATAAATTCTCCTCCACTGATTCCAATCCAACGACAGGGCGTCCGTGGCATAAGACCAGAGGGTCCAGGTTGGGGGCCACATAGCAAGGGAGCTGTCGTTCGCTTGTGAGGCGAAGAGATCCACTTGGAGACCTGGGACTCTCAGGCTTACCCACTGGAATGACCTTCGTCTAGAGACCACTCTGATTCCAGAGGAACTGACCGGGACAGGGCGTCTGCTATCACATTCCTTACTCCTGCCAGGGTTTGGGAGTGGCAGACAGATGCCATTTGTGTTTGTTTGCTAATGCCAAAGATGGCTATCATGACATGATCACATGCTTGGATTTGGACCCTCCTCTGTTGATGCAATGAACTACCACTGCACTGTCCAAAACTAGCCTTAGATGAGACTTCTTCGGGGGAAGCAGTCTCTTCAGAGTAAGAAATACTGCCATTGCTTCCAACACGTTTTATTGTGGAAGCTGGCGGAAAGTTGAACTGACCAAGTCCTCCCTGAACCTGTTTGAACTGAGAGTATCCCCCCACCCGGACAGGGATGCATCCGTGTGAATGGTTAACATTGGAAGGGGATATTGAAGGGGTACTTTCTTGGCTAAGTTCTTTACTTTTGACCAAGGCCGTAGTTGATTGCGGAGGATCTGTGGGACTACTGACAACTTGTCTCGATATTTGGAGTTTGCTATTTCCTTCCGTTTGGCCACTGGAATTGACAGATTGTGGGAAGCCAAATCCCATTGGATTCCTAGCCACTGAAAACGAGATTCCGGAGTAAGTCTGGATTTCGTTTTGTTTATCTGGAACCCTAGATGTTCCAGAAAGTGAACTACCTTTTTGGTGGCTGTCTGAGACATTCTCGACTGTTGGTGCCCAGATCAACCAATCGTCGAGGTATGCTGCTACCATGATTCCCTGAGCTCTCAATTGTTGTACAACCACTTCTGCTATTTTTGTGAATACCCTGGGGGCTACATTCAGACCGAAGGGCATCACTTTGAATGAGAATGTTTGATTTCCTAGCCTGAATCCTAGGAATGGGCGGAAGTGCCTGGCTATAGGGATATGATAGTATGCGTCTGTAAGATCGATGGAGCATGTGACGGCTCCACGCGGAAGTAAGGTCCTTACTTGCGAGAGGGTAAGCATCTTGAACTTGTCGCAACGAATGAAAGAGTTTAGCTTTGACAAGTCTAAGATTACCCTTCTTTTTGTTGAGCCTTTCTTTGGCACGCTGAATAAGCGACCTTGAAATTTTAGATGCTTGACTCTCGCAATAGCTCCTTTCTGAAGGAGTTCTTCGCGTAATCTGGTCAATTCCTCTGACGGTATCTGGTGGAATGATTTGATTGGGGGAGGATCTTTGATCCACTCCAGCCCAATCCTTTGGACACTATGCTCTGTGCCCAATTGCTGAACCCCCACCTGTGGCGGAAGAGGAACAGCCTCCCTCCTACCTGGGGAGCCTCATTGTTGATGGGCGGGCGGGTTGGCCACCACGCCCTCCTCTAAACTGCCTGCTCCTTGTGTGGCCCTTCCTGCGCCACGCTGACGAAAGTAACCTCTCGCCCTACCTCTCGGCTGTTTGAAGCCTTGAGCCTCATATGTAGGGTTGAAGGCCGGCGAGATAGCGTAGGAGGTGGATGGCTGAGATTGAGGGGACAACAGGAGGATAGGCTGGTTCTGCTTCGAACTAGCAGGTTGTCCTTGTTGGGTAACCGGGACCGCCTGCACAAATTGCTGTTGTTGCTGGTGTTTCTGATACGGCTGGAATCTCTTACCAGCCTTCTTCGGTTTCTTACCAGCAGTGGGAACGGAATCTTGTTTCCTCTTTGAGGAAATACCCCACCTAGCTCTAAGGCTCTGGTTGAGCCTAGCAGCTTCGTGGTGAACCTCGTTGACAGCGGACTCTGGGAAGAGATCCGCTCCCCACATGCTAGAGGCCAAGAGTCTATTCGGCTCATGCCTAATAGTACATTCTTGTAGAACATGCTTCCGGCAGTTCCTCCTAGCCTGGAAGAAGTCAAAAGCGTCCGATAGAACCGTCTGGAACTGAGATTTCGCCAAAAATCTTGAACAGCGGTTCCGTAGCATAAGAGAGGGCAGCCATTCCGTAATTATGAGGGAATGAGGGACCTGCCAAACCTGGTTCGCGCATCAAACTCTGCCTGGATTAGGGAATCCGGCAGCCTTGGTAGCTTCTCGCCGAACTGGTCCATGGCGCAGTCCGGTTTGAGCTTGCCAAGCGTGTGAACGTAGCTGGCAAGTTCTCCCACAATTCTCCGAAAGCCGGGAAGAGCGGAGAAGTAGACTCCGCCTCCCTCAACTGTGGGATCGGGCTCATCCTTGAGGACTGCCTGAAGGGACTTCTCCACCAATTTTGTGGCAAACGGAAGAGAAACCCCTCCTTCCGTCGCGAAAATAGTGAAGGGACTCTTTGTAGGCCTGGAGTTTGGTGTTCGTACACTCCCAGTCCTCAAGGCAGTGAACCCATTCCCGCTGAGCATGATCCCTACTGTATAGGACCGACTCTCTAGAGATCTTGTCTTCCCTAGTCAGAGCCGCCACGGTCAAGCCTAGCATAACCGATGAAAGGCTGAGTCAGACCTGGAGGGTAAAACTCGAAGTCCTCAATCCTTCGAGTTCCACACTCCGGATGGAGATCATCCCATCCTTGAAGGGGGCGTAGGCAGCTACTCTCCCATGGGTTCTCCATGGAGAAAGCTGGCAGAGAGCCGTATGGCGGTGGGAGTTGGAGAATCCCCCGTGCTTGGCGCTGGGGAGACTGGAAGAGGAACCTGAGATAGCCCAGCTACTCGGTCCTCATTCTCTCTAACCCTGTTAGAGAGGTCTTGAATGGATTGGCCTGATTGAGACAGAGTGCTCGACAACTGTGCGAACATCTGCTCGAATCTTGTACCCAGGGCGGAGACTTGCGAGCCAACCAGCTCGCCCACCTGTTGCATCACCACTGCTGAGAAAGCAGAGGGATCAAAGGTTGCTAGGCCCTGATCCTCCTACCTGGCGTAAAACCGGTAGTGGAAGCGGTGGAGGCGGGGAGAAGGCACTGGCTCGGCGGGTCGGGAGCGCGAGCCTTCTCCTTAGAGCCTTGCTTCTGGAGCTCTTCGAGTGAGAAGAGCTCGGCTTTGCTTTCACCGCATCGGCGTAGGAAGACGACAGCTTCCTAGCCGAAGAAGACGAAGACGACTTCTTCGAAGTTGTCTGGCCAGAGTCTTCGGTTCTCTCTTTCCCCCCGTCCCTTCACCTTTGGGGGTACAGAGAGAGCGGGAGAGCGGGTGGTAGGGACCTCAGATCCCACAAAGCCTTGGAATGAAGCACTGGAAGAAGGGACAGGAGAAGATCCAGGAGCACCCAAGGAAAGACCTTGGGCGCCCGACACACCTACCTCAACCAACAAATCCTCCACCCCTACCGCCATGGGCTCGATGTTAAGGTCCCGGGCAGCGACGTCCGGGACCGACTCCTGGAGGCTACGACCCCAAAGGATGCTGGAGGTCTTGCTGGATGGAGGCTATCAGAGGGGCAGCGGACAAGGGGTCAACGTAACCGGTCGACTTGCCCGCCGGGAAGATCTGGGTGGCCAGCTTCTTATCCAGAATGTAGGGCTGGCCTTTGGCGGCGTTCTTGCCGAAGCCGCCCACCCACGCTTTCAGGGTGGCGAGGGCGACCTCCCTCACACCAGTAGCCTGAAAGAAAGGCGAGATTAGCTTCCAGTGGCGGAACGGGGTTAACAAACTTATGACTAAGAGTTGTTAGTAAATGATAAGGAAGCCTATCACGGACTTACCCCATCTCCCAGCTGACCGACCAGGTCGTAGCAGATGGCGCAGGCTTCGGGGGGTGCCAGACGATCATCTCATTGTATGACGTGGCACACGGGGCGTGAGACCTGCACTCATCATGGCCACAGGGGTCGTACAACGTCGCGTTGCACGCTGGGACCTGACAGTTGGTAGCCTGTAAGTGGAAAGATACATGAGTACCAGGTAAACACTTACAGTCTAACAAATGCTCCGCTGGTGCCGGAGCGATAAAGTTAGATTAAACCAGAGCCCCGCCAAAATACCGTGTGGTAACTAGGTTGGTTGTTGCCCCCGAGGCTATAGTTCCGCTGATGGCGGAGACACAAAAGGGAACCAACCAGGAGTGGTGGTAAATGGAAACCACGACGGAAAATGGCGGGGATGGTAGATAAAATAAACATATACACAATTCATTGTAAAATTAGGGTATATCCTTAAAATAATAATAATAATAATAGTACAAACCTCCCTCCGCCCGTCTACTAGAAGAGTGCGCGGGTAAGAAGCAAGCTCCCTTCCGGTAGCGGGGGAGAGATGTAAGGATATAGTAGGCAAGCAACCGACCACTAGTGGTGCCCACCCCGCACCCGCTAGCGGAGCCAGTAATCTATAACCAAAGGTGCCCCGGCTGCGACGGAAGGCTCCTTTCGTATAGCGAGAGAGGTGGCTGAGCAACTGGGGAGGGGGGGGTGGAGGAAGGACTCGGTGTAACACGGCGGGAGTGAGAGAGGGGGGAGGGATGGGCCTACTCCTCCCCGCCTCACCGACTACCCGCACAGAGACCCGGTTTACCTCATGAGTGGGTCGCCCTATACCCCCCGCTGGGAGGAACCCCTGGCCGCCTCAGAGTAGGAGTGAGAGAAGGCAACTGAGGTTGTCATGACAACCAAGGGGTCCCCCAGCCCCTCCCCTCTATACCAGGTAGGGAGGGCAGGGGCAGGGTAAGGTGCGATGGAACACGTGACCGCAAGTGGCCTAGGCCGCGAGCAACACAACCGTGAGAGGGCCACGTGAACCAGGCTGTACCAAAACAAGGAAACAAGCACTAGGCTAGCCTAACACCCTAAATATAATCAAAAAAATATACATCGAAAAGATGGAAAAGACACTTTTAGTAAAAGAGAAAGAAGCCCAGGAGGAGGCAAACTGTTCCAAGAAACAGAAGCCTACTCAAAGCCAGCGATAGCCGATGAAGAGCAAGAGCCGGGATGCTGGGCCGGAATAATAATAGTAGCCCTAAATACAAAACTAAGAGAAATGGTAGGAGGGCTGAACTAGCTAAAGCTCGATGTTAAAAACAATGAACGTGATATAGTAAGCCCATAAGTATTAAAGAAGTTCCCAGTATGGAGGACCGGGAATTCTTACGAGGCAGCATGGCGCCGCCACGAGACAACCGGGACCGTATATGACCTATTAGAGGAAAAATACTGGTACCGGAAGATAAAAACGAGGTAAAATATTACTTATGAGTTACTTAACTTAGCCGTGGCAATTAGCAGAGCGTTCCATATGGTTGAAAATAGAGATAAATCCGAGAAATAGCACAGCACAAGGGAAAATTGCGTCTTGACGCTAGCGCTAAAAATTAAGGATGTCCGCTAGGGGCGCTGCTGTCCGTGGCGTCCTCTAGTAGTAGTAGTAGAGGCTGCATCGCCCGTTGGTATCAGCTCTCTCTTAGGGGGATTCTGATTGGAAGTTTCTAATTGGTGATTGTCTCGTGGTAGTGTTCCACACTCGCCCCTATTTTCATACCGACACTTCTTTTATTTTAAGAGGTGAGCGAGTCAGTTTTACTGACATTTCTTAATTTTGTTTTGCTCTGGTAATTTTAGATAATTTTACCTAGAAAGAATGATATAAGGATCCTTTCATAGGCCGACACGAGCTGAGCCCAGAAAATAGATTTTTCCTTACGTCAAAATCCCTTTTCTGGGCGATTGGCGGCGTGTCGCCAGCGAAAATCGTACCAGAGAAAATAGCACAAGATTGTAAAGAAAATTCAACAAAACAAAAAGGGTCTCAAATAAAAGATAAAATAAAAGAAAAGAATATAATTGCTAATAAAGATACATATACACAATGATACAAAATTAGAAATATTGCTTCAAATTAAACTTAATGCTAATAATATTTCTTAAATTAACGTAATTTGCATATATACAGGGCTTACATGGAATATATGTTTAAAGTAGTATCTGTGTATCGATAGTACCAAGAACTCTAAAGCAATTATGACAATAACTTGAACAGAACAAACTTCAATAATAATAATATATGAAGGAATGTATATGACTTAATATACAAAAACCGTACCCGTAACCATTGTAAATAAGATGTATCCCTAGCATAAAAATAAGGGGATCACATCAAAGAGATCAATATATACAATCGATTGTGAGTGTCCCTAGCAAAAAAATAAGGGACACCACCATATCATCAGAAAAGCAGCTAAGACACAAGGTACCGTAGATGAACAAGGCAGGCATAGACGAACTGTTGGGTGAGACAGGTAGAAAGGAGGACTGGATCTTCTACTAGAGATTAGGCAGAGTCGGGGAAACTATGTTACCCGCCGCAACTGCTGAAAATTTCAGAGCTTCCAAGGACTTTAAGTAATGACGTTTAAATACGTCGGCGATTTCCATCCAGTATATTTTTTCAACTCATCGAAGTTCATATGTTGGAAATAGTTAATTGAGGTGGCTACTGCCCTGACATCATGTGCTTGGGAAAAGAGTCAGGATTGGCTTGTTTAATAAAGTACAGGATCTGCTGCCTATTGCCTTTAATAGATAAAGTACCACCTTTTTCTCTCTTAAAGAGAGGACCCGATGAGGATGAGGAGGTCCTAGACAGAAAGGCTCGTAAGGTCGATACTGGGCAAAGAGATATATCTTGTGGAAGGGGTACTACCTTCCATGGTTCCCACCTCATCAAAGGATCTTCATTCTTTGCTATAAAACTACGTTCCGGAGAAAGTAGCACTTCCCCTGTGGGAAGAAATTGAATATGATCCGGGTCTCTGGATAATGCCGACAGTTCTGAAATTCTAGCTCCTGAGGCCAAGCTTAATAAAAATAGAGTTTTTCTTAAGAGCATTATAAATGAACATGTGTCATTATCAGTTTCTGAAGCCAGCGTTTTAGAACATCATTTAAGAACCATGATACTGACGTAGGCCTTACAGAAGGTCTAAGTCTAGCACAAGCCTTGGGAATAGACGAGAAGTAGGAGTCTGTCAAGTCTATTTGTTGAAACCAAATTGAAAAATCTTTTTCAAGGCTGACTTGTTTGTCGTAATGGTGCTAGCTGCTAAGCCTTTCAAATAAAGATCTGAAAAAGGATATAGCTGAATTGATTGTCTGATTCAATATCTGATTCTCTCAGGAAGGTTGCTAACTTTTTGACAGCAGCATCATACTGTCTCAAAGTTGAATCTCTTTTATCGGATTCCAAGAAGAGAATGTTTTGAGGGTCAATATTCGCATCCCTTTCGCTGCAAACTTCATGAAATCCATAAAGTTAGGGTGGGTTTTTAGAATTCCAGAGGAAGCGAACACAGTCTTCGTTTGCACTGACTGGGAGAGCCTGGGACTGGGAATCCGAAAGAGGGCGAAGACCCAGTTCCAGAATTAGAGGGTACCAATTGCTCTTCGCCAGTCTGGGGCTACTAGAGCCACTTGACCCTTGAATGTCCTGAGTTTGTTCAGTACCTTCATGAGAAGATTCACTGGAGGAAAGACATAAATCTTCTCCCAGTTGTTCCAGTCTAGGGCCAGGGCGTCCGTGGCATAGGACAGAGGGTCCAGGTTGGGGGCCACATAACATGGGAGTTTGTGGTTCGCTTGGGATGCGAAGAGATCCACTTGTAGGCCTGGAACTCTCTGAAGAATCCATTGGAACGAACTGTTGTCCAGTGACCATTCCGACTCTAGAGGTACTGATCGGGATAGAGCATCTGCTATGACGTTTCTCACTCCAGCTATATGGGTGGAGGAGAGGTGCCAACTGAACTTGTCCGCCAGGGAGAAGATGGCTACCATGACATGATTTAGATGACGTGATTTGGAGCCTCCCGTTTTTTATACAATGTACTACCACTGCGCTGTCCAAGACTAGCTTTATGTGGGAGTACTTTGGCGGACGTAACCTTTTTAGAGTCAAGAACACTGCCATTGCTTCCAGTACGTTTATATGGAAACTGACGGAACTGAGGTGACCAAGTTCCCTGAACTTTCTTGAACTGGGAATATCCTCCCCAACCGCTTAATGAAGCGTCAGTGTGGATGGTAATCCCCGGAGGAGGAAACTGAAGGGGCACGATATCGATAAGTTCTTGACTTTCGCCCACGGCGAAGTCGATCCGTAGAATCTGAGGGACTGAGGATAATTGTCCCTGGACCTGACATTTGCTCGTGAGCGCCAGATTCTGGTTAGGTCTTTCAGTTTGGCTTTCATCAAGATGTTTGTCACTGATGCAAACTGGAGTGAACCCAGGATCCTTTCCTGAGTTCTTTCTTTGACGCAGTTTGGGACTCAGAAATTGCTTTACTGACTTCGCTATTTCTTTCCTCTTGGCTGATGGAATCGACAGAGTATGGGAGGGATAAGATTCCATTAGGGATGCCCAGTCCAACTGAAAGTTTGACTTGGACTGGAGGACTTTGACTTCGGTTTCCTGTTTATCTTGAAGCCTAGATATTACCAGGAAGCTGAATCACTTTCAGTGTTGCTATGTGGCATTTCCTCGACTGTTGGAGCCCAGATCAACCAATTGTCGAGATACGCTACTACCATAACCCCTTGCGATCTTAGTTGTTGAACTACTACTTCGCCAAACTTCGTGAACACCCTGGTGCTACGTTGAGCCGAAAGGAAATACCTTGAAGGAGAATGTCTGGTCTCCTATCTTGAAGCCCAGATACGGACGGAAGTGTCTTGCAATAGGGATATGATAGTAAGCGTCTGTAATATCGATAGAGGTGGTGACCTGCCCCACGGGAAGTAAGGTCCGGTACCTGCGAGATCGTGAGCATCTTGAACTTGTCGCAGCGAATGGCTAAGTTTAAGCGGACAAGTCTAAGATTACCCTTCTTTTTTGTGAGCCTTTCTTTGGAACGCTGAACAAGCGTCCTTGAAATTTAATCTGTTGACTCTCGCATAGCTCCTTTCTGAAGGAGGTCCTCCGCATACTCCGTCAATTCTTTGGATGGAAGTTGGCGGAAAGGTCTGGATGGGGGCGGGTCCGCTACCCAACTCCACCCCAGGTTCCTTTTGACAACAATGCTCTGCGCCACTTGGCTGCATTCGAAAATTTACCGGTGGCGGAAGTGAAACAGCCTCCCTCCTACCTGAAAGTCCTCATTGATGTTGGTAGCCTCCTCGGCCTCCCCTGAAATGCTTTCCTCTATTAAAGGACCTCCCGATCCTCTCCCACGAAAGGATCGCTTACCTCTGCCTCCCTTACCCGAGCGGTCATACTTCTGGGAAGCCTGACCCTCGAAGACTTGATTGAAGGCTGGAGAGAGAGCGTAAGAGGTGGAGGGTTGAGGCTGGGGGGAAATAACATAAATTGGCTGCGACTGAGCCTTGGAGGTAGAAGGTTGGGCTGCTTGCACCAACGGGACAGCTGGAACCGGCTGAGTAAAGCGTGGCTGTTTCTTCTGGTAAGGCTGGAAACGTCTGGGTTTCCTTTGAGCCTTACCCTTGACCACTTTGATCTTGGCGTCTCTTGGCCGTAAGCCACCCCAACGATCTTTAAAGGCTTTGGTTTAGTCTTGGTAGCCGCTGCCTGGACCTCCTTCACCATCGCCTCTTGGAAGAGGTCCCCTGCTCCCCAGATGCTCGATGCAAGCAACTTATTCGGTTCATGCCGAATCGTTGCTTCTTGGAGGACATGTTTTCTACAGTTTGTTCTAGCCGTGGCGAACTCAAACATATCAGACTGCACCGTTTGAGTCAGAGACTTGGTGAGAAGCTTAAAAAGTGGCTCAGAACCATAGGAAATGGTAGCCACCTCGGTCATGGCCATGGTATTGATAGACCTGGCTAACCTAGATTTGGCATCAAATTCTGCCTGAATGAGGCTATCTGGAAGCCTAGGCAGCTTCTCACCAAACTGCTCCATAGCACAGTCTGGTTTGAGTTTGCCCGCCGAAAAAGTGTTGGGCAGATCTTCCCACAACTCACCGGCTGAGGGAAGTAAAGGAGACGTAGGGTCCGCTTCTTTCAGCTGAGGCATCGAATCCCCCTTCTGGGCTGCTGGAATGGTGGTCGTAGCGATCTTTGTCAAGAAAGGGAGCGGGGTACTCTCTTCCATTGTAAAGATCGTAAAAGGACTCTTAAATGGTTGTATCTTCGTGTTGGAACAGTCCATGTCCTCTAGACACCTGAGCCATTCTCTCTGAGCCTGGTCTCGTGAATAGAGGACTGTCCTCTTTTCGGTACCTTATCGTCTCGAGGTCATGCCGAGGCGGTGAGCCTGGCGTAGCCGATGAACGGAGGCTGAAGGTCTTCCGGGTAGAACTCGAAGTCTTCAATCCTCCGAGTTCCACATTCTGGGATAGAGATAAGCCCGTCTTGGAAGGGGGCGTATGACGCTACTCTCCAAGGATTGTTCATAGAGAACGGAGGTAGAGAGTCATACGGAGGCAATTGCGCTCCCCTGCTGAAAGGTGGGGGAGAAGCTAGTGGAGCTTGGCTCAGTCCGGCTATAATGTTGTCCTGAGAGTTGATCCTATCAGACAACCGGGAGAACATCTGTTCCATACTGGTTTTCAGAGAACCAACCAGATCGCCCACTTGTTGCAATAGACCAGCATTGGAATCCAAAGCCGGAGCTGCTGCGGAGGTGGACGGGTGGCTCTGAACCGGAACCAAAGGTAGTGGAACTGTTGACTCCGCTGGAGTGTGTGATCTCTGGATCCCTGGAGGATCTACTCCTAGAGGATTAGAGCCGGACCCAGAAGCTTTAGACCTCTCTGCTCCGGGATTTCTAGCCGGAGACTTACGAGATGAAGATGACGCCGACGCCGTCTTTTTAGACGACGACTGACGTCTTAGTCAAGGTTTTTACTGCTTGACCTTTGACCTTGGGTCTAACGGAAGCATCAGGAGAAGTATACAATTATGTACCTGTAAAGCCGGCTTGGAAGGATGGAGAGGTTGCAGGGGTAGAAGATCCAGTGGCACCCAAGGGCATCCCTTGGGCGTCCAACGTACCTACCTCGACCAACAGGTCGTCTACACCTACCATGGGTTTCGATATTAAGATCCAATGTCGCGACTTCCGAGGAGGGAGATTTCATGGCCTGATCCGTTCAACGAGGCAGCGAAAAAGCTGTTGTTGAATGAAAGCGATAGTCGGGGCCGCCTCTGCTGGTCGACGTAGCCCGTTGACTTGCCTCCGGGGAAGATCAGTACCGCCAACCTCTTCTCAAGAATGTAGGGCATACCCTTGGCGGCGTTCTTCCCAAAACCGCCGACCAGGCCGCAGGGTTGCCAGTGCGGTATCCTTCACAGCCGGAGCCTGAAGAAAGGGTATTATTATAGGGGATAGATTAAACTTAAAACTAAAACTAAAATTAAAAAGCTTAACTTAAAATTATAGGGGATACAAAAACCCCTTGTATTTTATCTTAAGTTTAAGAAAGATTGATTTAGAAAAACTTAAGAACTATAACAAATTGGGGACTGGCTAACGGAGTTGGAATACTTTCCACCGTCTAAAAGCTGGCTCACCAGATCAAACAGATGGTGCATGTCTCGTTGATACCGAGACCTTGAGTCCGTGTCGGAGTCGCGCATGGAGCATGGGACGCAAACTTCATGTCCACAGGGATCTTGAAGTGTGGCGGCGCATCCCGGATGCTCACAGTTGGTGGTCTGTAAGTGAAAAGACAATGAGTATCTGAAAGGCTATCACTTACAGGCATAAAAGACAGAAGAAACTCACGTTGCATGCCGGAGCTCGGAAAAATTTTGGGCATAACCCCTCCTGAACAGCCTGTAATAGGCTATAACCCCGGAGAGATCGGGTGAAGGCAGATAAGGGAGGGGGGATGGTTTAAGGTAGCTTAAGATAAACTTACTAGTTTTAACATAACAGATTCTTAAACCTATAAAATTCGAACGTACCGGACTAAGTCCAGTGCGTGGCGGAGCGTGTCGCGACTCAGCGCGACGGAGGGGTTAGTAGAGACCAACTGTATGCAGCGGTTCCACCCTGCGGGGTGGACTAGCACCTTTCCACTTGGATGCCGGGGCTCCGGTAGAAAAAGGAGCCCCAGTAAGGTGGGAAAGGGCGAGAGGGCACCAACAGACTCGCGCTAGCAACGGAGCGACGGTATAGTAGAGACGGAGGGGGGAAAGGCCAGTCCCCCAACCTTTACCATCCGGCCGGACCGAGAAGCTGGAGAGGTCGAGTCCAGTCTGGGTCTGTCCCGTCCTCTACTCCCTCCGCCTGGGGGGAGAGGGAGGCAGGCTCGGGTATGCGGAGCGAGCGTGGGCGAGACCAACCCTCCCCCGGCTCTATGGAAGAGCGGGAGGGGGGAAGATGACTGGAACAGCGTCTGGCTGCTCCGTGATCACGTAGTGACCACGGGGCGGTAACAACAAAACAATGAAACAATAAGGCCTAGAAAACACAACCGGCTGATCAGAGAGATGCTATCGGGAAGCAACCGAACTGAAGAGCGGTAGCATATGGGCCCTATGAGCCATAACCTAGGCTAAGTGAAGCCAGACGCCTACACTAACATAAACATAATATAAAATAAATAAATCATTGAAAGAAAGAAAACAAAATAGTAGGAGAAAAATCCAGGAGTGTACGGACTAACCCGAAGGAAAGTCTACCACTCAAAGCTAGCCGGGGCCGATACTAAGAGCCGTGGCTAGGGTCTGGATAGAAGGGGCCTACATAAGGTAAAAAGACATGCATGCATGACATAAACCGTGTAGACTGTACCCTAAAACAAATAGGATGATTAAAAATAGAGCGTACTAAAGTAAGGGAATGTTCTGGGTATGGGAGACCAAGAACGAACCCGCCACGAGGCAGAACCATGCTGCCATGCTTCCGACCTAGAGTTCGTATTTATACCTAAAAAACGGCAAATACGGGCTCAGGGACGGAAAAAACCAAATAGCAATAAACATTGAGTACTTAACTTAGCTGCTGCGATGGCTGCACGCTCCATGATAAATAAATCCAAAATTAAGGGCACAAATAACACAGAGTAAAAAAGGGCACATGTATACAGTGTGCGCTAACTGAAAAGGATGGCCACCAGAGGCGCAGCAGTCGGCAGCATGGGATGGAGTAGTAGTAGTTGCTGCCCACTCTGTGGGTACTGGCTCTCCTTCTTGTTGTGGGGATTTTGTAGTGGGAGATTTCTATTGGCTAATCGGCGGCTCGTGGTAGTGGTCTCACTCGCCATAGTGTTCATACCGACACCCTCTTGGAGGGTGAGCGAGTCAGTTGTACTGACCTTTTTCTTTATTTATTTATTCTCTGGTATGTGTTAGTACATTTACCCTAGAAATAATAGATTAAAGGATATTTCGCGCAGCGACACGAGCTGAGCCCAGAAATTATGTTTTCAATAAATAGTAAGATCTGTTGATGGAAATAAAATAAATACACTCTTAGTTGTTGGTTGTTGAATTGCACTCAAAATCAATAAAAAACACCTGGCTAGAACACATATGTAATTAACCCTTAAACGCCGAAGCGGTAAAAAAAAAATGTCTCCCGTGTGCCAGAGGTGTTTCAGAGTGAGCGCGGAAGCGGGAACAAAAAAAATTATTTTTTTTTCAAAATCACAGTGCGCTTAGTTTTCAAGATTAAGAGTTCATTTTTGGCTCCTTTTTTTGTCATTGGCTGAAGTATAGTATGCAACCATCAGAAATGAAAAAAATTATCATTATCATGTATAAATAATGCTATATATGATAGCACAAAAACGAAATTTCATATATAATTGTATTCAAATCGCGCTGTGCGCGAAACGGTTAAAGGTAACAAGTTACTTTTTTTTCATTGTAATGTACACTACATTGCGATCATTTTGGTATATAACACATTGTAAAACGATAAAAGCAACACAGAGAAAATATTATCACAAAATAATGCATGAATTCGTAACGCGCGGACGTAAACAAATATTTTTTTCAAAAATTCACCATAAATCTAAATATTGTCCTAGAGACTTCCAA
The DNA here is from genome assembly GCF_015104395.2 of Macrobrachium nipponense. Taxonomy (NCBI): domain Eukaryota; kingdom Metazoa; phylum Arthropoda; class Malacostraca; order Decapoda; family Palaemonidae; genus Macrobrachium; species Macrobrachium nipponense. The sequence goes on along the minus strand of NC_061097.1, from coordinate 17,059,866 downwards.
TTTCTTTCAAAATGAAGACAAATGATTGAATATTACTATACTGTAAGAATATTAGCTTAAAAATGCAGTTTTCGACCATATCTGACGAGTTAAAGTTGACCGAATGTCGAATTTTTTTATATATATTTTTTATATGCAATTATTTCGGAAATAAGAAAAGCTACAACCTTCAAATATTTTTCCTTTTATTTTACATGAAATTGTGCACATTTTCATATATAAAACTATGAAATGCCTAATATGAAACGGAACAAATATTCCGAGAATGGAATGTACGCATTTCGGAGATTTGTGGCGGAGAATCCGCGCGCGGAGGGAAGGAAATTTTTTTTTTTAAATTCACCATAAATCTAAATATTGTGCTAGAGACTTCGAATTTGTTTCAAGATGAAGATAAATGACTGAATATTACTAGATTGTAAGAGTTTTAGCTTACAATTGCGTTTTTCGACCATTTCGGTAGAGTCAAAGTTGACCGAACGTGGTTTTTTTTCTATTTATCGTGATTTATATGCAAATATTTCAAAAATGAGAAAAGCTACAACCTTCAATTATTTTTTGTTGTATTCTACATAAAATTGCGCACATTTTCATATATAAAACTTTATGTAATGGCTAATTTAAAATGGTGCAAACATTACCACAATCGCACGTATGATTTTTTCGGAAGAGTTACCGCGCGGACGTAAAGAAAATGTTATTTTTTTCATAAATTCACCATAAATCGAAATATTGTGCTTGAGACTTCCAATTTGTTGCAAAATTAAGGTAAATGCTTGAATATTACTAGAATAAAAGCGTTTTAGCTTACAATTGAGTTTTTCGACCATTTCGTTAGAGTCAAAGTTGACCGAAGGTTGAAAATTTGTCACTTATCATTTTTTATATGAAAATATTTCAAAATTGATAAAAGCTACAACCATGGGTTGTTTTTAGTTGTATTGTGCATGAAATTGCACACATTTTCATATATAAAACTTTATGTAACGGCTAATTTAAAATGGTGCAAACATTACCACAATCGCATGTATGATTTTTTTCGGAAGAGTTACCACGCGGACGTAAGGAAAAAGTTTTTTCATAAATTCACCATAAATCAAAATATTGTGCTAGAGACTTCCAATTATTTGCAAAATTAAGGTAAATGATTGAATATTACTAAAATATAAGTTTTAGCTTACAATTGTGTTTTTCGACCATTTCGGTAGAGTCAAAGTTGACCGAAGGTTGAAATTTTGGCACATCGTTATTTATATGAAAATATCTCAAAACTGATAAAAGCTACAATCATGAGTATTTTTTTGTTGTATTCTACATAAAAATGCTCACATTTTCATATACAATACTTCATGTAACGGCTAATTTAAAATGGTACAAAAATTATGTCAATGTGACGAAATAATTTCCGAGATGTGTCACAGATACTTTTTAGTGTGGCAAGAAAGAAATTCGCGCTTGCGCGCCTGCGTAACGATTGTAAACAAAACAACACCTTGATCCGTGAACTCCCAGCATCCCCCAAGGTGCGTGATTCAAGAGTTTTTGGCTGGTAGGCCTAAAAGTATTTTTCCGCGAATTTTTAAAAAAACTTTTGTATGTCGACGTAAAATACGTCCAGTCGGCACCCGAGAGACAAAAAATGTCGACGTAAAATACGTCCAGTCGGCAGTAAAGGGTTAAGCATGTCACTTGTAAAGTTCCAAGCTGAAACAAAGGGAAGGGTTCAGTCTACACACTACTTGTCTCTCTCGGTAATAATCTCTGCTACACTTTGTCCGTTTTTTCTTACTCAAGTACAATGAAAATGTACTGTATGTAAGTCATCATGGCTCCTTAGAATGCTAGATACAGCAAGGCAAGAAGAGAGAGAAAATCTATAGATATTCAGAAGGAAATTACAGAAAAAAAGTGAGTAGTGTCCGAGCAGTTGATCTGACTAAAGAGTACTACTACTAGATATCCAGACATACAATTTCTACCATGATAAAATATAAAGAGGACATTAAAGTAGCAAATTTTACTAAGGGAATTAAATCTATTACAAAGGTCTCGGAAAATGTTGAGAAATTGTTAATCTGGATGTTAATCTGGATAAATGAAAAAAGTTAGCTGCTGATCGTATTTCTGGGCCCAGCTTATGTGAAAAGAAGTCCTGATTTCTTGAAAACCCTCCCTGGAATATTGCTGACAAAAGTAGCACTCCACACAGTTCAAACCCAGTTATGGGTGGTCTGAAAAATCCAAAAAGAGAAGTGGCATATACAATGTGCTATGACATGGAAAGGGTGCCAGTTTTGACCAAGATGATGTTGAGAAATATGTTAAGAGTTCAAACACCATACAAAGGATAAAGGTTTTATTCCCCAATAAGTCATTAGCTGTGATGAGACAGGCCTGTTTTAGAAGAAACTGCCAAACAGGACCTACATCATCCCAGAGTAGTAGTCACTGCTCAGGCACAAAACATTGTAGAGCAGGCTTATTCTTTTGCACTGTGGGAATGCAAGTTGGACCTAAAACTGAAGCTTTTGCTTGTCTACCTTAAGAAAAGCTGAGGGTTTATGAAAAAAAATACAATGAAAAATAAACTAAACATAGAACAAGCTTACTCTTTTGTACTGTGGGAATGCAAGTTGGGACCTAAACCTGAAGCCTTTGCTTGTCTATCTTTTGGAAAATCTGAGGGTTTAAGAAAACAATGCAATGCAAAATAAACTAAATGTGGAGGGTTAACAATAAGGCTTGAATAACCATGCAATATTTTATAGCATGGATGAATGAAGCTACTGGTCCTAACATCAAGAAATACCTCAAGGGGATACAATTGCCTCCAAAGGCCCTTCTTGTGATGGACAATGCTCCTGTTCATCCTCCAGGTTTAGAGGCTGAGTTGGTATGGTAATCTGACTTTACCACGAATCCTTTCATCTTATCAATGGACCAACAGGTCATCCTCTAACTTCAAAAAACTTTACACCAAAGCACTCTTCCAGAGGCGCCTTAAAAGGAGTTTTGATAAGAGCTGATCCTAAGAAAATTCTAGAAAAACAACTTCACCATCCTTCATTGTGTATGCCTCAAAGACAAAAGACGGGGAATATCTCTTACAGGACCATGAATTCTGCCTGAAGGAAACTGTGACCAGATTCTGTGGCAGAAAACGACTGAAGGTTTCAAGACAAAGCCTGTTGTTGCAGATAATCTCTGGGCAAGTCCATGGGATTGGAAGTGAGAGATGGTGATCTGGAGGAGCTAGTGGAGGACCACAAAGAAGAGTTCACCACAGTAGAATGAACTTCAGTGGGAGCAGCAACTGCCAACAGCTCAAGATTTTTTCACTTGTGGTGGTGTTCTGGTCCCTAGTTCAGTTTAACAAAAAAATCACAATGAACAAAAGGCAAACTTTCAATACAAAATATCACCCTAACAAAGCTACAGAACACCATGTTATAAACATGATATTGCAATGATACAATAAAGTTTGTTCATACTTACCTGGCAGATATATATATAGCTGTATTCTCCGAAGTCCAACAGAATTTAAAAAACTTACGACACACGTAGTGGGAGTCAGGTGGTTAGTACCCATTCCCGCCGCTGGGAGGCAGGTATCAGGAACCATTCCCATTTTCTATTCAGATTTTCTATTCCCACTGTCTCCTGAGGGGAGGTGGGTGGGTACTTTGAATATATATATCTGCCAGGTAAGTATGAACAAACTTTATTGTATCATTACAATATCATTTTGTTCATGAAACTTACCTGTCAGATATATATATAGTTGAATCCCACCTTTGGAGGTGGGAAGAGACAGAATAGGATTTTAGGAAACATATAGGCTACATGCAGATGATTGATATCTTGGTTCCTTACCTGTTAGCATAGCTGACTTCGTGATTACTGTCACCGAAGTCTGCTTCTGCTTAACTGAGTTGCCAGCAAGGTAGTGACCTGTGTAGCTGGTGCGCTCTAGATGATCTGTCAACGGGGGCGTGACCACAATGTGACTAGACCATTTGACCATACAATGAGGGCAACGAAGCAATAAAAACACCACCTGGCCTAGTCTACCAAAGGTTAGTCCCACTAAACTAGGCTAAAGGAAGGGAGATCCGCCTCAGCCGGTCGACCCCATAACCAAAAACACACAACATTAAAATCCCACCTAACCACTAAAGGATAGGATGAGTGCTACTTCCTGCCCCCAAAACAGTGTCTGCGGCGACGTATGGTCCACGCGAATAGCAATGTTCGTATGTTGTTTTCACCTCCCGCAGGTAGTGTGAAGCGAACACCGAGTTGCTTCGCCAAAAGGTGGCACTCAAAATGTGTGCCACCTTATTTTTGTGAAAGGCTACCGAGGTAGAAATAGCCCTCACTTCGTGGGTGTTCACTTTTAAAAGCCTCATATCACTGTCACTGCATGAGGAATGAGCTTCTTTAATGGTGTCTCTCAAGAAGAACGCTAGAGCGTTCTTAGACATAGGAAGATCTGGCTTCTTGACAGAGCACCACAAGTTACCAGAAGGTCCTCTACAGTCCTTCGTCTTTTCTAAGTAGAATTTGATAGCCCTGACAGGGCACAGGACTCTCTCTGGTTTTCGACCCACGATTTCCATCAAACCCTTAATCTCGAATGTCTTAGGCCAATGGTTGGAAGGGTTTTCGTTCTTTGCCAAGAACGTCGGGCTCAAAGAACAAACGGCATTGTGGTTCTTAAACCCAATATGCTTGCTTATAGCCTGGATCTCGCTAACCCTCTTCGCCGCCATCGCCAGAGCAGTTAGGAAAACCGTTATTCTAGTCAAGTCTCTAAGCGAAGCCGTGTGAAGCGGTTAGAAATGGCTGGACATAAGGAACTTAAGAACTACATCTAAGTTCCAAGATGGTACTTTAAGTTGCGGTACCTTCGTAGTCTCAAAAGACCTTTGGAGATCATGAAGGTCTCTGTTGTTGGCCAAATCCAGCCCTCTATGACAAAAGACTACCGACAGCACGCTTCTGTAGCCCTTTATCGTCGGCACCGCCAGCTTCACTTCCTTCCTCAAGTAAAGGAGGAAGTCCGCTATCTGGCTCACAGAGGTTGAGGTGGAGGAAATGTCCTTCTTTCTGCACCAACTCCTGAAAACAGCCCACTTGGATTGGTACACGGCAAGAGAGGAAGCTCTCCTTGCAGTGGCGATCGCTCTTGCCACAGGTCTTGAAAAACCTCTCGCTCTGGCCAACTTCTGGATAGTCTGAACGCAGTCAGACTCAGAGCGGGGCAGTTTTTGTGGTACCTCTCGAAGTGGGGCTGTTTGAGTAGATCTGTCCTTGGCGGAAGAGTCCTCGGAAAGTCTACCACGAAGGACATGACCTCTGTGAACCAGTCGGTCGCAGGCCAGAAGGGGGCGATTAGTGTCATCCTCGTTCCCTCTGAAGCTGCGAATTTCCTCAGCACTTCCCCTAGGATCTTGAACGGGGGAAAGGCGTACAGGTCTAGCCCCATCCAATCCCAGAGAAGGGCGTCTATTGCCACTGCTCCTGGATCTACAACCGGTGAGCCGTACAGTGGAAGTCTCTTTGTTCTCGAAGTTGCGAAGATGTCCACGAGAGGGCGTCCCCACAACTTCCACAGCTTCTGGCATACGTCCTGGTGTAGGGTCCATTCTGTCGGCAGCAGTTGACCTTGCCGACTGGAGGAGGTCTGCACGGACGTTCTCCACCCGAGACAAACCTCGTCAGGATTGTAACGTCACGTGCCCTCGCCTACAACAAGATCTCCTTTGCAAGGAAGAACAGGGATCAAGAGTGGGTTCCTCCCTGTTTCTTGAGGTATGCCAGAGCTGTGGTGTTGTCCGAGTTGATCTGCACAATCCTGTGAGAGACTTCGTCTTGAAAAAACTGGAGCGCAAGATGAACTGCTACCAGTTCTTTGAGGTTTATGTGCCAGGACACCTGTTCCCCTCTCCAGGTGCCTGACACTTCCTTCCCCCCTAGTGTTGCTCCCCACCCCGTGGTAGACGCGTCGGAGAACAACACTAGGTCGGGGCTCTGAAGCTTGAGGGAAACTCCCTCTGCAAGCTTCAACGGATCGAACCACCATCTTAGGTGTTCTTTCACCTCTTCTGAGATCTCCAAGATCACCTCCAGGTCGTCCTCGTGCTTCCAGTTGTCCGACAGGAAGAACTGAAGAGGTCTGAGGTGCAACCTCCCTAGGGAAACAAACTTCTCCAAAGAGGAAATGGTCCCCAGCAGACTCATCCATTCCCTCACCGAGCATGATTCTTTCCCCCGAAAAGCCACTGAATCCATCTGAATCCCCAGATAGACGATGGACTGTGATGGGGTCAGATGTGACTTTTCGAAGTCTACCAGAAGTCCCAGGGACTTCATTAACGTCAAAGTCGTGTGAAGGTCCTCCAGACACCGGGCTTTCGAGGAGGCTCGAATGAGCCAGTCGTCTAGATAGAGAGAGATCCTGACTTTCGACAGATGAAGCCATCTCGCAATGTTCTTCATCAAAAAGGTGACGACCATCGGTGCCGTACTCAGTCAGAAACAGAGTGCCCTGAATTGAAAAACCTTCCCCTTCAGGACAAACCGCAGGTACTTTCTTGACTGGGGATGGATGGGGACGTGAAAATAAGCGTCCTGGAAATCTAGTGACACCATCCAATCCCCCGGTCTTAAAGCCCCAAGCACTGACTGAGGCGTCTCCATCTTGAACCTCTGCTTGATGACAAAGAGGTTTAGGTTGCTCATATCTAGGACCGGTCGCCATCCTCCCAACTGCTTCGGCACCAGGAACAGTCGATTGTAAAACCCCGGGGATTCCAGGTCGAAGACCTGTTCTACCGCTTCTTTTTCAATCATCTGATCGAGCAGATCGAAAAGAACCTGTTGTTTTTCCCCCCGGTAAGAGGGCGACATATCCCTGGGTGTTGTAGACAGCGGGGGTGATTTCAGGAAAGGGATACGGTAACCCTTTTCTAAGATGTCCAGCGACCATGCGTCCGCATCTCTCTCTCTCCAGGCTTCCACAAATAACCGAAGTCTGGCTCCTACCGGTGACTGAATGACTTCTTGTTCACTTCTTGCCCTTTGGAAGCACAGGGGCTCTGCCTCTGGAAGTGCCTCTTCCTCAAGGGGCCGGTCTCGAGGAAGATCCACCTCGAAAGGGCTTCGATTTCTTTGAATTCGGAACTCCCGAAGAAGTCGAAGGGCCTGCAGTTCTTCGAGACGATTGGGCGAGGAGATCCTGCGTTGCTTTTTCTTGCAGACTAGTTGCAAGGTCCTTAACCATAGCCTGGGGGAAGAGATGATCCGAAATAGGAGCAAACAGCAACTCTGCCTTTTGCGAGGGAGAAACTGACTTAGCAGTAAAGTTGCAAAACAGGGATCTCTTCTTCAAGAGTCCTGTGCAAAAATGCGCAGCCAGCTCCTCCGAACCATCCCTGACGGCCTTGTCCATACACGACAAGGACAGCTCCCCCAAGCCAATCGAGTCGGGACTCCGAGACTGGGTATCTAAAACTCCAAGACACCAATCCAAGAAGTTAAAGACCTCTAACGTACGAAAGAGGCCTTTAAGGTGATAATCCATCTCCGTCGTAGACCATGTCACTTTGGAGGAAGAAAGGAGGGACCTCCTCGAAGCATCCACTAGACTTGCAAAGTCTCCTTGTGCAGAAGAGGGCAGTCTGAGACCGACGTCCTCCCCTGTCTCATACCACATCCCTGCTTTTCCGCTAAGCCTGGAAGGCGGAAGAGCAAAAGAGGTCTTGCCTTGAGCCTTCCTTCACTCCATCCAATCGTGGACTTTGCGAAAAGCCCTCTTAGTCGAAAGGAACTTCATCATTCTTACAAACCCCGAAGCCTTGTTGACTTTCGAAGACGAAAGTTGAGAGGGGGGAGAGCGAGGAGCTGCAGGTCGAAAAGTGTCTCCGAATGCAGACTGAAGAAGGCGGGTCGAGACCTGGTAGTCTGAAGAGACAGGCGCAAGTGGTTGCTCATCATCAGCTTCTTCTGAAGCCCCGCTCACCTCACCTTCCGACACAGGTGAAGTAGGAGGAACTAGTGAAGGTACAAGACCTTAAGGTCCAAGTCTTAAACCGGAATGCTGTTGAGAAGACGAAGGTAAAGCAGACTCATGAGTTTCTTCCAAAGACTCCGATACATGAGCTGGTAAAGGCGAAGAAGGAACACGGTGCACCTCTTGAAGGCGTGAAGAATCTTGAAGAGTGTCATCAAGAAAGCGCGGGCGTCGACGAGCGTCCACATCCGCATCAACTGGCGCGCGCCTGGCATCCCCTGGCGCACACCTGGCGTCCACTGGCGCACGCCTGGCGTCCACTGGCGCTCGCCTGGCATCCGGCCGAGCGTCCAGTTCAAGCCGAGCTTTAACAGAAGCGTCCAAAAAAGCGTCACGCTCCCGACAAGTGTCAAGCTTACGAGCAGGAGCAACTGCCTTCAGCGAAGAGCGAGAAACAACATCTTCGTACCTTCTAGAAAGCCGCTGGGGAGCCGTACGAACTCTAGAAGGCGACGATACAGGTGAAAGAGACGAGCGAGGAGACGGAGAGGGAGACTGTCTGGATCTCTTGACGGGCAGCCTGTCATCCTTCCTCCGACGAAGTGGTTCCGTCTCTCTCTTGGAAATCACACAAGCAAGTTGTTGATGCAAAGAGCGAAGAATCTTCTCAGTAGGAGAAGACTCCCTCTCAGGAGAGGGGCTGATCCAGTGAGAAGACGAGGGGCGAGGGGACGCCTTTTTCCTTCTCACAGGAACCGCCACTGAGCGAACTCTGGAGCGACTGGGGCGCTCGAAGGAGTCATCTTCTGATGACGTCCTACTCCTCTTCTGTGGCGGGAAGGCCGCGAAGGCACTATCTGGCGAAGACCGCAGATCAGCAGAAAGCACAAGACGTAAAGCGTCCCATTCACAAACGATCCTTTTCAACGGGCGTGAATCCGACCGAGAGCTCCACCCCTTGCGCGAGGAGGAAGCCTCGGATGACGAGAAGCACTCCTTGAGGAGGCGTGCACGCGTACGCTCCTTGGCAGCCTGGGTAGCGTCAACAGAAATTGCCGAAGGCACGTCAGATTGGTGGGGGTTCCCCGTAACCCTCCTTCGGCTTTCGACATGCCCTCTCCCTGAAACCTAGGAGTCCGGCAGAGGTCCAGGCCTAGAGGCGAAATGGGGCCGATCTGATGCACCCTCCACAACACAAGGGGCACTGTCACTGCACTTCGCACTTTCACTTTTGCCTTCTAAGGCGAGCACTTACGATTCCAGATTGCGTATAGACTCCAGAATCAAAGCAAGGGCATTACCCTACACAGACACTGTTTCAGGGCCCGAAGGCGGCATTACAGGGTTAGGAGAAGCAACTACTACAGGAGGGTTAGTAGGAGAAACATGAATGCCCTGACGTTTACTATCTGAAACGCTCCTGGAGGAAGACCTCCTCAACCTATCACGTTCTAGCTTACGAAGATAGGTTTCATACACCTTCCAAGCAGAATCAGAAAGACATTCACACTCCTTGCAGCAATTCTCATACAAACAATCATGCCCTCTACAACTCTTACATAATGTATGCGGGTCTACCGATGCTTTCAGTAGCCTACCTCTACATTCATCCTTACCACAAAACCTGGCGCTAGCCGAACTATACCCAGACATCTGAGTTTTAAGGAAAATCAAGCCAAAATCTAATTAAGTCCACAAGTAACGTGTGCCTAGCCACCGATCCACAGTCAAAATATACCAAATTTGTAACTAATTTGTATTTTTCATAACTAACAAACCTGAGGTCTTAACATTAGGATTTACTAGCGCCAAGCTGGAAACCGGTAGAATTAAAATTACACTTGTGAGATCCAGGGACTAATGGCATCTATACCAGGTCACGGGGCATGTATACCCAGAATGCCCACGGCTACCTGTGACCCACCAGTTATATTTCTAACCCAGTTTAGACTGCTAGAGGGATGGTTCGAGGTGGGCCTTTAACTGTTAAGACCTCAGATTTGTTAGTTATGAAAAATGATATTGTTATAATACAATAAAGTTTCATACATACTTACCTGGCAGTATATACATAGCTAAGACTCCACGTCGTCCCGACAGAAATTCAAAGTTTTACGCGCCACTCGCTACAGGTAGGTCAGGCGATCTACCGGCCTGCCCTGGGCGGCAGGACTAGGAACCATTCCCGTTTTCTACTCATATATTTTCTCTTCCACCTGTCTCCTTGCGGGGAGGCTGGGTGGGCCCTAATCGTATATATCTGCCAGGTAAGTATGTATGAAACTTTATTGTATTATAACAATATCATTTTCATACAATCAACTTACCTGTCAGATATATACATAGCTGATTGGCACCCTTCGGTGGAGGGTAAGAGACAGCTACTACTGGAATAGACAGGTAAACAACCTCTGTTGTAGGTATAAAATAAAAACCTTGGTTCCTACCTGATAGGTGGTAGACTTCGTGGGTGTTTGCCCCGTAGTCTGCATCACCTCAAGAAACTTTAGCGAGATATGTGATCTATGGCCAAGAATTCTTGTGGGTCTGCCGAAGGGGTCTTATCCACTTACTCGGCAGAGCCTGAAAGGACTTTGTCAATGGGTGCTGATCCACTTATATGACAACACACCTTATTAAGGAGCACACAACCAATCCCGACCACCTGATCCTAACCACCATGTTAGTATTAAAAATTGCTCCGAGTTATCCCCAACTCTTCGCAACAACCGTAACTCAAACCAAATTGCACACGCACACAATAATTTAAAAAAAAAAAAAAAAAAAGATACTCATCTACTAAAAGATATCACAAGAGTTCCTTACTGAACGGAAGTGACTGCACTTGTTCAGCAGAAAGTCTAGAACATATCTATTAGACTTAAGTAGTAAAAATTTAAGGATTGTTGTCAGCTCCTGTACCCAGGATTGTGCCCGCAGACACAAAAGGACCTAAGGAAAAACATTTTTCATAGGTCACACGCACGTCCTTCAAATAGTGAGAAGCAAACACAGAATTACATCTCCAATATGTCGCTTCCAAGATATTCTTCAGTGACATATTTCTCTGAAAAGAGAGAGACGTCGCCACTGCTCTCACTTCATGAGCTCTTACTCTCAGGAGTTTTAAGGAATCATCCGTGCAAGCCTTATGAGCGTCCGTAATTACGTTCCTGACAAAAAAGGCTAAAGCATTCTTAGACATAGGTCTTGATGGATCCTTCACTGAGCACCAAAGACCTTGTCTAGAACCTCCCAACTGTTCCTTTTTCTGCAAGTAAAACTTTAACGCCCTTACTGGGCAAAGAGACCTCTCCGGTTCCCTGCCGACGAGACCCGATAATCCTTTTACCTCGAAGTTTCTCGGCCAGGGATTCGAAGGATTTTCATTCTTCGCCAAGAATAATTCCTTGAAGGAACAGATGGCTGAATCTATATTGAACCCGACTTTGTCACTAAGGGCGTGCAGTTCACTAACTCTTTTCGCCGTCGCCAGTGACAAAAGAAATAAACATTTTCTCGTTATGTCACGAAACGAGGCCAAATGTAGGGGTTCAAATCTCTCTGAAGACAAGAACTTCAGCACTACGTCTAGATTCCAGTTAGGGGGAGAAGTAATCTAGACTTCTTGGTCTCAAAAGACCTAATCAGATCATGTAGATCTTTATCGTTTCCGTTTCCCAAATCTAGGCCTCTATTCCTAAAGACGGCCGATAGCATACTCCTATAGCCCTTTATCGTGGCTACGGAGAGACGTGATTCTTCTCTCAGAAATAACAGAAAATCAGCTATTTCTGTTACAGAGGTACTGGAGGAGGACAACTTCTTCGACTTACACCACCTTCTAAAAACTTCCCACTTGGATTGGTAAACCCGGATAGTGGAAGTTCTCCGGGCTCTAGCGATCGAGCTTGCTGCTTTGCTAGAAAAGCCTCTCGCTCTGACAAGTCTTTCGATAGTCGAAAGGCAGTCAGAGCGAGAGCGGGGAGGTTTTGATGAAACCTCTCGAAGTGTGGTTGTCTGAGAAGATCCTTCCTTTGTGGAAGGGATCTGGGGAAGTCTACTATCCACTCCAGTACCTCTGGGAACCACTCTTGAGCTGGCCAAAAGGGGGCTATCAGGGTCATTCTTGTCCCCTTTGAAGTCACAAACTTCCTGAGCACTTGCCCCAGAATCTTGAATGGGGGAAATGCGTAAACGTCTACCTGAGACCAATCTAGCAGGAAGGCGTCTACTGCTAGAGCTCTGGGGTCTTCCACTACTGAACAGAACGACTTCCAGTTTTCTTTTCTTCGAGAGGAACGTGGCAAAGAGGTCGACATGAGGAGACCCCAAAGAGACCAGAGATTGCGGCAAACGTCTGAGTGGAGGGTCCATTCGGTATGAAGGACCTGGTTCCTCCTGCTCAGCCTGTCCGCTCTCACGTTCCTTACTCCCTGAACGAACCTCGTCAATAGAGAGATGTTCCTTTGCGATGTCCACAACAGCAGGTCTCTTGCGAGTTCGTAAAGGGCATACGAGTGAGTACCTCCTTGCTTCCGAATGTATGCCAGAGCGGTTGTATTGTCCGCATTCACTTGTACTATTTTGTTGCTCACAAACGGTTCGAAGCTCTTTAGAGCTAGGTGTACAGCCAACAGTTCTTTGCAGTTTATGTGCCAGGACACTTGAAGAGCATTCCAAGTGCCTGACACCTCTCTCTTTCCCAAAGTTGCTCCCCAACCTTTTTCCGACGCGTCAGAAAACAATACAAGGTTTGGGCTCTGTATTTCCAGGGAAGTACCCTTGTTTTCCCTCAGTGGGAGTAACCACCATTCTAAATGGCGTTTCATCAGATCTGGAATGGGAAAACTGTCCGAGAGGAGTCCTGTCTTCATGTTCCACGAACTTCTGAGGAAGAACTGAAGAGGACGGAGATGAAGTCTTCCTAGATGAAAGAACTGTTCGAGCGAGGAAAGGGTCCCTAACAGGCTCAACCATTCCCTCGCCGAAGTACGTTCCTTCCTTAGGGAGAGAGAGACTTTTTCTAAACCTCTCGTTAGTCTCTCTTGAGAAGGAAATACTCGAAAACCCCGAGAATCCATCCGAATCCCCAGATAGACCAAGTTCTGGCTGGGGATCAGTTTTGGGACTTCTCGAGGTTCACGAGTAATCCTAAGGTCTTTATCAGGTTTAGTGTCACAGTCAGGTCCTCCAAACACTGTTTCTCTGACTTTGCTCTGATAAGCCAGTCGTCTAGGTACAGAGATATACTGATTCCTTTCAGATGAAGCCATCTCGCCACATTTTTCATAAGGCTCGTGAAAACCTGAGGCGCCGTAGACAGGCCGAAACACAGGGCTCTGAATTGGAAGATCCTTCCCCCCGTCATGAAACGGAGGTACTTCTTCGACGAAGGATGGATCGGGACGTGAAAATAGGCGTCCTGGAGATCCAGACACACCATCCAATCCCCTTGGCGAAGAGCCGCAAGGACTGAAGCAGAGGTTTTCCATGGAGAACTTCTGTTTCTGAACAAACTTGTTCAGAGCGCTGACATCCAGAACTGGTCTCCAGCCCCCCGAGGCTTTCGCAACCAAGAAAAGACGATTGTAAAACCCTGGGGAGCTTTGATCCAGCACTAGTTCTATAGCTCTCTTGTCCCACATCTGATCCACCATTTGTTGAAGAGTATCTTTCAATACAGGGTCCTTGTAATTGGCGGACAATTCCCTCGGAGTTGACGTCAGGGGAGGATTGTCCAGGAAAGGAATGAGGTATCCCTTCTGAAGCACCGACATCGACCAAGCGTCTGTGTCGATGAGAGTCCAGGCTTCCGCAAATCCCCGGAGCCTGGCACCTACTGGTGTTTGGAGGAGCGCCACTTCACTTTCCCCTTTTAAAGGGGCGAACGAGGGCTCGACCTCTCTTCTTCTCGGTCGTTTTCCTTTTAGCGGTAACTCTAGTGGAGGGCCTCCTCGAAAGGGCCGAACAGGAGTAGACCCCCCTTTCTTTTCTTCCCACCATCACTGGTCTCTTCTTTCCTGGAAGATTGCAGGAGAAGATCCTGTGTCGCTTTCTCCGTCAGAGATCGGGAAATATCCCTCACCACTGTGAATGGGAACAGAAAATCAGCCACCTAGGGGCGAATAACAGGCTGCTCTTTGCGAATGGGATACTGCTTTCGTCAAGAAAGCGCTAAAAAACAGATCTCTTCTTCAAGAGACCTGCTCCAAAAAATAAGGAAGAAACTTCCCCTGAGCCGTCCTGTACCGCCTTGTCAATACATGACAAAATTGCAAGGGAGTACGTCCGGTTCTAGCCCTTCAGGGGCATGAGCCTTCTTGGACATCACCCCAAGGGACCAATCTAGGAAGTTAAAGACTTCTAGAATGTGAAAAAGTCCCTTGAGGAGATGATCCAACTCTGAAAGACCCCAAGTAATCTTAGCAGTGTGAAGGCTATGTCTCCTGGATGCATCTTACCAGGACTGGAAAAGTCAGCTTCAGCTGAAGCTGGGAGAGTGAGACCCATATTCTCCCAGTCTGGTACCAAAAATCCCTCTCTTGACCCGTAAGTCTAGCGGGGAGGCATTGCAAAACACTGTCCTTACTAGCTCTTTCTTGGTAGCATCCAGCTATCCAGCGATTGCAGAGCTCTCTTCATAGAAATCGTCGGTCTCATCTTCAAGAAAGCGACGATTTCGGCGTCTTAGAGCATGAAAAAAGTTGACGAATCGAAGGAGGAGCGGCAGGAATCAATGCATCTCCGTATTCCTGGAGTAGGAGAGCTGTCAAAACTTTGTAGTTAGACAGTCCTTCTTTGCCGTGAGACTCGTCCTCTGAGTCCTCTTCCAAAATCGGATCAGAAGGAGAGGCCACTTCCCGTTCCGGGTCTTCCTGTCCAAAAACTCTCTCTACGGGAGACAAACTCCTAATAGGAGAGGGGCTAAGAGAGTGTAAAGAGTTCCTATGCTTGGCTGGCTCTTCGTACTTGGCTGGCTCTTCGCGCTTGCTGGCGCCTGCGCTTGGCTGGCGCCTCGCGGCCTGGCTGCGTCTCGCGCCTGGTTGCGCTTGGCTGGGACTCGCGCCTGGCTGGCGTCTAGCGCTCTGGTTGGCGTCTCACGCCTGGCTGACTCCTCGCTTGGCTGGCGCCTCGCGCCTGGCAGGACCTCGCGCCTGTCCTGGTGCGTCTCGCGCCTGGCTGACCCTGTCTAGCGCTGGCGCACTCGGCGCCTCGCGCCTGACTGGAGTCTCGCGCCTCTCAAAGCTCTCGCGCCTGACTGACGCCTCGCGCCTGGTTGGAGTCTCGCGCCTTTCTGGTGCCACATCCTTGTATGTCAGATGCTTGTCTGCGCCTCGCGCTTGGCTGAATCCTCACGCCTGGTTGTTACACCTCGCGCTCGGCTGAAGCTGCTGGTCTGGCAGACGTATCCCATCTGGGAATATCCTCGCGCCTGTAAAGCGTTTCTCGCTTGTCTGACGCTCTAATCCTAGAAGACGCTTCTCGTCTGTAGGACGCCTCGCGCTTGACTGGTGCGACGCGCTTGTCTGGCGAATCAAAATCGTCCATAGAGTCTCTATCCGAGTAAATTTCAAAAGACTCACGTCCCACAGGAGCCTCACTCCTGGCGGGAGAAGGAAGACGAGTCTTCTTGACCGGCAGTCTCACGTCTTTCTTACGAGGAGGATCCTTCGAAAGGACTCCTACCAAGGCGGATAGCTGTTCCTGCAACCGCCAAATGATCCTCTTGGAAGCCTCTCCTGCGTCTTCTTGAACGGGAGAGGGAGACCTCGAAGGAGTTTTGCCCACCTCATGGGACGTCAACACCCTCTTCGCCTTCTTGATGGAAGGAGGCGCTTCTTCCGAAAAGCGTTCTGGGCTTGAATCCAACACAGGATCTCTCCAGTGCCTTTTCAGGGGCCTGGACAAGTCCGAATCCTTCCACCCTCGTTAGGAAGAGGAGAAGCGGATGAAGAGAAGCACTCTGAGGACGCTTTTCCGATAGCGGTCCTGAGGCAGTCTGTCTATAAACAGCACCTGCTGAAGGGACGCCTGACGGGGGGGAATTCTCCACACACCTCCGTACGGCTTTCGACTTTCCTTCTCCTCTGGCTTGGGAGCTTGGAAGAGGTCTAGGCCTGGGAGCGCGCAGAGACGGTCAGACGCCCCCTCCACAACACTGGGGACACTCACTTCACTATAATCACTTTCACAGTCCTTACCTTTCATGGTAGCCATTTTGGATCTCATCCTGTGAAGAGTAGCTTTCAGTTCAGCAATTTCCGAGGCCGAATCTGAATGTAAAGCCAGTGAGGGCCCTGATACAGAATTAGAATCATAATTAAGAGAAGAGTTAGAATTATCCAAAGGCTCAATATGGCCTTGTACTACTACCCGCAATCTTAGATGCAGCCCTTCTGACTCTATCCCTTTCTAACTTCTTCAAGTAAGAAGTTAGAGTCTTCCATTCCTCAACATTCAACCTCTCACACTCATGACAGGTGTTAGAAATAGAACAATCAAAACCCCTACATTTGCGACATACAGTGTGAGGATCAACCGAAGCTTTCGGTATCCTCACCTTGCAGCCTACATTCACACACATTCTCACACAACCACTTGAATCAGACATTCTTGAAGAAAAATCAAAAGCAAGTCCAAATCCAGTCCACAGTAGCGAATGCCAAAACAACGATCCAGGTACGTCACCAAAAGTCCACAAAAGATGATCAATTGTCTAGAAAAGCGAATTCCAGTCAAGAGGTGGCAGCAACGATGTTGATACCACCGGCGACAGAAAATATATGAGTAGAAAACGGGAATGGTTCCTAGTCCTGCCGCCAGGGCAGGCCGGTAGATCACCTGACCTACCTGTAGCGAGTGGCGCGAAATTTGAATTTCTGTCGGGGACGACGGAGTCTTAGCTATGTATATATCTGACAGGTAAGTTGATTGTATGAAAATACAAATTAGTTACAAATTTGGTATTTGTTCATACACGAAACAAACCTTCGGTCTTAACATTAGGATAGACTTACTATTGGAGGGAGGTAAGTCTCTACAACTGACTGGGAGTTTGCCACCTTATCCATTTCCGAATATATAGGGAAATTCTAAGAGAATGGACAATGAACCTAGGACCAAAGATATAAGCGGATCTATTGGTTTTCTCCCACTGGGTGTAGATACCATTCTACTGTTTACTCTTGTCCCTTGCAACTGGATCCACCTTCACCCCTCTTTTCCCTATTATCCAGAGGGGTGTGTTGCTACTGAAAAGTATATCATCTCCTAAGATAGCTTCACAGTATGGCTGACCACCTCACCTGCATCTAGTCCGTTCCAGCATATGACGTACTCTCCTTCATTATTGCCCGTAGTTAAAGGAGTAGGAAGAAAGTAGTAAAGAAAAAAAAGGACCAGTCAATCCCATTCATTCTACTTTCATACCTTCATCTTAGACTAGACGCAAACTGACCCGCAGGGGCACTGGAGTGAACTATATCACTTGTGGGCCGCCACCACTGGACCCAAGGAAAAGGTGTCCAAGGATCTATGGGCAACATCTTTCAAATAAAATGAGGTGAAAGTTGTTTGGCGTTTCCACACACCAGCTTTCAGAATTTTATCCACAGACATGTTCTTTGTTAAATACCAGGGAAGCAACTCACGCCCCTGATGTCATGAGCTCTAGCTCCACCTGGCTATCTGACCCTCTGTCTTCTGCCGTATAAGCATCTCTGATCGTCTCCCTTAGCCAAAACGATATTGTATTCCTGGACACTTCCTTCTTGTTCCGTCCTGTACTTACGAACAACCTCCGGCACCCCGGCCTGAGGTGCTTGTTCTCTTTAAGTACTCCCTTAGTGCCCTGACGGGGCACAGGAGCATCTCAGCTTTGTCGTTGTCTACAAAGTCTGCCAAGGAAGGTATGGTAAAGGAGTCGAATCTGCCGTCTACTATTGTTGGATTTTGGGTGCTTGGCCACGAATTCTGGGACAAACTCAAATACCATTGATCTCCAACCTCTCGAGTGCTTAATGAGATATGAGAGGCCATGTAGCTCCCCACCCTTTTGGTTGAAGCCAGGGCCAATAAGAAGACTGTCTTCAGGGTCAGGCTCCTATCCGTGGACTGCCTTAGTGGTTCAAAAGGGGGTTTTGTCAGACTACTCAGTACCTTGGTCAGCTCCCAATCTGGGGCTTTTAGCTCCTTCGGTGGGGGGCAATGACTGTTCAAAGATCCTCATTCCAGCATGGCCCAGGCTCCCATGAAGACGACTATGTTCCACGCCTTTCATTCTATACGACTGAGGCTAGAGCCGCCCTGTACCCCTTCACTGCCAGATACAGACATATGTTTTTCTGTTCTGAGATATATCAGAAAGTCTGCTGAACTAACTGCTGAATAGTGGGTACGAGTGGAGACACGTTCCCTCTACGACACCAATCACAGTATGCTGTTTACCACTTTCCTTGGTATACTGTCGCAGATGATTTTCTGATATTACCTGCCATCCGAGTTGCTGCTTTCTGCGAAAACCCTCGCGCTCGGAGGAGATACTTGACAGTCTCCACCCGTTGAAGCGATAGGGACTTCATCGACTGGTGTACCTCCTCCACGTGCGGAGGGTGCTCCATGGAGGTACTCTCTTGGCACATCTACTAGGAGTTCCAGTAGGTCTGGAAAACCACTCTGCTTTCGGCCATAACGGGGTGGGGCTACCAGGGTCATCTTGAGGTTCTGAGACCGCATTACCCTGTTCAGAACCTGACGGATTAGACAAAAATGGAGGAATGCGTACACGTCCAGATTGTCCCAGGGGTGTTGTAGCGCATCTTCTGCTACTGCCTCTGCGTCTGGGACTACTGAACAATACACTTCCAACTTTTTGTTGTACCTGGTTGCGAATGGGTCTATGATCGG
This sequence comes from Macrobrachium nipponense, assembly GCF_015104395.2. NCBI lineage: Eukaryota > Metazoa > Arthropoda > Malacostraca > Decapoda > Palaemonidae > Macrobrachium > Macrobrachium nipponense. The sequence continues at coordinate 17,040,944 of NC_061097.1, read as the reverse complement.
TCCTTCCCAACATGAGCATCCTGTCCACTACTGTTGTGTAGGACCACTCCGTTCCCAGAATCTGATCCCTGCGGCTCAACTTGTCGGCCACTATGTTTCTTTTTCCCGGAATATACCTGGCCTTGATGTCTATCAGGTTCTCTATAGCCCACTGGTGAAGTTGAACTGTCATCACATGTAACTGCCGAGAAACTAGGCCTCCTTGCTTGTTTATATAAGCTACTACTGTGGTGTTGTCTGACATCAATACCACTGAGTGCCCCTTTACTCTCTCCCTGAATTCCTGTAGAGCCAGAAAAGCTGCTTTCAACTCCAGCACGTTTATATGGAGTTCTCTGTCCTTGCAACTCCATTTTGCTGACACCATCAACTCCTCCATATGGGCTCCCCAGCCTTCTAGTGACGCATCCGAGAACAGCAAGAGGTCTGGGGAGGATTGCTGAAGGGGGACACCCACTGTCAGATTGTCGTCGTTCACCCACCACAGCAAGTCTTTCCTCACTTCTGTCGACAAGGGAATTTGCTCGTACGGGTGATCTACTGTTGGTGACCAAAACTCCTTCATCCTCCATTGTAGGGACCGAAGGTGTAGCCTTCCTTGTGGTACTAGCTTCTCCAGGGAGGTTAGGATTCCCAGCACCACCTGCCACTGTTTTGCTGGCTGTGTCTGCTTTCCCAGAAAGGCATTTACCACTTGTTTGCATTTCTCTACTCTTTGGTCTGTCGGGAATACTTTGGCTTGTGTTGTGTCTATCACCATTTGCCAGATATTCCACGTTGACTTGGATCCAACTGCGACTTCTCCTGATTCACCACAATACCTAGGCTGTGACAAAGCTGCAGGAGGGCCGCCCTGTCCCTGAGTAATTTCTCCCCTGGACTTTGCTATCACCAGCCAATCGTCCAGATATCTTATTAGCCTGATCCCCTGAGCATGCGCCCACGCCGACACGAGGGTGAACACTCTTGTAAAAACTTGAGGAGACGTTGTCAATCCGAAGCACAGGACCTTGAATTCGAAAGCTTTCCCTGCAAGACTGAAGCGGAGAAATTTCCTTGAAGACTGATGGACTGGTATCTGAAAGTATGCGTCCTTTAGATCGACTGTCAGCATAAAGTCTCCGATTCTGACTGCTTGTAGAACCGTTTTTGGAGTTTCCATCTTTGAAACTGGTTTTCCTTATAAACAGATCAGCGTTGACAGGTCTATTACTGTCCTCCACTCCCCGTTGGCTTTGGGTACCAGGAAAATCCTGCTGTAGAAGCCTTTTGTCGGACTCCATACTTGTTGCACAGCTCCTTTTTCCATCATCTTCTTCACTTCGTCCTGCAGAATAGTGGCCTTCTGAGATTTGTGGGCATAAGTGACGTGGGGTAATGGTTGATCTGTCAGGGGCGGGGTTTACCTCGAACGGGATCAATACCCGATCCTGAGAAACATCCACCACCACTGCTCTGTTCCCCTAGGTTTCCTGGACACACTTCCAGTGATTTGCCAGGCAACCCCCCACTGGTGTGGCCGAGTGATGGGAGGCGCCCATCCTATCTTCTTGAGCCTCTCCTCTTCCCCTATTGCCCCTTCCTCTGTTGTTTCTATTGTGAAAGGGCCGATGAGTTATCCTCTTGGGGAAGAGGGTCTTGTGACTCTATTAGGGATGCTATGTCTCACTGTCTTCTTTCGAGACATCTGCTGTTGTCTTCCCTCCAAAGGAGTAGTTTGACTGTTAGACGTTTTCCTAACTGCCTGTTGCACCAACCTATCGTTAGTGTCCATCCTTCTTCTATCTATCGCCTCTTCCAGTATGACCTCTGGCAACAGCAGTTGCGATTCCAAGATATCCCCATTCCTCATTGCTAACAGGGAATCCAAATCCACATTGCGGCTTAGTCTAGCCAACGCTGCATCTCTCCTCATTAGCAGGATATTTGCCCAAACATTGGCACTTACGTTTGTCAGGTACGCAATCGCCTTGGAACCTGACTGTAGTAATCTAATGAACAATGGTTCATCCACTACTTTCCTTGTTGCTTCCGAGGATGCAATCTTTGCCACTGCTGTCGACCAAAGGTCTAACCAAGAAGCAGCCTGAAAGACAGAAGAAGCTGTTGCTTCTAACGTAGCAGCCTCTTGGTACGTCATCGAAGGGCACTCCATTTTAACCTGATCCAAGGTTAATCCAGGCCTAACCTTACAACATTAGGGTTCATTTGTCTAGACAGCAAAGGGACCTTCGGTGTCGTATAATATTTCCTTTGCTTTATCATTGGAGGGGGAATAAATTTAAATGATCTATTAGATCTTAAGGAATTATCCCTCCCTGCAATCTTTGCGTTTACGTGTTGCAAGACCGATTCCGCATGACTCGAACAAGGCAATTCATACGACACCAGGAGGAAGCATACTGGCCGGTGTTTCTGTCTTCTCCGAAAGGTTATTGAATTGACGAATCAAATCAATCACCTCTGCATACGAGGCCAGAAACTCTTGGTTTTCCCCTTCCTCCGGCTCTAGTGTACCATTCTCCGTCACAAGGGATGTTGTCTCGCCTCTATCTTCTGACAGACGGCCCGGAATTCCACGGCCGCCTGCCCCTACGGCCGCAGTCTCTTTGATCTTTGCTGGCCGCTGTCGGCTCGATCCCGGATAGTCAGCAGGGGAACGAGAACGTCTCACTCTTTCTCTGCTCACGGATCTAGAGCGAGAATCTCGTCTAGATCTCCAAGATGAAGGCTCCCTTAAGACAGAGATAAGTTCGTCTCTATTAGTATTGGCATCGTTTTCCAGCGTCGGCGAGCCCGGCCTCGACTTCTATCCAGACGGACACTGCCCTTCCACGAACATATCCGCCGAGGTTGCCAACTCTCTATTTTTCGTACTTTTAATAGGAGCCTTATCGTCCTTCGTACGTATTTTGAACGGCCTTACGGGCGAAACTGGGACCTGCATTCCATCCTCTGCTGCACCTTTCGCCGCCAACGTCGATTTTACCAGAGGTATCGTAGTTTTTGCGATCCGAACTGGCAACTCCGCCACTGGCACTCCGCCCTCGGGCGGCCGCTAGCCCCGCCGGCCGTCACCTCCTCTCCAGCTTGTTTTCGGATTCTTGCGAACGGCTTCGTCTGCCAACCTTGTGCTTAATAGCCACTGACTTTCCAACCATTCTTGCTTTGACTTGGAAATGACAGTCTTGGTCCGAAGATGAGGAAGAATTGATTCTTCTCCTCTTAGCCCGAGGATCCGCCAGGAACTCCCGAATCCTCCTCCAACGCTTGACTGGCGCTCGCCGTGACGCTATCGGACTTAGCGATGACGCCGAACTAGAGGAAGAAGACAAAGAAGGCGAATCACACTTTTTCTTTTTGTCTCTCTTACTCATTCTCTTCTCTATATCCTGTAATTTCTGCATTACAGTTTGCATTGACGGGTCAGAAGGCGTATTAGCGTCTGGGTGCAGCGAAAAAGCGAGAATTCGTCCTGTGCGCTCACGCCTGCCATAATCGGAGTGGTGGACGTTGTGTGACGTCATCACGCCTGCCATATCGGAGTGTGACGTATGTTGTGACGTCATCCCACGCGTAGGGAGAGACTGAGAGGTTTCTGCTGGCAACCGCACGTTTGCTGCCAAACTACCTCCCACGTTCTGCATCGCTGTAACCACTGAGTGGGATGGTGAAGCCGCGGCATAATTCCCATAAATTGCAAGCCCGTCCCGGGGGATGAGGAACATTCAGCGCTGCCGGACCCTGCTGGAACCGTGACGTCATATAATGCGCAAGCAGACATCCAAGGTTGGTACGACTTGGTAGCCCCTAGCGCTGACCACGTACCATTTAACCTATGCGCTTGAGTAGCAGGAGCCTGGAACAAAGATGGCGGATCTCCCCCTCTACTTGCTGGGAACAAAGGAGAGTGCAAATTATTCATAAAATTACCCAAGGCCCCTCCTGACATTTCCGATACAGAACCGCTAGGAGAAACCGAAGGGGTATGAGACAAATCAAAAGCAGGTGGAGAAACATATGGAGCAACCTGGTTATTTGCCGAATAACAAAAAGGAAGTCGGTAAGGTTTGGTCCAATCCAAAAGATTGGCGTCACCCCACCCTTTTCCTTTTTATTGGCTTTTCCCATAGAAACTTCTTCCACTGTTCCACCGACCCAACCGTGACAAACAGAACACGGATTAGTAACCGTACATTCGTTTTCCCTGCACCTACTACACGTTGGATGAGGATCCATCGACACCGAAGTTAGGAACCTAGAACATGGAAAGCCACTGACTCCTGGGTATTTCCTTTGTCTCCTCTTCGAAACGGTAGACGATCCCGATGTTGAGGCAAAATTCTCCATCATACCACGTATACACTCTTACCACACACTGATCACACCTGGAGAAAGAAAAGGAATGAAAAATAAAAAATGAAATGGATAAAGAACGGGCAAACTGAAAAACCGGCTTAAATCAGATCGACAGTACATGTCTATCTTAAAGGCGGTAGGAAAAATAATGGTGGGTCACAGGTAGCCGTGGGCATTCGGGTATACATGCCCCCGTGACCTGGTATAGATGCCATTAGTCCCTGGATCTCACAAGTGTAATTTTAATTCTACCGGTTTCCAGCTTGGCGCTAGTAAATCCTAATGTTAAGACCGAAGGTTTGTTTCGTGTATGAACAAACCAAAAAATCAATCGGGATACTTAAGTAGCCAAAAGTTTCCAAAATCCAAGACGGAGGTGCTGAAAATGAAGTTTTTATGATAAAACAAGTTTAATGTATACTTACCTGGCAGGTATATATATAGCTATATCTCTGTTCCACCTGGCAGAAATTTTCAAAACTCGCGGCAATCGCTAGTAACCTATTAGTAGTTCAGGCAACCACCACCCCGTTACCGTGGCGCTAGCGCTAGGAAAACCGTTCCCAATTGGGCCAGATTTCTCTGAACCTGTCCCCTGAGGGGAGGCGGGTGGGAATTAAATTATATATACCTGCCAGGTAAGTATACATTAAACTTTGTTTTATCATAAAAACTTCATTTTAATGTATGACACTTACCTGGCAGGTAATATATAGCTGATTGACACATTTGGAGGTGGGTCAAGGACAGCAACATTCTTAGAGTATAAAAATATTATTAAAATATTATTAAAACTCCAGGTTCCTTACCTGCTAAGGTACTGACTTCATAGGTCCTGCCTCTAAGCCTGCTTAAACCTTAGTAGCTCTCAACAAGGAAGTGTCCTGTATGTTGAAGAAGCTAAGACTGGAACTGACAACTGGACGTGACCAATGTGTTGACAGATCCTTACAGCCTCTTATGCCACGGCATTCCAAGCTAGTAACAGATTATTTACCTGAACTACACACACATCACCAGATAATACCAACACGACTGAGAAAAGTACCGCACCCTTTTCTCAGACGACCAAAAAAACACAAACACCATCACCTAATAAAAACAACTAGCTTACAAGAAGGTTATGGGGTAGTAACTCCTTTGCCCAATACTGTACCCGAGGACACGTATGGACCTAGCGTCTGACAATTATCGAAGGTTGTCTGAACGTCCCTAAGATAATGAGACGCAAATATTGAATTAGTTCTCCAATATGTTGATTCAATAATCTCCTTGAGGGCTAAATTCTTTTTAAACGCTAATGAAGTCGCCACTGCCCTGACTTCATGAGCCTTCACTTTTAAAATACCAAAGCTCTGCTCTTCACACAACATATGAGCTCTTTAATTAACTCTCTCATGAAGAAGGCTAGAGCGGCGTTCTTCGTCATGGGTCTAGTGGGGTCTTTAACTGAACACCACAGAGCATCAGACCTCCCTCTGATAACTCTTGTTCTTTCCATATAACATCTCAACGCTCTCACTGGGCAGAGAACTCTTTGCTTGCTCGTTACCGACCAATTCAGCTAGACCCAAAACTTCAAAGAATCTTGGCCAAGGATTAGCTGAATCCTCATTCTTGGCCAAGAAACCTTCTTGGAATGAACACACTGCATTGCCGTGTCTCCATCCCACCTTCTTCGATATGGCCTGAAGCTCACTAACTCTTTTAGCAGTTGCTAATGCTACTAAAAGATAGTCTTCTTAGCAAGATCTCTCAGAGAGGATTCCTCTAACGGTTCGAATTTGCTAGAAGTTAAATACTTGCAAGACCACATCCAGGTTCCACGCAGGTGGCCTGCCTTCTGATTGTTTCTTCGTCCCAAACGACCTAATCAGATCTCTCAGATCTAAGTTATTCGAGATGTCTAGATCCCTGTGTCTAAACACTGAGGTTAGCATACTCTTATAACCTTTAATTGTCGAAACTGACAAGTGTAAACCTTCCTCAAGTAAAGAAGGAAATCTGCGATTTGGGTCACAGAGGTACTGGATGAAGACACTTTCCTGTTTTTACACCACTTCCGGAAATTGTCCCATTCGACTGATACACCGTGATTGTGGAGGTTCTCTGGCTCTAGCCACTGCACTGGCCACCTCTCTAGGATATCCCCTCGCTCTGACCAGACGTTCGATAGTCTGAACGCAGTCAGACCCAGAGCGAGGGTATTCTTGTGAAACCTGTCGAAGTGGGGTTGTTTGAGTAAATCTACTCTTAGAGGAAGCGTCCTTGGCGTATCTACCGTCCATTCCAGTACCTCTGTGAACCAACTTTGGGCCGGCCAAACGGGGCTATTAAGGTCATCCTCGTTCCTTTGCTCTCCCTGAACTTCTTCATCACTTTCCCCAGCACCTTGAACGGAGGAAAAGCGTACAGATCTAAGTTTGACCAATCCATCAGGAATGCATCTACCGCCACTGCTTCCTGTCTGGAATCGGAGAGCAATATGTTGGTAATCTCTTTGTTCTGGCTGTCGCAAACAGATCACTACCGGACGGCCCCACAACTTCCACAGGCTCTGGCAAACCTCCATGTGCAACGTCCACTCCGTCGAGAGAAGTTGCTCTCTCCTGCTCAACAGGTCCGCACCCACGTTCTTCTCTCCTTGTATAAAGAAAAACTGGTGAGTATCACGACCTTTTCCTCTTCTGCCCAAAGCAGAATTTCTTTTGCCAGATTGTAAAGGGGAAAAGAATGAGTTCCCCCTTGCTTCCGAATATATGCCAGAGCCGTGGTGTTGTCCGAGTTGACCTGCACTGTCTTGTTTCGAATCAACTCTCTGAAGTGCTTCAAAGCCAAGAAAATTGCCAACAGTTCCTTCCTGTTTATGTGCCACTTTGTTTCGTCATTGTTCCAAAGTCCCGACACCTCTTGAGGCCTAATGTCGCTCCCCAACCCGCGTCCCGACGCGTCGGAAAACAAGACGAGGTCTGGGTTCTTCTGCTGAGCGACATCCCTCTTGCTAACCTGCCTGGCGTTAGCCACCACTTTAATTCCTCCTTTACTTCGGTCGGAATTAGAAACTGGAAGGAATCCGGTTGCGATTTTCTTGGCCATGAATCCTTCAGGAAAAACTGAAGAGGTCTCATGTGCAGTCTTCCTAAAGAAATGAACCTCTCTAGTGAAGAGAGTGTGCCCAGTAGACTCATCCACTCTCTTGGTCAAAAGAGAGCATCGGTCTTTCTTTAGAAAATCCTGCACCTTCGACTGCATTGGGCTTGCCTTTCGGGGGACGGAAAAGCCCGAAAAGTCACTGCCGATATCTGAATCCCCAAATAAACTATCTGTTGTTGGGGCTGCAAACGGGACTTTCCCATATTCACTACCAGACCTAGGTCTTTTGCTAAGTCCAATGTTTGACTTACGTCCTCCAGACATTGAATTCTCGACTGGGATCTTATCAACCAGTCGTCCAGATACAAAGACACTCTGATCCCTCTTAAATGTAGCCATCTCGCCACATTGGACATCATCCTCGTGAATACTTGAGGGGCTGTGCAAAGGCCGAAGCATAGGGCCTTGAACTGAAAGACCCTGTCCTGAATCACAAACCTTAGATACTTCCTGCTTCCTGGATGAATCGGAATATGAAAGTATGCGTCTTGTAAGTCCAGAGTCGCCATCCAGTCCCCTGGACGTACCGCTGCCAGTACTGAATCGTTCGTCTCCATAGTGAACTTGGTCTTTTCTACGAAAAGATTCAGTTGACTTACGTCCAGCACTGGCCTCCAACCTCCCGAGGACTTTGCAACCAGGAACAGACGGTTTGTAAAATCCCGGAGATTCGTGATCCAGAACAGGTTCTATTGCTCCTTTCTCTAGCATGGAAGCTACTTGCTCCCACAGAGCCGCTTTCTTCTCTAAATCGTTGTAATTTGCCCCGAGGCTCTCGGAGATGTGCGAGAGGGGGTCTTTTCACGAAAGGAATCTTGTATCCTTCCCGAGCTACGTTGACAGCCCAGGGATCTGCCTTCATTTGTTGCCAGACTTCCCAGAAACCTTGAAGTCTGGCTCCCACTGTCGTCTGGAGGACCGAGTTCTCATTCTTTAGAGGTGGGTTCTTGGCTCCTCTTTTCGCTGGTACTCTCTTACCCCTTAAAGGAAAGGCGGGTCTGAGCGAATTGTTCTCCTCGAAAGGGCTGTTGCGACGGTCTAGTCTCCTTTGGCGTCTTCTTCACCAACTTGGTTGGTAAGAACTTCTTAACCGAAGAAGAAAGAAGATCTTGAGTGGCTTTCTGCGAAAGGGATAGAGCTATATCCCTAATCACCTCTGAAGGAAACAGCTGTTTCGAAAGGGGAGAGAACAGTAACTCCGATTTCTGAGAGTTAGAAACTCCTTTTGAGGCGAACGAACACAAGAAGCGATCTCTTCTTAAGCACTCCTGCTGTGAATAACGAAGCCCAGCTCGTTCGTTCCGTCTCTAAGGCCGATTATCCATGCAGGACATAATGCTCTTAGCTGTTTCTAAGTCCTGCGAATCCTCTTCTCCTATGGAATTCGCTAGCGCTCCCAAAGACCAATCCAAGAAATTAAAGACTTCGAAATCCCCCCTTCCCTAAAAAATCCCTTTAAATAGATGGTCAAATTCCGAGGACGTCCACCAGACCTTGGCCGACTGTAACGCCTGTCTGCGTGAGCTGTCCACTATACTGGAGAAGTCCCCCTGGGAGGAGGCAGGTAGCCCCAGGCCTAGACTTTCTCCAGTAGCGTACCATACTCCTGATTTAGAAGCTAACTTAGCTGGAGGAAAAACAAAAGAGTATTTCCCCGCTTCTTTCTTGTCCTTCATCCAGTCATTCACCCGTTGAAGGGCCTTCTTTGCCGAAATTGACATCGTCATTTTCAGGAAGGAGGACTTCTTTGGAGTCCTAGTCTTGGAAAACTGTGATAAGGGGGATAACGGAGCTGTCGGTTTAAATTCCCCCTCAAAAAACAGCAATAAGACGTGAAGTCAGAACCTTATTATAATCTGAAGAAGGTTCTGTATTCTTTTCTTCAATTACTTCCAACTCTTCTTCTGTTGAAGAAATATCTTGCAAGTCGTCGTCGTATTTACGCTTCGTTGACGGACTAGCGTCCTGCCGCCTGCGTCCTGCGGCTAGCGAAGCATCGGCGTCCTGCCGCCTCTCGATGTCTTGCCGCCTGCGTCCTGCGGCTACCGATGCGTCTGCGTCCTGCCGCCTCTCGATGTCCTGCCGCCTGCGTCCTGCGTCCATCGTAGACACGCCTGCTCCTGCCGCCTGCGTCTGCGTCCACCATTGGTCCCGCCCGCGTCCTGACGTTTGCGTCCTGCTTCTTCCGACACTATTTTCCTCCTAGCGCCAGTGCGCCCTGCGTCCTCGGCGAACGCGTCCTTGTCTTCCCTTTTCGAAGACTTAATGGGAAGGAAATCGTCCTTACGCCTCGAAGATGCTTGTTCAGGAGCATCCCAAGACTTCACCAACACTGCCAACTTGGACTGCATTTCCCGTAAGAAATGCTTCGTACCATCCTCCTGAATGGTAGACGACGAAGGATGAGGATTACGAGCTGGACTGCGACCTAAAGGAGAGCGATCTTGTACTCTACCCGACGGAGAAATACGAGGGGAGGATCCATAAGAAGATGGAGGCGATTCTCCCAAGGCAATACCATGCCGAGACGGACGTATATCGCCAGTGCGATTTGCGTCCTCTCTAGTACGAAAAATCCTTTTCCTCTTGATCGGTACTGCTCCCCCGTCTTCCGAGGATGACAACACCTCAGGACTACTCCAAGCCTCACTATCTTGCACCTGTCTCTCGAGGAGCAGTTGATGTCCTGAACGTCCTCTTGAGTGGGCGAGACACCACTGCATACCGACGTTCTCGCTCGGAAGTCGAACCTTCCGAGGACGCACACTTCCCAGTTACGCCTTTTCTGCGGCGAACTGCAACAGCCTGGGAATTTGCAACAGGACTGTTCGAAGGGACGCCTGACCGTGTCAAAACCTCTCTCGCCTCCCTTCGACTGTCGACATGCCTTCTCCCTTGGGTCTGGGAGCTTGACAGAGGTCTAGGTCTAGGAGCACGAGAGAGACGATCAGACACCCCCTCCACTACACTTTCACTGACATCGAAAGCACTAACTTTGTCTGTAAGTCGCTGTATCTGGTCGCCCATGGACGCAAGGACAGCGAACACTTTCACAATATTTGTATCGTTCGTGTCCTCCGATACAGCAGCGGGCGCAGGAGATACCTGGGGAGAAGGAACTACCAATTCTACATTAAGGAGCGGAGCTGGAGAGGAAATACAATCACTCCTTTTACTCGAAGAATTTGATTTCTCACTACGAGAAACAGATCTCCTTACACGATCTTTCTCCAGTCTCTCAACGTATTTCATAAAGACCTTCCATTCCTTCTCTGATAAATTCTCACATTCAATGCATCTATTCTCCCAAGTACACACATTCTCCCTACATTTCTTACAAACGGTATGAGGGTCGACCGAAGCTTTCGGCAGTCTTACCTTACACCCCTCTTTTACACACACTCTAAACATACTTCCCGAGTCAGACATCTTAAAGAACAATCCAAAGCGAATGCCAAGCTAACGTTTCCGAGTACAATACCAAAATCCAAGATCAGTCAGCAACGAGAATGAAAATTCTAGCAGGGAACCACCAACAATGTTGCCGGTTCGGCTGGCAGAGAAAATCTGGCCCAATTGGGAACGGTTCCTAGCGCTAGCGCCACGGTAACGGGGTGGTGGTTGCCTGAACTACTAATAGGTTACTAGCGATTGCCGCGAGTTTTGAAAATTTCTGCCAGGTGGAACAGAGATATAGCTATATATATACCTGCCAGGTAAGTGTCATACATTAAAACAATGTTTACAGCACCGGCGACAGAAAAAATCAGAATAGAAAATGGGAATGGTTCCTGATACCCGCCTCCCAGCGGCGGGAATGGGTGCTAACCACCTGACTCCCACTACGTGTGTCGTAAGTTTTTAAAATTCTGTTGGACTTCGGAGAATACAGCTATACTATATATATCTGACAAGTAAGTTTCATGAACAAACTGCTAAATAAAAATGCTATCTCTCACTTCAGGGAAATTCTAAAATTCAGGCAAAAACATACATCAAAGGAAAAGTATTTTGAGAGAAAAAAAAACATAGTGAGCCTCATGAAGAGTACAGTCCCCCTTGGAAGAGGCAGAAACTCCCAGAGAAGGGGCTTTCCCAGTCGAGTACAATAAGTACTCTTTAGCATCAAATGACCAGGAGGAACACTAAACACCACTTTACCAAGCTCCCTCTTCTCTACTAACCAGCTGTTAACATTCACTAAAGCTTTCCTAGAAGATGAGAAAAGCACCATCTTTGGTAGCCTGTAAGACTCTACAGGTTGTCTTATCATGTCTCTATCTTTGGTAGCCTGTCAGCCTCTACAGGTTGTCTTATCATGTCTCTATCTTTGGTAGCCTGTCAGACTCTACAAGTTGTCTTATCATGTCTCTATCTTTGGTAGCCTGTCAGACTCTACAGGTTGTCTTATCAGGTCTCTATCTTTGGTAGCCGGTCAGAACTACAAGTGGCTTATAATGTCTCTATCTTGGTAGCCTGTCAGATCTACAGTTGTCTTATCATGTCTCTATCTTTGGTAGCCTGTCAGACTCTACAGGTTGTCTTATCATGTCTCTATCTTTGGTAGCCTGTCAGACTCTACAGGTTGTCTTATCATGTCTCTATCTTTGGTAGCCTGTCAGACTCTACAAGTTGTCTTATCATGAAGGCCGAGCCTGGAGACATATACTCCCTGAGGGAAAAGAAGGTTGGGTAGCAGAAAAAGAAGTACTTTAACAGCGAAGCATACACCGACTTTGTCTGTTGATCAACAACTACTTCCGCTTCTTTATTCGATGATCCTCCAAAAGAACTTAAGTCTGGCTCCTCCTGAGCAGTCAACGAGTGTTTCTGTATAAGACCCAGAATATTGTCCAACTGTTGTTGGATAGGATCCAAAGAAGGATCTGAGACAGTAGAAGTTGGCGCCACACTCATGGCTACTGGCGCCTCACAGGCCGAAAGGAGTATCGCCACAGGTGAGCGTGCATACAGAGGGAAACACACTGGCAATGGAAAGTCACACTCTGGGAGGACTGACATTGGGTCTCACACTGAACATCATTCAGACACTATACGCTCGGACACTTGACATACAGACACTAGGCGCTCCTTTGACACACCATGCTTCTTCAAAGCAGAAGACCTCTTTGGAGCCAAATACTGGCATTCCAACACAGAAGGCATCAGGATCAGCAGGAAAGGAGGCAGGTAACAGAGTAGGAGGATCAGCAGGAAAGGAGGCAGGTAACAGAGTAGGAGGTAAAGTTGGAGGGCTGGTGATAGGTGAGGAAAGCAATCACAGGCGTGGAGGTACAGGTTGAATAACAACATCCAATTTCAAAGTGGAACCCTGACAATGCACTGCCCTAGCCTCAACTCTAATAGATGCTCTGCTCTCTGTCTTTCCTTCTGGAGTTTATCAACATGAACTTCTAAAATTATCCATTTCCCCTGATCCCAGTCTTTGCATTCATCACATTTAAGTTCAAATGAGATTGATAAGTAAAAATTGCCAATAACCAAAACCGGTTAATGGTGCCTCTGTTAGGTATGTATCAGAGCCAATACTCGATTATTGGTGCCAATAACTGGGAATCAGTGCATATCGGCGCCGAAAATCAAAAATTTTTGGCGCTGTAGAAGTGCCATAAAACCGTATCGCCGATAACTGGGGACTATCTGTACTGAGTCAAACTATACTAAAAAACTTCCATTAATCACTAAATAAGCTAACGATGACTAGTGAAAAACCAAACAAATGAATACCTCACCAAAGGCAAAAGACACAACCATCTGAAGAAATTTGAATTAGAGCTGCTCGACAACCAATGTGTAGTCGTTAACTGGCAAAAATGAATAGGCTTTCCTACAGTTACACCTACTCTTCCCCAGATGTGGGCAGGGCCTAATTACCTATATCAAAACAATGTCTTAATTTTGAACTGCCGGCAGAGTAGAAACTTATAGCTATATATTGTTCCTTGGTAAGTTACTTGCATAAAAATAATACAGTAGTAGTATATATTTTATAATTCTATTCTGTAAATGATTAATTCTATTTTGTAATAAACAACAAACTAAAGGGAAGTAACCCAAAATGCTTACCCATGAACACGCGACTGTGCTTGTGCTGTCCTTTCTAGAGCCAATTTTTCCAGTCGTTCTTCTAAAACAGCCTGAAAAGAAAATAATTAGTAAATACATTTAATGTCCTGCTATGCCAAAATAGCAAACTTATTCTAAATTCTAAGCATATGGTCTCTCTCTCTCAATCCACCCATGTTTGATTCTTGAACCAAATGGGCATGTACATGGGCAAGTATATCATATTAATTGTTAATCAACTGTTGTGAACTGCTATTCACAGGATATTAATAAGATTCATGCGAAGTACCCGTAATACAATTTCTTCTATAGGCAACTAACTCTTAACTAACTTTTCCCCAGCATCTGGTGAGTGTGGCAACCCATCCAACCTCATCTAGCCAGACTTGTAGGAAAAATAGAACTACAAATGGAAAAAAAAGAGTGGCCAAATGAAATAACAGAAGTGATAGATTAACTTTTGAAATTGGGTAATAAGATTTAGGAAAAATATAAGCTACATTACAGTTTAGTTGTCTGGGGTTAGATAAATGTTACGTTCTTGTTTGGTCAGCTGTTATACATAGAATGATGGCTCTAACCATTAGGTTGAGCTAACATCTCTGTGTGAGCACTTGCTCATTTAATCATCCCAAACATCAAGGAGGAGATAGAATTTGAAAAATGATATTGTCATGATACAATAAAGTTTTATACATACTTACCTGACAGATATATACTTAGCTATAAACTCCGTCGTCCCCGACAGAAATTCAAATTTCGCGGCACACGCTACCGGTAGGTCAGGTGATCTACCGCCCTGCCCTGGGTGGCAGGACTAGGAACCATTCCCGTTTTCTAATCAGATTTCTTCTCTTCCACCTGTCTCCTGTGGAAAGGCTGGGTGGGCCATTAATCGTATATATCTGTCAGGTAAGTATGTATAAAACTTTATTGTATCATGACAATATCATTTTTATACACTCAACTTCCCTGCCAGATATATACTTAGCTGATTAGCACCCATTGGTGGTGGGTAAGAGACAGCTAACTACTGAAATAGACAGGTAAACAACATATGTTGTAGGTATTAATAAAACTTGGTTCCTACCTGATTAGGCGGAAGACTTCGTGGCTACTGCCCAGGAGTCTGCTTCGCCTCAAGAGCCTCAGCGAGATATTGATCTATGGCTAAGAGTTCTTGTGGGTCTGCCAATGGGGTCTTATCCACATACTCGGCAGAGCCTAAAGGCCTTTGTCATTGGGTGCTATTCCACAAACATGACAATACACCTTGTTCAAGGAGCACAACACCGATCCCGATCACCTGATCCTAACATCCATGTTAGTTCTAAAGATTGTAAGGAGTTTTCCCCAAACTCCCTATAAACAACCAATAACTCGAAACATAAAATCACGTACACTTTATAACAAAACAAACAAAAATGATATTGTTAGTATACAATAAAGTTTTGTACATACTTACCTGGCAGATATATACATAGCTTACGACTCTGACGTCACGACAGAAAATTCAAATCTCGCAGCACACGCTACAGGTAGGTCAGGTGATCTACCTTACCCGCCGCTGGGTGGCAGGTGTAAGAACCAACCCCCCCTTTCCAGTCAGATTTTTCTCTTCCACCTGTCTCCTGAGGGGAGGCTGGGAGGGCCATCAATCGTATATATCTGCCAGGTAAGTATGTACAAAACTTTATTGTATACTAACAATATCATTTTTGTACATGAACTTCCCTGCCAGATATATACATAGCTGATTGACACCCTTGGTGGAGGAAGAGAGACTTATAAGTCCAGAGAAAGGGGAAATAACATATGTTAAAGTAAAAAATACCCTTGGTTCTTACCTGATTTAGGCAGAAGACTTCGTAGTTACTGTCTACAAGTCTGCTTTGCCTGAAGAGTTACAGCAAGGGCGTGACCTATAGCTGAAAAACTCTTTGGATCTACCAATGGGAACTGACTCCTCTTACTTGGCAGAATCCAGTCAATGGGGATCAACCCACTTAAATGACAGAGCCTGTCCACTACCCTTGCAAGGAGCTTCAAGCACAAAACGATCACCTAACCAAATACAAATGTTAATACTACGAAAGAGGGAGGTGCCTCCTGCATCCTCCTTCCCACAACCAAAAAACACAATACAAATACAATAAGGGAAAATATATAAAAAGGATATGCTTCAGCTCCCTGCCCCAGCACTGAATCCGCCGATACGTACGGGCCTAACCCAAAGCACTTCTCATACGTAATCCTTACGTCTTTCAGGTAGTGGTTGGCAAAGACTGACTCACACCTCCAATAAGTCGTCTTCATGAGGTTTTGTAGGGACATGTTCTTCTTGAAAGCCAAAGACGTAGAGATGGCCCTTACCTCATGTGCCTTGACTTTAAGAAGTCTAAACTGATCTTGATCACAAGATGCGTGAGCTTCTTTGATAAGGTTCCTTATAAAGAATGACAGGGCGTTCTTTGATAAGGGCCTATTAGGGTCTCTTACGGAACACCATAGGAAGTCTGAGTTAGCCCTAAGCTGTTTCTTCTTCTGGAGATAAAACTTTAAGCTCCTTACAGGGTAAAGGGTCCTCTCCTCTTCTGATCCAACTAGAGAGGATAAGCTTTTAATTTCGAAGCTCCTGGGCCAAGGTGAAGAGGGGTTTTCATTCTTGGCCAAGAAAGACGGCAGAAACGAACACACAGCTGAGTCTCCTTGGAACCCAACCTCTCCTTCCAAAGCTTGCAGTTCGCTTACTCTCTTAGCCGAAGCTAAAGCGCAGAGAAACAAGGTCTTCATAGTAAGATCTCTGAAGGAAGCTGAATGGAGAGGTTCGAATCTAGCGGATCTTAAGAACGAAAGCACTACGTCCAGGTTCCAGCTTGGTGTTAAACCAGAGTTCCCTTTAGAAGTCTCAAACGACTTGATTAAGTCATGCAGATCCTTATCTTTGGAGATGTTTAATCCCCTGTGTCTGAACACAGAAGATAGCATACTCCTGTAGCCCTTAATGGTAGAGACTACCAAACCGCATTTTTCCCTCAGGAAAATAAGAAAATCTGCTATCTGGGTCACAGAGGTACTGGAGGAGGAAACGTTCTACTGGTAGACCTTGGAAGTGGAAGGTCTCCGTGCATTGGCAATTGCTCTTGCAGACTTTGACGAAAACCCCTTAGCTCTGACCAGACTCTTGATAGTCTGAATCCAGTCAGACTGAGAGCGTGGAGGTTCTTGTGAAACCTGTCGAAGTGGGGCTGTTTGAGCAGATCGACTGTTAGTGGCAGGGATCTTGGAACATCTACCAACCATTCCAGTACCTCTGTGAACCAGTCTTGGGCGGGCCAGAATGGAGCTATCGAGGTCATCCTTGCTCCTTCTGATGCTGAGAATTTCCTTAGTCTCCCCTAGAATCTTGAAAGGAGGAAACGCATAAAGGTCTAGGTTGCTCCAGTCCAACAGGAACGCGTCTACCGCTACTGCTTTCGGGTCTGAAATCGGTGAGCAGTACAGGTCTTTCCTCGCGTTCCTGGCAGTTGCGAAGAGGTCCAGATGAGGTCTGCCCCAGAGCTTCCACAGTCCCTGGCATACGTCCGAGTGAAGGGTCCATTCTGAGGGAAGGACTTGGTTTCTTCTGCTGAGCAGATCTGCTCTGACATTTCTTTCTCCCTGCACGAACCTGGTGAGGAGACATATCTCCCTTTCCTCCGACCATAAGAGAAGCATTCTTGCTGTTTCGTACAGGGAGAATGAGTGAGTCCCCCCTTGTTTCCGAATGTAAGCCAGGGCTGTGGTGTTGTCCGAGTTGACCTGAACTGAAGACTTCTGAACGAGAGGTTCGAACTCCTTGAAGGCTAACCAAATCGCCATGAGCTCTTTTTTGTTTATATGCCAGGACACCTGTTCCCCCATCCAGGTGCCTGACACTTCTCTGGATCCTAGAGTCGCTCCCCAACCTTTGTCCGATGCGTCTGCAAACAAGACTAGGTGGGGGTTTTTCAACCGTAAGGAAATGCCTTCCTTGAAAAGAAGAGGGTTTGCCCACCATCAGAGATCCTCTTTTATCTCGTTCGTGATTTTGAATACAAAATCTAGGTTCTGAGCACCCCGATTCCAGTTCCGATTCAGGAAGAACTGTAGGGGTCGGAGGTGCAACCTCCCTAGAGAAACTAATTGCTCCAGCGAGGAGAGTGTCCCCAACAGACTCATCCACTGCCTCGCTGTGCATACATCTTTCTCCAGAAAGGTTGCGACCTTCTCTGCACAACGATTGATCCTTTGCGGGGATGGAAAAGCCCGAAAAACCTGAGAAACCATCCGAATCCCCAGATAAATACGATCTTGGCTGGGGATTAGCTGTGATTTCTCGAAGTTTATCAGTAAACCCAGAGAATTCGCTAAGGTCAGAGTGATGTGAAGGTCCTCCAGACATTTCTGCTTCGATTTGGCCCTGATCAGCCAATCGTCCAAGTAAAGGGACACCCTCACTCCTTCGAGATGAAGCTATTGGGCTACGTTCTTCATCAGCCCTGTAAAGACTTGAAGGGCTGTGGAGAGGCCGAAGCACAAAGCCCTGAACTGAAACACTTTCCCTTTCCACATGAATCTCAGGAACTTGCGCGAAGAAGGATGGATTGGCACATGAAAATAAGCGTCCTGAAGGTCTAGTGACACCATCCAGTCCCCTGGACGAAGGGCGGCTAATACTGAGGATGTCGTCTCCATCGTAAACCTTCTCTTCTTCACAAAGACATTCAGGGCGCTTACGTCCAGACCCGGTCTCCATCCTCTTGAGTTCTTGGGCACAAGAAAAAGACGGTTGTAGAAACCCGCGGAATGAGGGTCCTGCACCATCTCTATCGCTTGCTTCTCCAGCATCAGCTCTACTGCTAGAGCAAGGGCCTGATTCATATGAGGGTCTTTGTACCTGGCCACTAACTCCCTTGGTGTGGTGGTCAAAGGTGGTCTCGACACGAAGGGAATGAGGTACCCCTTTTGATTATAGAGAGGGACCAGATTGTTCCGCCCCTTCTGTGCCCAGACGTCTGCAAAACACAGCAGTCTGGCACCTACTGCAGTCTGGAGGACACTCGTACTATTTCTTCGCTCTGATAGAAAGAGAAAAGGTCCTTCCTCTTCTAGGAGGTCTTGTTCCTCTGGAGGAAGAAGCGCGGGAAGAAGGGCCTCCTTGAAAGGGCTCTTGCTTGATCGAAGCCTCCTTCTTCGCCTTAGGTTGAAAAGAAGCCTTAGGAGTTCTCGCTGAGCGAGCCAACATATCTTGCATCGCTTTAGCAGAAAGAAGCGTTGGGAAAATGTCGTTTATGATCTTCTTGGGGAAGAGTTGCTGGGAAGCTTAGCAAAAACAACAGCGACGATCTCTGCGCGTGCGACACCGCTTTAGTTAAAAAGGAGCAGAAAACTGCCCTCTTCTTAACAACTCCTGCCCCGAAAAGCGAAGCTATCTCTCCAGAACCATCTCTCACTGCCTTGTCCATGCAAGACAATACAGAATGTAAATCTTCCGGAGATAAAGAGTCTTGATCCCTCGTCTTCTTAGCTAAGACTCCTAGGGTCCAGTCGAGGAAGTTAAACACTTCCAGCACCCTGAACATTCCCTTCAGAAGGTGGTCGAGTTCGCTCATTCCCCACATCGTCTTAGCTGAATTAAGCGCCGAACGCCGCGCGGAATCCACCAACGAAGAGAAGTCCGAGTCTGCAGAAGCTGGAAGAGTCAAACCCAAAGGTTCCCCCGACTCGTACCAGAATCCCATCTTTCCGGTAAGTTTGGAAGGTGGGAAGGAAAAAACTGTCTTCCCCTTCTCCTCCTTGGAGACCAACCAATCTTCGAAGCTCTTGAGCGCTTTCTTCATTGACACCGTAGGTTTCATTTTCACCACCGACGACGTCTTCGAAGTTTTAGCTGTAGAAAACAATGAAGGTGGAGAAGGAGGTGCAACCTCCGAAAGAGACTCTCCAAATTCTTGCAAGAGTTCAGTCAATCTCTTGTAACAGGAACCTGAAGAATCCTTCGGAAGATCTTCCTCAGAAGCACCACGTCCTTCTTCCGAAGAAAGACGTTTGGACGATCGGCTGCCTATAGGAGAGCGCCTACCAGGAGAACTCCTACTGGGAGAGCGCCTGCTGGGAGAGCGCCTGTTGGGAGAGCGCTTGCTGGGAGAGCGCCTGTCGGGAGAGCGCCTGCTGGGAGAGCGCCTGCTGGGGGAGCGCCTGCCGGGAGAGCGCCTACTGGGAGAGCGCCTGCTGGGAGAGCGCCTACTGGGAGAGCGCCTACTGGGAGAGCGCCTGCTAGAGGAGGCGCGTCTGTCCAAATCCTTGTCAGAGACAACTGAAGGGCTCCTAGTATGAGGAGAGCGCCTATCAGGAAACTTACGCCTGCTAGGCTCTAGGCGCCTATCACGTTCTAAGCGCTTGTCAGGCCCTTGGCGCTTGTCCAATCCAACTCGCTTGTCAGGCTCTTGGCGCCTGTCACAAAGCGAAAAGTCTTCCGAAGAAGAACGTCTATCATACGCAAAGCGTTTGCGAGGTACTGAGTGTCTGTCTGAACGAGTGCGTTCGCAAGAAGGCGATAATATGATATTGTTATAATACAATAAAGTTTCATACATACTTACCTGGCAGATATATACTTAGCTAAGACTCCGTCGTCCCCGACAGAAATTCAAATTTCGCGCCACTCGCTACCGGTAGGTCAGGTGATCTACCTGCCTGCCCTGGGCGGCAGGACTAGGAACCATTCCCGTTTTCTATCATATTTTCTCTCTTCCACCTGTCTCCTGCGGGGAGGCTGGGTGGGCCATTAATCGTATATATCTGCCCGGTAAGTATGTATGAAACTTTATTGTATTATAACAATATCATTTTCATACAATGAACTTACCTGTCAGATATATACTTAGCTGATTGGCACCCTTTGGTGGAGGGTAAGAGACAGCTAATATGGAATAGACAGGTAAACAACATATGTTGTAGGTATAAAAGAAAAACCTTGGTTCCTACCTGATAGGTGGTAGACTTCGTGGCTGTAGCCCGGTAGTCTGCATCACCTCAAGACTTTAGCGAGATATGTGATCTATGGCTAAGAGTTCTTGTGGGTCTGCCGATGGGTATATGAACCGCTTACTCGGCAGAGCCTGAAAGGACTTTGTCAATGGGTACTGGACCACTTCTATGACAACACACCTTATGAAGGAGCACAACCAATCCCGACCACCTGATCCTAACCACCATGTTAGTATATAGAATTGTTCTGAGTTATCCCCGAACTCATTACAAACAACCCATAACTCGAAACTCAAAACGCATTCATACAAAAATTCTCAAAAAAAAAAATTTTAATACTCCTCTAAAAGATATCACAAGAGTTCCTTACTGAACAACAGTGACTGGCCGCCAGTGCAGCACCGAGCCCTCTTTGTCAGCAGAAATCTAGAACATATCTAGTAGAAGGTATGTACAAAGTTAAGGATTGGTGTTTGCTCCCGTACCCAGTATCGTATCCGCCGATACGAAAGGCCCCAGAGAAAAACATTTCTCGTATGTCACGCGAATGTCTTTAACCCTTAAACGCCGACTGGACGTATTTTACGTCGACATATTTTGTCTCTCGGGTGCCGACTGGACGTATTTTACGTCGACATACAAAAGTTTTTTTAAAAAATGTTCGCGGAAAATACTTTTAGGCCTACCAGCCGAAAACTCTTGAATCACGCGCCTTGGGGGATGCTGGGAGTTCACGGATCAAGGTGTTGTTTTGTTTACAATCGTTACGCAGGCGCGCAAGCGCGAATTTCTTTCTTGCCGCACCAAAAAGTATCTGTGACACATCTCGGAAATTATTTCGTCACTTTGACATAATTTTTTTAACCATTTTAAATTAGCCGTTACATGGACTATTATATATGAAAATGTGCGCATTTTTATGTAGAATACAACAAAAAATACTCATGATTGTAGCTTTTATCAGTTTTGAGATATTTTCATATAAATAACGATAAGTGCCAAATTTCAACCTTCGGTCAACTTTGACTACCGAAATGGTCGAAAAACGCAATTGTAAGCTAAAACGCTTATATTTTAGTAATATTCAATCATTTAACTTAATTTTGCAACTAATTGGAAGTCTCTACACAATATTTCGATTTATGGTGAATTTATGAAAAAACTTTTTCCTTACGTCCGCGCGGTAACTCTTCCGAAAATAATCATACATGCGATTGTGGTAATGTTTGCACCATTTTAAATTAGCCGTTACATAAAGTTTTATATATGAAAATGTGCGCAATTTCATGCACAATACAACTAAAAACAACCCATGGTTGTAGCTTTTATCAATTTTGAAATATTTTCATATAAAAAATGATAAGTGACAAATTTTCAACCTTCGGTCAATTTTGACTCTACCGAAATGGTCAAAAAACGCAATTGTAAGCTAAAACGCTTATATTCTAGTAATATTCAAGCATTTACCTTCATTTTGCAACAAATTGGAAGTCTCTAGCACAATATTTCGATTTATGGTGAATTTATGAAAAAAATTACATTTTCTTTATCGTCCGCGCGGTAAACTCTTCCGAAAAAATCATACGTGCGATTGTGGTAATGTTTGTTCACCATTTTAAATCAGCCGTTACATAACGTTTATATATGAAAATGTGCGCAATTTCATGTATAATACAACAAAAAATAGTTGAAGTGTAGCTTTTCTCATTTTCGAAATATTTGCATATAAATCACGATAAATAGAAAAAAAACCACGTTCGGTCAAATTTGACTCTACCGAAATGGTCGAAAAACGCAATTGTAAGATAAAACTCTTACAGTCTAGTAATATTCAGTCATTTATCTTCATCGTGAAACAAATTCGAAGTCTCTAGCACAATATTTAAATTTATGGTGAATTTTAAAAAAAAACTTCCTTCCTCCGCGCGCGGATTCTCCGCCACAAATCTCCGAAATGCGTAAGTCCCATTCTCGGAATATTTGCTCCGTTTCTATATAGGCATTTCATAGAGTTTTATATATGAAAATGTGCGCAATTTTATGTAGAATAAAACGAAAAATATTTGAAAGTTGTAGCTTTTCTTATTTTCGAAATAATTGCATATAAAAAATATATATAAAAAAAAATTCGACATTCGGTCAACTTTAACTCGTCAGATATGGTCGAAAACTGCATTTGTAAGCTAATATTCTTACAGTATAGTAATATTCAATCATTTGTCTTCATTTTGAAAGAAATTGGAAGTCTCTAGGACAATATTTTAGATTTATGTGAATTTTTGAAAAAAATATGTGTTTACGTCTGCGCGTTACGAATTCATGCATTATTTTGTGATAATATTTTCTCTGTGGTGCTTTTATCGTTTTACAATTTGTTATATACCAAAATGATCGCAATTTAGTGTACATTACAACGAAAAAAAAAGTAACTTGTTACCTTCAACCGTTTTGCGCACAGCGCGATTTAAATACAATTATATATGAAATTTCGTTTTTGCGCTATCATATATCGCATTATTTATATATGATAATGATAATTTTTTTCATTTCTGATGGTTGCATACTAAACATCAGGCAATGACAAAAAAAGGAGCCAAAAATGAACTCTTAATCTTCAAAACTAAGCGCGCTATGATTTTTTGAAAAAAAAATTTTTTCCGCTCCCGCGCTCACTCTGAAACGTCTCCGGCACACGGGAGACATTTTTTTTTTACCGCTTCGGCGTTTAAGGGTTAAGATAGTGAGATGCAAATACCGAATTGCACCTCCAATATGTCGTATCAATGATTTTCTTTAGCGACATATTCTTCTGAAAAGAGGGAGACGTCGCCACTGCTCTAACTTCATGAGCTTTTACTCTTAAAAGCGGAAAAGAGTCGTCAGGACAGAACTTGTGAGCATCTGTAATGACGCTCCTTATGAAGAAAGCTAATGCGTTCTTAGACATGATTCTTGTGGGGTCCTTAATCGAACACCAAAGACTTTGTCTAGAGCCTCCCATTTGTTTCTTCCTTTGTAAGTAGAACTTCAAGGCTCTTACAGGGCAAAGAGACCTTTCTGTGGGGTTTCTTCTAGCCTACTAGACTCGATAAGCCTTTAATCTCGAATCTCTTGGGCCAGGGATTCGAGGGGTTTTCATTTTTCGCTAGAAAAAGTGTTCTAAACGAGCAGAAGGCTGAGTCTCTGTTAAAGCCGACTTCATCTTCAAGGGCGTGAAGTTTGCCACCAACTCTTTTGGCTGTTCGCCCAAAGATAGGAGAAACAAGCATTTCCTCGTTAAATCCCTAAACGAAGCTAAATGAGGAGGCTCGAATCTGTCAGACGAAAGGAGGAGTTAGTTCCTTAGATTTTGTCGTTTCAAACGATCTAATCAAGTCGTGCAGATCTTTATTATCAGCAATCTCTAGGCCTCTGTTTCTGAAGACTGCCGAAAGCATGCTCCTGTATCCTTTGATAGTCGATACAGATAAGTGAGAGACCTCTCTCAGGAACAAAAGGAAATCAGCGATTTCGGTTATAGAGGTACTGGAGGAGGACAACTTCTTAGACTTACACCACCTTCTAAAAACCTCCCACTTAGACTGATAGACTCGTCTAGTGGAAGCTCTGCGGGCTCTAGCGATAGCGCTTGCAGCTTCGCGAGAAAATCCCCTCGCTCTGACAAGTCTTTCGATAGTCGAAAGGCAGTCAGCGCGAGAGCGGGGAGGTTTTGATGAAACCTCTCGAAGTGTGGCTGTCTGAGAAGATCCATCCTTTTTGGAAGGGATCTTGGGAAGTCTACTGTCCACTCCCAGCACCTCTGAACCAAACCAATCTTGTGCTGGCCAAAACGGGGCTATCAGGGTCATTCTTGTCCCGTTGGACGCTACAAACTTTCTCAACACTTGCCCCAGGATTTTGAAAGGGGAAAAAGCGTACACGTCTACATGAGACCAGTCTAGCAGGGAAGGCGTCGACCACGAGAGCTCTTGGGTCTTCCACCACTGAGCAAAAGACTTCCAGCCTTTTGGAAAGGAATGTGGCGAACAGATCTATATGAGGAGTGCCCCAAAGATCCCAAAGACTCTGACACACCTCTGAATGAAGGGTCCATTCTGTGTGAAGGACCTGGCTTCTCCTGCTCAGTCTGTCCGCCCTGATGTTTCTCGTACCCTGAACAAATCTTGTCAGGAGGGAGATGTTCCTCTGGGAGGTCCAAAGTAGCAGATCTCTTGCTATTTCGTATAGGAACAAGGAGTGTGTTCCTCCTTGCTTCCGAATGTAGGACAGGGCGGTAGTGTTGTCCACATTCACTTGGACCACACTGTTTGCCACAAAAGGTTCGAAGAACTTTAGAGCCAAGTGAACTGCTAGAAGTTCTTTGCAATTTATGTGCCAGGACACCTGTGCTGCCTTCCAGGTGCCTGACACTTCTCTCGGTCCTAGTGTTGCTCCCCAACCCTTCTCCGATGCGTCTGAATATAAAACAAACTCGGCTTGGGTTCGGAACTTCCAGAGAAATTCCCTTGTTCTCTTTTAGAGGGGACAACCACCATTGCAGGTGTGGTTTTATCTCCATTGGAAGGAGAAAACTGTCGGAGAGAAGTTCCGTCTTCCAATTCCATGATCTTCCTTAGGGAAAAAAACTGAAGAGGACGAAGATGTAGTCTTCCTAGAGGAAAGAACTGTTCGAGCGAGGAAAGGGTCCCTAGAAGGCTTAACCATTCCCTCGCCAAAGTTCGTTCTTTCCCTAAGAAGAGAGACACTTTCTCCAAGCCTCTCACGATTCTCTCTTGCGAAGGAAATACTCGAAAACCCTGAGAATCCATCCGAATCCCCAGACAGACCAAGTTCTGTCTGGGGATCAGTTGTGACTTCTCGAGGTTCACGAGTAGTCCCAACGCCTTTATCAGGTCTAGGGTCAAAGAAAGGTCCTCCAAACACTGTCTCTCTGTTCTGGCCCTGATGAGCCAATCGTCCAGATATAGAGAGATGTTGACGCCTTTGAGGTGAAGAAACCTCGCCACATTCTTCATCAGGTTTGTGAAGACCTGAGGAGCTGTGGACAGGCCGAAACACAAGGCCCTGAACTGAAAGATCCTTCCCCCCGTCATGAAACGGAGGTACTTCTTCGAAGAAGGGTGAATTCGCGGGACATGAAAATAAGCGTCCTGGAGATCCAGCGACACCATCCAATCTCCTTGGCGTAAAGCCGCAAGGACTGAGGCCGAAGTCTCCATAGAGAACTTCTCCTTTAGAACGAACTTGTTCAGAGCGCTGACATCTAGTACTGGTCTCCAGCCCCCCGAGGCTTTCGCAACCAGAAAAAGCCGATTGTAAAACCCCGGAGAGTTTTGCTCCAGAACTAATTCTATAGCTCGTTTGTCCCACATTTGATTCACCATCAGACGAAGAGTATCCCTCAGTACAGGGTCCCTGTATCTGGCTGACAGTTCCCGCGGAATAGTCGTTAGGGGAGGACTGTCCTGGAAGGGGATAAGATATCCCTTCCTGATTATGGACATCGAAGAGGCGTCCGAGTTTATGAATGTCCAGGCGTCTGCAAATTCGAGAAGCCTGGCACCCACTGGTGTTTGGAGGTTGTCTGTCTCCACTTACCCTTTCTTAAAAAGGGACGGGAAGAAGCTTTACCTCTCCTCTCAGGACCTCTTCTCTTAGAGGGAGCTCTGGAGGGAGGGCCTCCTCGAAAGGGCTGAACCGTAGAAGTCGGTCCTTTCTTGTCAACCGCAACTAGGGGTCTCTTCTTCCTTGCAGTTTGAAGGAGAAGATCCTGTGTCGCCTTCTCAGTCAGTGAGCGAGAAATGTCCTTCACTAACTGAGAAGGAAACAAGAAGTCTGACATGGGAGCGAAAACCAGGGCTGCTCTCTGTGAGGGAGAAACCGCCTTGGTTAAGAAGGCACTAAAAATGATGTTATTATGATATAACAAAGTTTCATGTATACTTACCTGGCAGGTATATATATAGCTATATTCTCTGTTCGCACTGGCAGAATTTTCAAAACTCGCGGCAACCGCTAGATCACTGGTAGTTCAGGTGATCGCCACCCCGTTCCCGTGGCGCTGGTGCTCGGAATCATTCCCATTTTCGTCAGATTTTTCTCTGAACCCTGTCTCCTGAGGGGAGGTGGGTGGGAATTTAATTATATATACCTGCCAGGTAAGTATACATGAAACTTTGTTATATCATAATAACATCATTTTCATGTATGACACTTACCTGGCAGGTATATATATAGCTGATTGACACATTTGGAGGTGGGTCAAAGACAGCAACATTGTAAGAGTTTTAAAATTTAAAATAAATCCCAAATACTCTTAGATTCCTTACCTGCTAAGGTAGCGGACTTCATAAATCCTGCCTCTTAGCCTGCTAAACCTTAGTAGCTCCCAACTAGGACATGACCTAATAGTTGATGAAGCTAAATACAAGGGTCTGACAACTGGACGGGACCAATTTGTTGACAGGAAACCCTAGCCCTCTCTTACCACGGGCATTCATGCTAGGATAAGTTAGACCACCTGAACCACACACAAAGCTAACATAACACACTACACTTCACAGACTGAAGAGGAAATAACCCTCTCAGACAACCATAAAAACAACACTTAATTAAAATACCTAGCATGTTAGTAAGTTATGGGGTGGAAACTCCCTTGCCCAATACTGCTCCTGAGGATACATAAGGGCCCAACGTTTGACAGTTGTCAAATGTTGTTTTGACGTTTCTAAGGTAATGACACGCAAACACTGAATTAGTTCTCCAAAACGTAGTTTCAATGATATCTTTGAGGGCCATATTTCTTTTAAATGCCAAGGAAGTAGCTACTGCTCTCACTTCGTGCGCCTTAACCTTAAGGATGCCGAAATTTTCTTCTTGGCATAACATATGTGATTCTTTAATCAGTTCCCTGAGAAAAAAGGCAATAGCATTTTTGGTCATTGCTCTGCTAGGGTCCTTCACAGAGCACCACAGTGATTCTGAAGTTCCTCTAATATTATTGGTTTTCTCTATATAATAGCGCAAAGACCTTACTGGACAGAGAACTCTCTCTTGTTCCTGTCCTACCAAATCTGAAAGACCCATAATCTCAAAAGACCTTGGCCAGGGATGAGCTGGATTCTCGTTCTTGGCCAAGAAAACCTCCTGAAACGAGCAAACTGCCTTGTCATGCTTCCAGCCAACATGTTTGCTAATTGCTTGCAGCTCACTAACCCTTTAGCTGTGGCCAAGGCCACCAAAAAGATGGTCTTTTTCGAGATATCTCTAAACGAAGCTTGATCCATCGGTTCGAACTTATTAGTTCCTAAGAATTCAGGACCACATCGAGATTCCAGGAAGGTGTTCTGTATCGGTGTTCCTTCCTTGTTCCAAAGGACCTTATGAGGTCTCTCAGATCAAGATTATTGGTAATATCTAAACCTCTGTGTCTAAATACTGAGGCCAACATACTACGATATCCTTTAATCGTCTGAGTTGACAACCCTACTTCCTTCTTTAATATAAAAGGAAGTCGGCAATTTGGGTCACAGAGGTACTGGATGAAGAAATCTTCCGACTCTTGCACCACTTACGAAAGATTTTCCACTTCGCCTGGTACACCTTAATAGTCGAGGCTCTTCTTGCTCCGGCCACAGCTCTGGCCGCCTCTCTAGAAAGCCAAAACCCCCTCGCTCTGACAAGTCTTTCGATAGTCTGAAAGCAGTCAGACCCAGAGCGAGGGTGTTCTTGTGGTACCTGTTGAAGTGAGGCTGTTTGAGTAGATCTACTCTGCTGGAAGTGTTCTTGGTACATCTACTGTCCATTCCAGTACCTCTGTGAACCAATCTCGGGCCGGCCAGTAGGGAGCTATGAGAGTCATTCTCGTCCCTTGACTCTCCCTGAATTTCTTCAAAACCTTTCCTAATATCTTGAACGGGGGAAAGGCGTACACATCTAGCCCCGTCCAATCTAGAAGAAAGGCGTCTACTGCGACTGCTTGACGGTCTGGGACTGGAGAGCAATAAGTCGTCAATCTCTTTGTCATTGCGGTCGCAAACAAGTCCACCACTGGACGACCCCATAATTTCCACAGACTCTGGCATACTTCTAGATGAAGAGTCCATTCTGTTGACAGAAGTTGACCTTCCCTGCTCAACAGGTCCGCTCTCACATTCTTCTCCCCTTGAATGAACCTGGTGAGAAGGGTTACGTTTTCCTTCTCTGCCCATAGAAGGATCTCCTCCGCCAACTTGCAAAGAGAGACTGAAGCGTTCCCCCTTGCTTGCGAATGTACGCCAGAGCTGTGGTATTGTCCGCGTTGACCTGCACCGCCTTGTTGCGGATCACCGCGTTGAACTCTTTCAAAGCCAAGAAAATCGCCATCAGTTCCTTCCTGTTTATATTGCCAAGACGCTTCCTCCTTGCTCCAGCGACCAGACACTTCTTGAGGGCCGAGAGTCGCTCCCCAGCCTGCGTCCGACGCGTCTGAAAACAATACAAGGTCTGGGCTCTTCTGCTGGAGCGACGCTCCCTCCGCTAACTTCCCCGGGAGTTAGCCACCAAAGTAATTCCTCTTTGATCTTGCGAGGAATTCAAAACAGGAAGGAATCCGGTTGCGATTTTCTTGGCCAGACTTGGTTCAAAAAATATTTGCAAGGGTCTCATGTGAAGCCTTCCTAGAGAAACGAACCGTTCCAGTGACGAGAGAGTCCCCAGTAAGCTCATCCACTCTCGTGCAGAGCATTGTTCTTTCTCTAGAAAGGCTTGTACTTTCCGGATGCACTGAGCCTGCCTGTCGGGAGATGGAAAAGCCCGAAAAGTCGCTGAGGAAATCAGAATCCCCAAATAAACTAGCTCCTGATTGGGGATCAGATTCGACTTTTCTAAGTTCACCATCAGCCCTAATTCGTTCGTTAATGCCAACGTCATTCTTAAGTCCTCCAGACATTGTCTTCTTGATTGGGCTCTTATGAGCCAATCGTCTAGGTATAGAGACACTCTTATCCCTAGAATATGTAGCCACTTCGCCACGCTTGACATCACTCTTGTAAAAACTTGTGGGGCTGTGCACAGTCCGAAGCAGAGGGCTTTGAACTGAAAGACCCTGTTCTGGATCACAAATCTTAAGTACTTCCTGGATCCTGCATGAATTGGGATATGAAAATATGCGTCTTGAAGGTCCAGGGTAACCATCCAGTCCCCTGGACGTACCGCTGCCAGTACTGAATCGGTCGTCTCCATAGTAAATTTTGTCTTCTCCACAAATAAGTTGAGTTGACTTACGTCCAGTACTGGTCTCCATCCCCCCGAGGATTTCGCTACTAAGAAAAGCCGGTTGTAAAATCCCGGGGATAAGTGATCCAGAACAGGTTCTATTGCTCCTTTCCTGAGCATAGAAAGTACTTGCTCTTGTAGTGCTTCTTGTTTCCCTGGATCGCTGTAGTGAGCTCCAAGCTCTCTTGGCGATGTCGAAAGAAGTGGTTTCTTCAGAAAAGGGATCTTGTAACCTTCCTTGGCTACCGTGACGACCCAAGGATCTGCTCCCTTTTCTTGCCAAATCTCCCAAAACTTCTGGAGTCTGGCCCCAACTGATGTCTGAAGGACTTGTTCTTCATTGTTTATTACTGGGTTTCGAACCCCTCTTGGAAGGAGCTCTTCTTCCTCTGAAGGAAGGACGAGAAAAGGACTTGCCTCGAAAGGGCTGACTAGCCTGTCTTGACTCCTTAGGTGCCTTCTTAACCACTTTGGTGGGTAAAAATTTCCTTACCGAAGACGTTAAAAGGTCCTGCGTCGCCTTCTGAGTCAGGGAAAGCGAAATATCCTTGATAAGATCCGAAGGAAATAACTGATCCGAGAGTGGGGAAAAAACCAATTCGGATTTCTGGGCGTTAGAAATGATATTGTTATGATACAATAAAGTTTTATACATACTTACCTGGCAGATATATACTTAGCTATTTGACTCCGTCGTCCGACAGAAATTCGAATTTCGCGCACATGCTACCTGTAGGTCAGGTGATCTACTTACCTGCCGCTGGGTGGCAGGACTAGGAACCATCCCCATGTTCTATCATATTTTTTCTATACCGCCTGTCTCCTGAGGGGAGGTAGGGTGGGTATAATTTTGTATATATCTGCCAGGTAAGTATGTATAAAACTTTATTGTATCATAACAATATCATTTTTACATTTAACTTACCTGTCAGATATACTCTTAGCGGATTCACAGACCATTGGAGGTGGGAAAGAGACCTCTAAATATAGAATCAAACAGGAATCACAACTATCGTTGTAGGTAATAAATAAATAAAACCTTGGTTGCTACCTGTTTAGACTGAAGACTTCATGAATACAATCCAGGAGTCTAGACAGTCTCAAGAGCCTCAGCGAGATATTGATCTATGGTCTAAGAGTTCTTGTGGTTCTGCCAAAGGGGTCTTACCCGCTTACTTGGTAGATCCTGGAAGGACTACGTCAATGGGTGCTTATCCACTTACTTGACAAGACCTTATACAAGGAGCACAACATCGATCCCGATCACCTCAAACACCTATCCTGTTAGTTCTAAGATTGCAAGAAGTTATCCCCTAACCTCTTGCAAACAACCACAAACTCGAAACACAAACATGCATACAGTAAAGTACAAAAAAAAAAATAAAAAAAAAAAAAAAAAATGTTTGTACAATCTATTCAGTAAGACGTCTCTTGATTCCCCCCACTGATCCAAGCTCGGACGTCCGTGCGCCAGCAAGCATACTAATCAGCAGAAAAAACCAACAACTCGTCTCACAAGGTAGATCTATGTACTATCAAAATTTTGAACAAATACAAATTTTTTCTAAGGATCGTTATGTGCTCCCAGCCCCAGCACTGTATCGGCTGATACAAAAGGACCCAGAGAAACACTTTTCATATGTTACTTTAACGTCCTTGAGATAGTGCGATGCGAACACTGAATTCCACCTCCAGTAAGTCGCATCCACAATGTCTTTTAAGACATTTCTTCTGAAATGCTAATGAAGTGGCTACCGCTCTAACCTCATGAGCCTTCACTCGGAGAGTCCTGAAAGAGTCTTCAGTGCAGTCATTATGAGCATCCGTAATAATGCTCCTCACAAGAATGCTAATGCATTTTTTGACATGGGTCTACTAGGATCCCTAACTGCGCACCACAGGCTTTGTTTACATCCGTTTAGTTCATTCTTCTTCTTTAAATAGAACTTCAAAGCTCTAACCGGACATAAAGATCTTTCTAATTCCTCTCCTACTAGATTTGAAAGTCCTTTAACTTCAAAACTCTTTGGCCAGGGTTTAGAGGGGTTCTCGTTCTTAGCCAGAAACAGAGTCTGGAAAGAACAAATTGCCGCATCACTCTTAAATCCTACTCGAGAATCTAGAGCGTGTATTTCACTAATTCTCTTCGCAGTCGCTAACGACAACAAGAAAATACATTTCTCGTTAGATCTCTAAACGACGCGTTGAGAGGAGGTTCAAATCTACTAGATGATAGAAATCTCAAAAACTATATCTAGGTTCCAGTTCGGAGTGCGAGGAGAAAAGGTTTTTGAGGTTTCAAAAGATCTAATAAGATCGTGGAGGTCTTTATCTTCTGCAATTCTCAAACCTCTGTTCGAAATACGGCCGAAAGCATACTTCGATAACCTTTAATGGTAGAAACTGATAATTTTGATTCTTCCTAAGGAAAATCAAGAAATCAGCTATGTTGGTCACAGAGGTATCGGAAGAGGACAGTTTATTCTTCTTACACCATCTTCTAAATACATCCCATTTTGATTGGTAGACCCGAATAGTTGAAGATCTCCGGGCCCTAGCAATTGCTTTTGAAGTTTTGCTTGAAAAGCCTCTCGCTCTGACAAGTCTTTCGATAGTCGAAAGGCAGTCAGAGCGAGAGCGGGGAGGTTTTGATGGTACCTCTCGAAATGGGGTTGTTTGAGAAGATCTCTCCTGTGTGGAAGAGATCTTGGGAAGTCCACTGTCCATTCCTGTACCTCTGTGAACCAATCTTGAGACGGCCAAAAGGGAGCGATGAGTGTTAGTCTCGCCCTCTGATGCCGCAAACTTTCTTAACACCACTCCTAACATTTTGAAGGGGGGAAATGCGTAGGCATCTAGGCCTGACCAGTCCAGTAGCATGGCGTCCACCGCTATCGCTCTCGGGTCTTCCACTAAGGAGCAAAAGTTCTCTATCCTTCTGGATAGGTAGGTGGCGAATAGGTCTATATGTGGACTGCCCCACAGGGACCACAGAGTTTGACACACCTGAATGTGAAGGGTCCATTCTGTGGGGAGAACTTGGTTTAACCTGCTTAGCCTGTCTGCTCTGATGTTCTTCTCTCCTTTCACGAATCTTGTGAGAAGAGTCACTTTCTTTTCTTTTGCCCAATACAACAGCTCTTTTGTTATATGGAACAGAGAAAGAGAGTGAGTTCCCCCTTGTTTCTTGATATAGGCCAACGCTGTGGTGTTGTCCGAGTTGACCTGTACCACTTGACCTAACACCTGTGTCTCGAAGGCTTTTAGAGCTAGAAGAACGGCATAAAGTTCTTTGGAGTTTATATGCCAGTCTAGCTGATCCTTTCGTCCATTGGCCTGATATTTCTTTTGTCCCTAGAGTCGCTCCCCATCCCTTCTCTGAAGCGTCTGAGAACAAGATTAGGTTTGGGTTCCGAACTTCTAGAGACAAGCCCTCGTTCTTTTCTAAGGGAAAAATCCACCACTTCAGATGATTCTTTACTTCCAGAGGAATACTGAAAGTGTCCGAAAGCTGTCCGTTCTTCCAACTCCAAATTCTTCTTAAGAAGAATTGAAGAGGGCGAAGGTGGAGTCTTCCTAGCGAAATGAACTGTTCTAGTGAGGAAAGGGTTCCCAGAAGACTTAACCACTCCCTCACCGAACTCCGTTCTTTCTCTAGGAAGCTCGAGATTTTTTTGTAATCCCCGAGCAATCCTTTCCTGGGACGGAAAAGCCCGAAAACCCCGAGAATCCATCCGAATCCCCAAATAGACTAAGTTCTGACTGGGGATCATCTGCGATTTCTCAAGGTTCACGAGTAATCCTAACGTCTTTGCTAGGTTCAAAGTAGACTGTAGGTCCTCCAAACACCGTTTCTCTGACTTGGCCCGGATTAGCCAATCGTCGAGATACATTGAGATTCGTATCCCTTCTAAATGAAGCCATTTGGCCACGTTCCGCATCAGATACGTAAATACCTGAGGGCGGTCGATAGGCCGAAGCACAAGGCCCTGAATTGGAAGATTGTCCTTGAACAACAAATCTTAGATATTTTCTTGACAATGGGTGAATCGGAACATGAAAGTAAGCATCCTGAAGGTCCAGGGATACCATCCAATCTCCCTGACGTAGGGAAGACAGAACTGAAGCTGAAGTCTCCATGGAGAACTTCTTTTTCTCCACGTACCTGTTCAGGACGCTTACATATAGGACGGGTCTCCATCCCCCCGAAGCCTTTGGAACCAAGAAAAGGCGGTTGTAAAACCCGGGGAGAAAGGATCTTGCACTAGCTCTATAGCATTCTTGTCCCTCATCGACACCACCGTCTGAAGGAGAGTCTCGTTCAGTCCAGGGTCCTTGTAACTCGTCGACAAATCCTTTGGAGATGTTGCCAAAGGAGGTCTGTCTACGAAGGGAATGATGTACCCCTTCTGTAGGACAGACAGAGTCCAGGGATCTGCTTCTCTTACGGACCAGGCATCCAGAAAGTATTGAAGTCTGCCCCTACCTGTGCTTGGAGGACATGGCTGCTATTTGCTCTTTTTAAAAGAGCGGAAGGAAGACCTCCCTCGCTTGTCGAAGGGTCTTTCTCTCCGAAGTTGATCGAGTTGAAGGGGCTCCACGAAAGGGCACCACTGGAGTCCGAGCCACCTTCTTCTGAGTCTTAACTGCAGGTCTACTTTTCTTTGTAGATTGTACAAGAAGGTCCTGCGTAGCCTTTTCCGACAAGGATCTCGCAACATCCTTCACTAAAGATGAAGGAAACAGATGTTCTGACCGAGGTGCGAATAATAAAGCGGACCTCTGAGAAGGAGAAACTCCTTTCGTTAGGAAGGAACTGTAAATAGATCTTTTCTTCAACATCCCAGATCCAAAAAGAGCCGCCAACTCACCAGAACCATCTTGCACAGCCTTATCCATGCAAGATAGGACACTGTGCAAAGTTTCTGGATCTAGAAAATCTGGCTCACTCGTCTTCTTAGCCAGCACCCCAAGAGACCAATCCAAGAAGTTGAATACCTCTAAGACGTGAAAAATTCCCTTAAGGTGCTGATCTACTCCGACATACTCCAGACGCCTTTGCTGAATTGAGAGACTGTCTTCTCACAGACTCTACAAGACTCGAGAAATCTGAATCTGCCGACGAAGGGAGCATCAATCCCATCGCCTCTTCTGTCTTATACCAAATGCCTCTTTTCCCCGTCAGTTTGGAGTGAGGAGAGCAATAAACCGTTCTCAAAGTTTCCTTTTTTGATAAAAGCCACGAATCTAAAGACTGGAGGGCTTTCTTCATTGAGATCGCCGGTTTCATCTTTAAGAAAGCCGAGGATTTCGGGGTTTTTGTGCTCGAAAACAGAGATCTCGGCGAAGGAGGAGCTGCAGGGCTAAGAGAATCCCCAAACTCCTCTAGAAGTAACGAGGCTAAAACTTTATAATTGGAAAGTCCCTCGTTAGTTGAAACTTCTTCCTCAGAAATCTCTTCCAGTTCCAGGTTAGAAGGAGATCGCTCTTTCCTGACCGATTCTCTATCAGGAGAAGCCGCTCCCGTGGGAGGCGTCCTGCTTCTTGCTGGCGTCAACCTCTTAGGAGCGTCCTCGCGCTTGTCTGACGACTCTCTCCTGAGAGGCGTCCTGCTTCTTGTTGACGTCTCGCGCCTCGAAGCGTCCTGGCTTCTTGCCTCGCGCCTCGCTTCCTTGGGAGGCGTCAACGCGCTCGCTCGCCCTGGGAGGCGTCATGCTTCTGGCTGGCGTCAACCGCTTTGGAGCGTCCTGACGCTTGCCTGACGACTCTCTCCTGAGAGGTGTCCTGCTTTTTGTTGACGTCTCGCGCCTCGTAGTGTCCTGGCTCTTGCCTGGATCCTCGTTCCTGGGAGGCGTCCTGCTTCTGGATGGCATGACGCGCCTATCTTGACGCTCGCGCCTGGCTGATGTTTCACGTCTCGCAAACTCGACGCTCTTGTCTGGCGTCTCGTGCCTGCGTTTGACAGGAGAACGGATCCTGCTCGGCCTATGCAAGGCTGATGAATCCGATTCCAAATCAGAGGAAGACAAAATACTATGGCGAGTCTGAACCCTCGATAGCCTAGACTTCTTAATAGGCAGGAAATCGTCTTTCCTTCTGGGAGGGTCTTTATACAGAACTCCCACAAGAGAAGTGATGGAATCCTGCATAGTGCGAAGGATTCTTTTAGTCTCTTCATTATTGTCTACCCTCGGTTGTTTAATTACTGGATGGCCTCCTCTTGAAAACGCTCAGGACTAGAAGTAATCCTGGGTTCATCCAAACGTCTCTTAAGGGGGCGAGAAAGATCCGCCGATCTCCACCCTCTTTTAGGTGAGGAATTCTCCGAGGAGGAGAAAACACTCACGCAGAACGCTTTTCTGTAACGTTCTCTGGCATTCTGTGGCGATACAGAAAATGCCGAAGGGACGTCTGACTGTTGGGGATCCTCCACAACCTCCTTACGGCTTTCAACATTCCTTCTCCTCTGGGCTTGGGAGCTTGAAAGAGGTCTAGGCCTGGGAGCGTTGTGAAGACAATCAGACGCCCCCTCCACTGCACTGGGGACACTTATATCACTATCCACAGCACTATAATTACACTGCTTACCTTCATAGGCCGCCATTTTGGTTTCCATTTTCCGAAGAGCGGCTTTAAGATTCGCTATCTCAGATGCCGAATCTGTGTGTTCTAATAAAGGAGCAGGTACATTAGATGGGGCAGTAAAAGGAGAAGAGGGTATATTATTACTAATAACCCCGCTAGAACTAGATAAAGGTTTGGAAGAAGACCTCCTCACCCTGTTTCTTTCTAACTTCTTCACGTATGAGGTTAGAGATTTCCATTCTTCCTCACTCAAATCCTTGCATTCATTACAAGTATTACCAAAGAACATTCATACATCCTGCATTTCCTGCAAATAGTATGAGGATCAATTGATGCCTTCGGCATCCTAACCTTACAACCCGCATTCACACACATTCTCACCACATTTCCAGAATCAGACATCATGTTGAACAATCCAAATCAAATTCCAAAAACGGTCCACAACCGCGTATGCCAGTACAATCAATGCAAATACGTCACCGAGAAGTCGCCAGAAACGAAGATCAAATTGTCGATGCAAAATACGAATCCAGCCGGAGATACCCACAACGATGTTGCCAGTATGGCCGACAGAAAAAATATGATAGAACATGGGGATGGTTCCTAGTCCTGCCACCCAGCGGCAGGTAAGTAGATCACCTGACCTACAGGTAGCGTGTGCGCGAAATTCGAATTTCTGTCGGACGACGGAGTCAAATAGCTAAGTATATATCTGACAGGTAAGTTAAATGTATAAAAACGCCCTTTGCAGCAAAAGAGCACAGGAGTGACCTCTTCTTTAAAACTCCTGCGGTGAAAAGCGAAGCTAACTCATTCGCCCCATCCCTTAGGGCTTTGTCCATGCAGGACATAATACTGCTTGGAAGTGGCGAAGCAGTTGATTCCTTATCTTCCACGGTTCGTCCCAGAGCCCCCAAGGACCAATCAAGAAAATTGAAAACCTCGAATGTCCGGAAAATACCTTTCAAGAGATGATCTAACTCTGATGATGTCCACCAAACTTTAGCTGAATTCAAAGCATGTCTGCGGGAACTGTCAACAATGTGGAAAAAAATCCCCCCCCTGGGAGGAGGCAGGAACTCCCAGGCCGAGACTTTCCCCCGTCGCATACCAGATTCCGGACTTCGATGCCAATTTGGCTGGAGGGAAGGAGAAAGAAGTCTTGCCCGCTTCCCTCTTATCTTTCAACCACGTATCGATCCTTTGAAGAGCCTTCTTAGCTGTAATTGAAAGCTTCATCTTCAAAAACGATGACTTCTTCGGTGTTTTATTCTTGGAGAATTGAGAAAGGGGTGACATCGGAGCTGAAGGCTGAAATTCCCCTTCAAAAACTGACAAAAGGCAATCAGTTAACTTCTTGTAGTCTGAAGAAGGTGTTTCACCATCTTTCTCTTCTTCAGACGCTAAGTCTTCCATCTCCTCTTCTGCCGAAGAAACATCTTGTAATCCAAGGTCTTGCTGCTGAACATCTTCTCTAACCTCTCGGGAAGAAGAAGGCTCCTGCCGCCTGCGTCCTGCGTCCTTCTGAGATACGTCGACAAAACGTGAATCCGCTCCGAGATTGCGTCCTGCGTCCTGTCCCGGTAACTTGCGTCCTACACGAGAATCCGAAGTGCGATGAGGAGGAGGCAAACAATCATGCGTCCTTTTGGAGGACTTGACGGGGAGGGACGCGTCCTTACGTCTCGTAGGAGGATGTTTCGTTGTTTCCCACGATTTAACTAGATCGGCTAACCTTCCTTGCATCTCTTTAAGAGTCCTTAGTCTCTGTTTCCTGACGGGATGCCTGAGCATGCGGGGAACGAAGACGAGAAGCTCGAACCTGAGGTCTACGAGAAGGAGAAGATACAGGAGAAACTGCCCAGGATGCAGAAGGAGGGCTCCTATCAGGCGAACCGCCGTCTAAATGAAGTCTTGCGTCCTGCCTTGAACGAAAAGTTCTCCTCCTTTTAACCGGAACCACGTCTTCATCGTCACTAGATGAGAAAATCTCGGGGCTACTCCACCGCTCTTGAGCGTCAAGTTCATCCTGAGATGACGTAGGTCTATGCGTCCTCTTCAGCGGACGCGATTCTTCCGCATAACGTCGATACCTGCCTGACGCAGAACTATCGGTAGAAGAAAAACACTTCCCAGTGTCGCCTTTTCTATGGAGCACTGCTGCAGCCTGGGACGCAACAGGACTGCCTGAAGGGACGCCTGATCGTAAGGGAACCCCTCTCGCCTCCCTTCGACTGTCGACATACCTTCTCCCTTGGGTCTGGGAGCTTGGCAGAGGCCTAGGTCTAGGAGCACGAGAGAGACGATCAGCCGCCCCCTCCACTACACTGACACTCTCAAAAGTACCCACTTTGTCTGTAAGACGCTGAATCTGATTGCCCATTGACGCAAGGGCGGCAAACACTTTCACATAATTAGGATCCTCAGAAACAGCAGCAGGCGCAGGAGAAACCTGATGAGAAGGATCTACAACTTCTACTTGGGAAGGAGGGGGAGAAATAGCAAAAGCATTCAAGGCCTTACTAGAAGAGCCTGACCTCTCACTCCGAGATACCGATCTCCTTACTCTATCCTTTTCTAGTCTCTCAACATATTTAGTGAAAGTCTTCCATTCCTTCTCATTTAAACTTTCACACTCATTACATCTATTATCCCAAGTACACACACCCTCTCTACACTTCTTACATACTGTGTGAGGGTCTACCGAGGCTTTCGGCAGTCTCACCTTGCACCCTTCTTTCACACACACTCTAAATACTAAACCAGAATCAGACATTATAAGAAATTCCAAACGCGATTGCCAATCCAACTTTCCAATACGATACCCAATAATCCATCAAAGTACAGCGAAAGTCAGCTAACGAGTTCGAAATTCTAGCAGGGAACCCACAACGATGTTGCCGGTTCGGCTGGCAGAAAAAATCTGACGAAAATGGGAATGATTCCGAGCACCAGCGCCACGGGAACGGGGTGGCGATCACCTGAACTACCAGTGATCTAGCGGTTGCCGCGAGTTTTGAAAATTCTGCCAGTGCGAACAGAGAATATAGCTATATATATACCTGCCAGGTAAGTGTCATACATGAAAATACTCCTCTTCTTAAGGAGTACCGCTCCAAAGAGAGAGGAGATTTCTCCCGATCCGTCTTGTACTGCCTTATCAATACATGGCAGAATACTAAGAATGACTTCGGGGTCTAGACCTTCCGAGTCATGAGCCTTCTTAGACATCACCCCAAGGGACCAGTCTAGGAAATTAAACACTTCCAAAATATGGAAGAGGCCCTTGAGGAGATGATCAGTCTCAGAAATCGCCCAAGTCACACGAGCTCCATTCAAAGCGTGTCTCCGCGATGAATCAACCAAGGTTGAAAAGTCCGCTTCAGCCGCCGCTGGGAGAGAAAGGCCCATGTTCTCCCCAGTTCGGTACCAGAAACCTCTTTTACCAGAAAGTATGGCTGGAGGCATACAGAAGGTGGTTCTGCCCAGATCCTTCTTCGACAACATCCATTTGTCAAGAGACTGTAGAGCTCTCTTCATAGAGATCGTAGGTCTCATCTTCAACACCGACAAAGACTTCGGTACGATCGCACTCGAAAACAGTGATCGAGGCGAAGGAGGAGCCGCAGGAGTCAACGAATCTCCATACTCCTGCAAAAGAAGGTCCGTCAGAACTCTATAGTTAGAGAAGCCTTCTCTACCGTTAACCTCGTCTTCCGAATCTACTTCCATACCGTGCGGAGAATCGGCTTGAAAAACGAGAGGATCTTCACCAAGTTCTCTCTCTACTGGCGACAAACTCCTACTAGGAGAGGGACTCATAGAGTGAACAGATTCTCTCTCAAGTCTACTAGTAGTCTCGCGTCTGCTTGACTTCTCACGCCTGGAAAGCTCTTCGCGCTTGTCTGGCGCCTCGCGCTTGGCTGGCGCTTCTCGCTTGGCTGGAGTTTGTTGCTTGGCTGGCATCTCGCGCCTGGCTGACGCCTCGCGCTTGTCTGGCGCCTCACACATAGCTGACGCCTCGCGCTTGTCTGGCGCCTCACACATAGCTGACTCCTCGCGCCTGGCTGGCGTCTCGCGCTTGGCTGACTCCTCGCGCCTGGCTGGCGCCTCGCGCTTGGCTGAATCCTCGCGCCTGGCTGGCGCCTCGCGCTTGGCTGATTCCTCGCGCCTGGCTGGCGCCTCGCGCCTGAGCGTATCCTTATCTAGAGCAACTCGCTCGGATAGCTCCTGACGCTTGAAAGAATCTTCGCGCCTGGAAGACGTCCCACGCTTGTAAGGCTCTTCATGCCTGGAGGACGCTTCACGTCTGGCAGGCGAAAGAAGACGAGACTTCTTAATAGGAAGTCTAGCGTCCTTCTTGCGAGGGGGATCCCTCGAAAGAACTCCAACCAAAGAGGCTAACTGCTCTTGTACTGCTAGCAATATCCTCTTGGAAGCCACACCAGCGTCCTCTTCAATAAGAGAAGGAGGAGAAACTCGAAGGAGTGCGATCCTCAACTACCGATCGAGGAGGCGTCGAGACTAGCTTAGCCTTCTTGATAGAAGAGGGGGCTTCCTCCGAGAAGCGCTCCGGGCTCGAGTCAAATGCGCGTTCTTTCCAGTGCCTTTTCAGTGGCCTAGAAAGATCCGAGTCCTTCCACCTCGTTTAGGTGAAGGAGAAACCGGACGACGAGAAACAATCTCGTAGGACGCTTCTATTAAAGCGGTCCTGAGCAGACTGTAGCGAAACAGAACCTGCTGAAGGGACGCCTGACCGTTGGGGATTCCCCACAACCTCCGTACGACTTTCGACTTTCCTTCTCCTCTGGAGAGGTCTAGGCCTGGGAGCATCGCAGGGACGGTCAGACGCCCCCTCCACAACACTGGGAACACTCACTTCACTAAGTAATTCACTATCACTTCCCTTACCTTGCATGGCCGCCATTTTTGTCTTCATTTTACGAAGAGTAGCCTTCAGATTGGCGATTTCAGAAGCCGAATCCGAATGCAAAGCCTGTGAGGGTTCAGATACATAGGGAGAATCAAAATCATTAATAATAGGAGAGTTAGACTCAGAAAAAGGCTCAATAGGCCTTGTACTCTCACCCTTTTGTGCAGCCCGTCTAATTCTATCCCTCTCTAACTTCTTCAAGTAAGAAGTTAGAGTCTTCCATTCATTAGCATTCAACTTTTCACACTCAATACAGGTGTTAGCTAAAGAACAGTCAAACCCCCTACACTTACGACATACAGTGTGAGGATCAACCGAAGCCTTCAGTATCCTCACCTTGCAGCCTACATTCACACACACTCTCACACTAACACTTGAATCAGACATTCTATCAGAAAAATCAAAAGCAAGTCCAAATCCAGTCCACAGTAGCGAATGCCAAAACAACGATCCAGTACGTCACCAAGAAATCCAATATAGATGATCAAAAAAGTCTTGAAAAGCGAATTCCAGTCAGGAGGTAGTAACAACAATGTTGATACCACCGGCGACAGAGAAAATATGATAGAAAACGGGAATGGTTCCTAGTCCTGCCGCCCAGGGCAGGCAGGTAGATCACCTGACCTACCGGTAGCGAGTGGCGCGAAATTTGAATTTCTGTCGGGGACGACGGAGTCTTAGCTAAGTATATATCTGACAGGTAAGTTCATTGTATGAAACTAGTCTGTCTCTTGCTAGGCTCCTTGCGCCTACTATCTTCTCTGATCTTGGCAGAAGGCGAACGAATCTCAGGCGAAGAAACAAAATCCGGAGAAAAGCGCCTACTAGTCTCCGTGCGCCTATGCAGAGGAGAGCGGCTTCCAGGTGAAGAGCGCCTACTGCGATCCTGGACAGAACGAGACTCCTTATTCTTGTCAAACTCTTGACGTTTACAAGAAGAAGAGCGAGTCTTCGGAGAGCGAGTCCTATCCTCCCTAAGACTAGGGGAGCGGAGTTCAGGAGAAGAGCGCCTGTCAAGATCCTTACGTCTACTTGCGTGAGGGGAGCGCCTACTTGGAGAGCGACTGAGTCTCTCTTTAATGAAAGAGGCTCTGCTGCGAGGCTCTTGCACTTTTCCTGCATTAGGCGAAAAATCCGCAGAATCCTTCTTTGACTTTTTCACCGGTAGGGAGATGTCCTTCCGACGATGAGAACTCCCTGCTAAGAGTTGGCTAAAGCAGAAATCTGCGCCTGTAGGCCAGCCAAGATGCGCGCTGGCGATCTCTTGAACTCTTCGGTAGGAGTAGAAGCCCGAGCGTAGAAAGGAG
The DNA here is from genome assembly GCF_015104395.2 of Macrobrachium nipponense. Lineage (NCBI taxonomy): Eukaryota > Metazoa > Arthropoda > Malacostraca > Decapoda > Palaemonidae > Macrobrachium > Macrobrachium nipponense. The sequence continues at coordinate 16,998,254 of NC_061097.1, read as the reverse complement.
AAGAGGATCCTTGAGCTCTCCTGGCTCTCTTACGCTCGATCTCTGGTTCTTCTGAGAAGGATTCGGGGCTGGAGGGAAGGGCGCAAGGCTCCTTCCAAGCTCTCTTGAGAGGGTGCGATGACTCCGACGCGCTCCATCTACGCTTAGGAGAAGGAGATGAAGAAGACGAGAAGCACAGTTTCAACACTTCTTTCTTGGCTCTATCCAAGGCAGCCTGGGAGCGAGCAACAGGATCTGCCGAGGGGACGCCTGACCGGTGGGGGTTCTCCCTAACCTTCCTGCGGCTTTCGACTTTCCTCCTCCACTGGGTCTGGGAGTCTGGAAGAGGTCTAGGCCTAGAAGCGTTAGTGAGCCGGTCAGACGCACCCTCCACTGCACTAGGGACACTGCACTTATCACTTTCACTGTCACTCTTACCTTTAGAAGAGCGTACTTTGCTCTCGTTACTCCTTACTGCGTTCTCCGAACACGAATCTTCGGGTTCAAAGCTAGGAGCAGGGGCTGAAACAGGAGAAGGAACTACGTCTACATTTGGGTTCTCAACATCAAGTTCGCTAACAAGCGACCTACTTGAACTCCTGGATGAAGCCTTACGTGCTCTATCCTTCTCTAACTTCCTTAAGTAGGAAGAAAGAGACTTCCATTCGTCCTCATCCAACCTTTCACACTCTTGACAAGGGTTAACGAAAGAACATTCATTCCCTCTACAGTTCATACACACACTGTGAGGGTCTAAAGACGCTTTAGGAAGCCTCACCTTACATTCACTCTTCGAACATACTCTAAACATAGAAGATTTCTTAAGTTCAGAATCAGCCATAACGAGAAATAAACAAAGAACAATTCGAAAAACGATCCAAAATAGGGTATGCCAAGCCAACGAACAAAGGGTACATCACCAAAAAAGTCAATCCAAGAATCGTCGGTGACGAGAATAAATCCACTATCGAGAGGACTTAACAACAGGTGCTGTTAGGCCGGCGACAGAGAAAAATCTGACTGGAAAGGGGGGGTTGGTTCTTACACCTGACCTACCTGTAGCGTGTGCCGCGAGTTTTGAATTTTCTGTCGTGACGTCAGAGTCGTAAGCTATGTATATATCTGCCAGGGAAGTTCATGTACAAAAAAAAAAAAATTTGTACCCCCCTACTAGCCATATATACCCCTGGTCCCCTACCAGCAAAGACACCAGCCGCCCGTGCGACATCAGCACACTTGCTAGTAGGAAACCAAGCACATATCTGACAAGAGAGTTTATGTACATTGAAGATAAAAGATTTTTAAGGATCAGTCTTTGCTCCAAGTACTGTATCTGCTGACACAAATGGACCGAGAGAGAAGCATTTCTCATAGGTCACCCTTACATCCTTCAGGTAATGAGATGCAAAAACTGAATTGCATCTCCAATATGTAGTTTCTATGATATTCCTTAGAGACATATTCTTTTGAAACGCTAGCGACGTTGCTACCGCCCTTACTTCATGAGTTTTAACTCTTAGAAGTCCGAAGGATTCGTCCGGGCAATTCTTGTGCGCCTCAGTAATTACGCTTCTCACAAAGGAGGCTAAGGCGTTTTTAGACATGAGTCTTTTGGGGTTCTTCACAACACACCAAAGACCTTGTTGACAACCTCCCATCTGCTTCTTTTTCTCCAAATAAAATTTAAGAGCTCTAACCGGGCAGAGAGACCTTTCTATCTCTCTACCTACCAGGTTAGATAGGCCTTTTACCTCAAAGCTCCTGGGCCAAGGTTTTGATGGGTTCTCATTTTTCGCCAGAAATAATGTCTGGAACGAACAGATAGCCGCATCTCCTTTAAACCCCACTTTAGAGTCCAGAGCGTGCAATTCGCTCGTCCTCTTGGCCGTCGCGAGAGACAATAGGAATAAACATTTCCTAGAAATGTCCCGGAAGGAGGCAAGATGTAGAGGTTCGAATTTGTCCGAGGCAAGGAATCTCAGGACCACGTCCAGATTCCAGCTAGGTGTTCTCGGAGTCCTTGATTTCGAAGTCTCGAAAGACCGAATCAAATCGTGGAGATCCTTATTCTCTGCAATCTCCAGCCCTCGATTCCGGAATACTGAAGACAGCATACTCCTGTATCCCTTGATGGTAGACACAGAAAGATGCGATTCCTCTCTAAGAAAAAGGAGGAAATCGGCAATGTTGGTTACAGAGGTACTGGAGGAGGACAGCTTCTTTGTCCTACACCATCTCCTAAAGACTTCCCACTTCGATTGGTATACTCGTCTCGTTGAAGATCTGCGGGCTCTAGCAATAGCGCTTGCAGCTTTGCGAGAAAATCCCCTCGCTCTGACGAGTCTTTCGATAGTCGAAAGGCAGTCAGAGCAAGACCGGGGAGGTTGTGATGAAACCTCTCGAAGTAGGGTTGTCTGAGTAGATCTGTTCTGCTTGGCAGAGACCTGGGGAAGTCCACTATCCACTCCAGTACCTCCGTGAACCATTCTTGGGCTGGCCAAAATGGGGCTATGAGGGTCAATCTCGTCCCCTTTGAAGCCACGAATTTCCTGAGTACTTCCCCCAGGATCTTGAATGGGGGAAAGGCGTAGGCGTCTAGGCCCGACCAATCCAGGAGAAACGCGTCGATTGCAAAGGCTCTTGGATCTTCTACTAATGAACTAAAGATCTCTACCCTTTTGGAGAGGAACGTAGCAAATAGGTCTATGTGAGGCCTCTCCCACAGGGACCACAGACTTCGACACACTTCTGCGTGTCGAGTCCACTCTGTGGGAAGGACCTGATTCCTCCTGCTTAGCCTGTCTGCTCTCACATTTCGTATCCCTTGTACAAATCTTGTGAGGAGAGTTATACCTCTTTCCTCTGTCCAGGTTAACAGATCTCTTGTTAGCTGATAGAGGGAGAACGAATGAGTCCCTCCCTGTTTGCGGATGTAAGCCAGAGCCGTGGTGTTGTCCGAGTTTATCTGAACCACCCCACCTCTGACTACCTCCTCGAAGAATCTTAAGGCCAGGTGTATGGCCACTAGCTCCTTGCAATTGATATGCCAAGACACCTGTTCCTTTGTCCAGGTGCCCGACACCTCCCTTGCTCCTAGCGTTGCTACCCATCCCAACTGCGTCGGAAAATAACACTTGGTTGGGGTTCTGCAGGGCAAGTGACACGCCTTCGTTCTTCTTTAGAGGAATGATCCACCACTTTAAGTGATTCTTCACCTCCTGTGGAATCGGAAAAGTCTGAGAGTTGCCCCGTCTTCCAACTCCATACCTTTTTCAGGAAAAACTGAAGAGGGCGAAGGTGAAGCCTCCCTAGAGTGAAGAACTTTTCTAGCGAGGACAGAGTCCCTAACAGGCTCAAATATTCCCTCGCTGAACTGTGTTCTCTCTCTAAGAAGTTCGAGATTCTTGACAAGCCTCGAGTGATTCTCTCTTGCGAAGGAAATACCCGAAAACCCCGAGAATCCATCTGAATCCCCAGATAAATCAGGTTCTGGCTGGGGATCAGTTGCGACTTCTCGAGGTTTACGAGTAATCCCAGAGACTGTATCATATTTTGTGTTATCATCAGGTCCTCCAAACACTGGCTCTCCGACTTGGCCCTGATCAGCCAGTCGTCTAAGTAGAGGGAGATGTTGATTCCCTCTAGATGAAGCCATTTCGCTACATTCGCCATCAGGTTGGTGAAGACCTGAGGAGCTGTAGACAGGCTGAAACACAGAGCCCTGAATTGAAAAATCTTGCCCCCTATCATAAACCGAAGATATTTCTTCGACAAGTGGTGAATGGGGACGTGGAAATGTGCGTCTTGTAAGTCCAGCGAGACCATCCAATCTCCTGGACGTAGGGCTGACATCACCGAGGAGGACGTTTCCATTCGGAACTTCTTCTTTTGTACAAATCGGTTCAGCGAGCTTACGTCCAGTACCGGTCTCCACCCCCCCGAAGCCTTTGGTACTAGGAAAAGGCGATGTAAAAACCCCGGGGAAAGTGGATCTGTACTAGTTTCGATGGCCTCTTTTCCCACATTTGATCCACATTTGAAGGAGCGTATCTTTCATTATAGGGTCTCAGTATCTTGCTGACAGTTCCCGAGGAGTAGAGGTTAGGGGAGGACTGTCTTCGAGGGGGATGATGTATCCCTTCTTTAGAACCAAAACCGACCAAGAGTCGGCTCCTCTCCGCGCCCAGGCTCCTGCGAAGTTCAGGAGTCTGGCACCTACTGGTGTTTGGAGGATTTGCAAGTCATTTTCCTTTCTTGAAGGGCCTGAAGGAAGACCTTCCTCTCTTATCAGAGCTCTTCTTTCTGGAGGGGGACGAGCTGTTGCACCTCCGACGAATAGGAAAGGGCCTGGCTGAGGAGGACGAGAGTCCTTCTTAATCGTTGAAACTACAGGGCGACTCTTCTTTGTAGTCTGCACAAGGAGGTCTTGTGTCGCCTTCTCAGTTAGTGAGCGAGATATATCTTTCACCAACTGAGAAGGAAACAGATGATCGGACAAAGGGGCGAACAATAACGCGGTTCTCTGACTAGGAGAAACAGCCTTAGACAAAAGGGATCCATACACCAATCTCTTCTTTAACAAACCTGCTCCAAATAGGGAAGAAACCTCTCCCGAATCGTCTTGTACCGCCTTGTCCATACATGCCAGGACGCTATGGAGAACTTCTGGGTTATTAAGAAACTCCGAGTCCTGAGACTTCTTAGCAAGTACTCCGAGAGACCAGTCTAGGAAATTGAACACTTCTAAGACGATGAATAGTCCTTTAAGAAGGTGGTTCAACTCTGAAATGCTCCATGTCGATCTGGCCGACCCTAAAGAGTGTCGTCTGGAGGCATCAACCAGATTCGAGAAGTCTGCGTCCGCCGATGCAGGGAGAGAAAGACCCATAGTTTCTCCTGTCCCATACCAAATACCTCTCCTTCCAAGGAGTTTGGAAGGAGGCATGCAGAACACTGTTTTGCCCAACTCTTTCTTCGTGCCCATCCATGAATCCAGAGACTGGAGGGCCTTCTTCATAGAAATTGCTGGTTTCATCTTAAGGAAAGCAGAGGACTTTACTGTCGTAGTACTCGAAAAGAGCGAACGAGGAGAAGGAGGAGCGGCTGGGCTAAGAGCGTCTCCATACTCTTGAAGTAATAAGGAGGCTAAAGTCTTGTAGTTAGACGGTCCCTCATTTGTAGGGAGCTCGTCTTCTGACACCTCTTCTAAAACTCGATCAGAAGAGGGAGAACGTTCCCGTTTGGAGGATGAGTCTTTCCAAGACCTCCTTCGATCCGAAGGAGAGGTGCTTCTGTCTGGGGAAGAGCCACCAAATTCGGACACGAGTCTAGTCGAATCTTGCCTCATAGTTGATTTCAGACTCAGACTCCTGGACTCCTGACTCCTGACTCTGACTCCTGCTCCTACCTCCTGACTCCTGACTCCTGACTCCTGACTCCTGACTCCTGACTCCTGACTCCTGACTCCTGACTCCTGACTCCTGACTCCTGACTCTTGGCTCCTGCCTCCTGGGTGACTCCTCACTCCTGGCTGGCGCCACACGCCTGTCAGGCTCCTCACACCTGGTTGGAGTCGTGCGCTTGGTTGACTCCTCACTCCTGTTAGGATTCACGCGTTTAGTTGACTCCCGTCTGATTGACTCCTCACTCCTGGAAGGTGCCACGCGCCTGAACGACTCTTCACTCCTAGCAGGAGCCTTGCGTTTGGTTGGCTCCTCGCTCTTGTTAGGAGCCTCACTCCTGGTAGGAGCTTCGCTCCTGGCGGCAGGGACCTCCATACGTCTAGAGGACCTCTTGATGGGAAGGGAAGTATCTTTCCTTCGAGGAGGTTCCTTTGAAAGCACTCCCACTAACGACGATATCTGCTCTTGCATAGAGAGGAGGATTCTCTTAGTAGCCTCCTCTTTCTCCTCTTCGGGAGGAGGAGAAGGAGGAGGGGAGGAGTCTATGGGCTCCTCGTCAACTACGGGTGACAATAGGGCTCTCTTTGCCCTCTTAACATCCGAAGGAGACTCCTCAGGGAAGCGTTCCGGGCTCGAGTCCAGAGTCGGCGCCTTCCAACTCCTCTTCAATGGTCGCGAGCGATCAGACTCCCTCCAATCGCGTCTAGGAGACGAAGATCCCGACAACGAGAAACACTCATGCAGGACGCTTTTGCAATAGCGATCCCTGGCAGTCTGGAGTGTCACAGAGCCTGCCGAAGGGACACCTGATCGGTGGGGAATCTCCACAACCTCCTTACGGTTTTTGACATTCCTTCTCCTCTGGGCATGGGAGCTTGGAAGAGGTCTAGACCTGGGAGCGTTGTGGAGCTGACCAGATGCCCCCTCCACTACACTGGGGACACTCATATCACTGTCCACTGTACAATCACAAGCCTTACCTTGCAGAGCAGCCATTTTGTTTTCCATGATTTTGAAAGCTGCTTTTAGATCCGCAAGTTCTTTTGCCGAATCTGCGGGATCTGCAATAGGTGAAGAGGCTGAAAAGGAAGGAGAAGTGGCAATTCTTACAGAGGGGAAGAAGTTCCCAAACTAGGAACTAGCTCATTAGATCTAGAACCACTCATACTTCTAGAGGAAGCTTTCCTCACTCTCTCTCTCTCTAACTTCTTCAAATAAGTAGTTAGATTCTTCCACTCTCTCTCACTCAAATTCTCACATTCCTTACAAGTATTAGTAAAAGAACATTCATACTCTCTGCAACCTTTACATACGGTGTGAGGATCTACCGAAGCTTTCGGCAACCTCACCTTACAGCCTACATTCACACAATATCTCATCACCATTCCGGCGTCAGACATTCTAAGAAAATTCCAAAGCAAGTCCACAAAAACAGTCCACAAAAGCGTATGCCAATCCAACAATCCAGATACGTCACCAAAAGTCGGTCAAGAAGATTAATTGTTGATGAAAAAAGAAAATCCAGTCAAGAGGAACCAAAAACAATGTTGATGGTCTGGGCGACAGAAGAAATCTGATTAGAAAACAGGAATGGTTCCTAGTCCTGCCACCCAGGGCAGGGCGGTAGATCACCTGACCTACCAGTAGCATGTGCCGCGAAATTTGAATTTCTGTCGGGGACGACGGAGTCTATAGCTAAGTATATATCTGGCAGGGAAGTTGAATGTATAAAAATGGTTATTTTTGGGGTAAATCACCCTGGCGTCACAAAACCGAAGGTCAGAGGCGAAAATCATATGCGGTTTGGAGATGTCCCAAGTCACCTTGTTAACCCTTAAATGCCAAGCCGCTATTTACCAAAGTGTTTCTTGTATGCCGGCGGCGTTCGGGAGTTAGTGCCGAAGCGGAAAAAAAGCTTATTTAAAAAAATCACAGCATGCTTAGTTTTAAAGATAAGAGTTCACTTTGGGCTCCTTTTTTTGTCATTGCCTGAAGTTTAGTATGCAACCAACAGAAATGAAAAAAAATATCATTATCATATATAAATATTGGAATATATGACAGCGCAAAAAAAAATTTCATATATAATTGTATACAAATCGCATTGTGAGCAAAACGGTTGAAGCTAATGAGTTAATTTTTTTCGTTGTATTGTACACTAAATTGCAATGATTTTGGTATATAACAAATTGTAAAACGATCAAAGCAACAAAGAGAAAATATTATCACAAAATGATGCATGAATTCGTAACGCAAGGACATAAAAATGATATTGTCATGTTACAATAAAGTTTTATACATACTTACCTGACAGATATATATTTAGCTATAGACTCCGTCGTCTCCGACAGAATTTCAAATTTCGCGGCACACGCTACCGTTAGGTCAGGTGATCTACCGCCCTGCCCTGGGTGGCAGGACTAGGAACCATTCCCGTTTTCTAATCAGAATTCTTCTCTTCCACCTGTCTCCTGCGGGGAGGCTGGGTGGGCCATTAATCGTATATATCTGTCAGGTAAGTATGTATAAAACTTTATTGTAACATGACAATATCATTTTTATACATTTCAACTTCCCTGCCAGATATACTTAGCTGATTAGCACCCATTGGTGGTGGGTAAGAGACAGCTAACTACTGAAATAGACAGGTAAACAACATATGTTGTAGGTATTAATAAACCTTGGTTCCTACCTTATTAGGCTGAAGACTTCGCGGCTACTGCCTTGGAGTCTGCTTAGCCTCAAGAGCCTCAGCGAGATATTGATCTATGGCTAAGAGTTCTTGTGGGTCTGCCAATGGGTTCTTATCCACTACTCGGCAGAGCCTAAAGGCCTTGTCATTGGTGCTATTCCACTAACATGACAATACACCTTGTTCAAGGAGCACAACACCGATCCCGATCACCTGATCCTAACATCCATTTTAGTTCTAAGATTGCAAGGAGTTATCCCCGAACTCCTTACAAACAACCAAAAACTCGAAACATAATTACACTTTCATTACAAAATATACAAAAAAAAAATTTTGTACTCCCCTACTAGTCATACATACCCTTCCTTGATCCCCTACCAGCAATGACACTATGCTCCCGTGCGACATCAGTGAGCTTGCTAATAGAAAACCAAGCACATATCTGACAAGAGGGTTTATGTACGATAAAACACAATATTTAAGGATCAGTCTTTGCTCCAAGACCCAGCACTGTATCTGCTGATACAAATGGACCTAGCGAGAAGCACTTCTCATAGGTCACTCTCACATCCTTCAGATAATGAGATGCAAACACTGAATTGCACCTCCAATATGTAGTCTCAATGATATTTTTAGAGACATATTCTTTTGGAACGCCAAGGACGTTGCTACTGCTCTCACCTCATGGGTCTTGACCTTTAGAAGACCGAAGGATTCCTCCGAGCAGCTTCTTAGTGAGCGTCCGTAATTACGCTTCTCACAAAGAAAGCCAAGGCGTTCTTGGACACGAGTCTTTTGGGGTTCTTCACCGCACACCAAAGACCTTGTTGACAAGCTCCCATCTGTCTCTTCCTCTCTAAATAATATTTAAGAGCTCTCACTGGACAGAGAGACCTCTCTATCTCTCTGCCTACGAGGTTAGATAGGCCTTTTACCTCAAAACTTCTGGGCCACGGTTTTTGACGGGTTTTCGTTCTTTGCCAGAAACATTGTCTGGAAAGAACAGATGGCAGCATCTCCTTTTGAAACCCCACTGTGGAATCTAGAGCGTGCAATTCGCTCGTCCTCTTGGCTGTAGCGAGAGACACCAGGAATAAGCATTTCCTAGTGACGTCGCGGAAGGAAGCCAGATGTAAAGGCTCGAATTTATCCGATGAAAGGAAATTTCAGTACCACGTCTAGATTCCAACTAGGTGTTCTAGGAGTAGCTGCCTTTGAAGTTTCAAAGGATCTAATTAGATCGTGTAGATCTTTGTTGCTTGCAATATCTAACCCTCGATTCCTAAAAATACTGAAGACAGCATGCTTCTGTATCCTTTTATTGTTGAGACAGAAAGGTGTGATTCCTCTCTCAGAAAGAGGAGGAAATCGGCAATATTCACTATAGAGGTACTGGAGGAGGACAGCTTCTGACTCTTACACCACCTCCTAAAGACTTCCCACTTTGATTGGTATACTCTTCTCGTCGAAGCTCTGCGGGCTCTAGCGATAGAGCCCGCAGCCTTGCGAGAAAAGCCCCTCGCTCTGACAAGTCTTTCGATAGTCGAAAGGCAGTCAGAGCGAGAACTGGGAGGTTGTGATGAAACCTCTGGAAGTGGGGTTGTCTGAGTAGATCTGGTCTGTTTGGAAGAGATCTGGGGAAGTCCACTATCCACTCCAGTACCTCTGTGAACCATTCCTGGGCTGGCCAAAATGGGGCTATTAGCGTCAACTTCGTGTTCTTCGAAGCTACGAACTTCCTGAGCACTTCCCCCAGGATCTTGAACGGGGAAAGGCGTATGCGTCCACACCCGACCAATCCAGAAAAACGCGTCTATGCGAAGGCTCTCGGATCTTCCACTAGAGAGCAAAATATCTCTATTCTTTTGGAGAGGAACGTCGCAAACAGGTCTATGTGAGGTCTCCCCCACAGGGACCAAAGACTTCGACACACTTCTTCGTGGTAGAGTCCATTCTGTGGGAAGGACCTGATTCCTCCTGCTCAGTCTGTCCGCTCTCACATTCTTGATGCCTTGACAAATCTTGTGAGGAGAGTTATGCCTCTTTCTTCTGTCCAGGTTAACAGGTGTCTTGTTAACTGAAGAGGGAGAAAGAGTGCGTGCCTCATTGCTTGCGTCATGTAAGCCAGAGCCGTGGTGTTGTCCGAGTTTATCTGTATCACCTCGCCTCTGACTATCTCTTCGAAGAACTTTAAGGCTAGGTATATGGCCACTAGTTCCTTGCAATTGATGTGCCAGGACACCTGTTCCTTTGTCCAGGTGCCTGATACCTCCCTTGCTCCTAAGAACGTCGCCTCCCCATCCCGACTCCGAAGCGTCGGCATATAACCACTTGGTCTGGGTTCTGCAGGGCAAGCGATACGCCTTCGTTCTTTTGAAGAGGAAGGATCCACCACTTCAAATGATCATTTACCTCTTGTGGAAGCGGAAGATGTCCGAGAGTTGTCCCGTCTTCCAACTCCACACCCCTTTCAGGAAAAACTGAAGAGGGCGAAGGTGAAGCCTCCCCAGAGAGAAGAACTTTTCTAGTGAGGACAGGGTCCCTAAGAGGCTCAGATAATCCCCTCGCTGAACTGTTCTTTTTCTCTAAGAAGCTCGAGATTTTCGACAAACCTCGAGTGATTCTTTCTCGCGAAGGAAATACTCGAAAACCCCGAGAATCCATCTGAATCCCCAGATAGACCAACGCTCTGGCTGGGGATCAGCTGCGACTTCTCGAGGTTCACGAGTAATCCCAGCGATTCTATCATGTTCCTTGTTACTGATAAGTCCTCCAAGCACTGAATCTCCGACTTGGCCCTGATCAGCCAGTCGTCCAAGTAGAGGGAGATGTTTATTCCCTCTAGGTGAAGCCATCTTGCCACATTCGCCATCAGGTTGGTGAATACTTTGCGGAGCTGTAGACAGACCGAAGCACAGAGCCCTGAAATGAAAGATCTTGTCTCCTATTACAAAACGAAGATATTTCTTTGACAAATGGTGAATGGGAACGTGGAAATATGCGTCTTGCAAGTCCAGAGAGACCATCCAATCTCCTGGACGAAGAGCCGACATTACTGAGGCGGACGTTTCCATGCGAACTTCTTTTTCTGAACAAAGCGATTCAGAGGCGCTTAACGTCCAGAACTGGTCTCCACCCCCCCCCCGATGCCTTTGGTACTAGAAAAAGGCGATTGTAAAAATCACCCGGGGAGTGTGGATCCTGCACAAGTTCGATGGCCTCTTTTTCCCACATTTGTTCCACCATTTGAAGGAGAGTCTTTCTCATTACGGGTCTCTGTACCTCGCTGACAGTTCCCCGAGGCGTAGATGTTAGGGGAGGGCTGTTCTCGAAGGGGATTACATATCCCTTCTTTAGGACCGACACTGACCAAGGGTCGGCTCCCCTTTTTGCCCATACTCCTGCAAAGTTCAGGAGTCTGGCGCCCACTGGTGCTTGAAGGAGCAACAAGTCATTTGGATTTCTTGAAGGGCCTAAAGGAAGACCTTCCTCTCTTATCAGAGCTCTTCTTTCTGGCAGGGGGACGAGCCGCTGTACCTCCACGAAAGGGCTGCTGAGGAGGACGAGAGTCCTTATTAATCGCCGACACTACAGGGCGTCCTTTCTTGGACGTTTGTGTTAGTAGTCTTGTGTCGCCTTCTCAGTTAGCGAGCGAGATATATCCTTCACTAACTGAGAAGGAAACAGATGATCCGATAGAGGGGCGAACAATAAAGCAGTCCTCTGGCTCGGAGAAACCCCTTTTGATAATAGGGATCCATATACTGATCTCTTTTTCAGGAGAACCAGCACCAAAAAGGGAAGCCACTTCACCCGAACCGTCCTGTACTGCCTTGTCCATGCAAGACAGGACGCTATGGAGAATCTCTGGGTTTTTAAGAAACTCCGGATCTTTAGATTTGTTGGCCAGAACTCCGAGTGACCCAATCCAGAAAGTTGAACACCTCTAAAGTGACAAAAAGTCCTTTTAGAAAGTGGTTCAACTCTGAAGTGCTCCACGTCGCTCTGACCGATCCTAAGGAGTGACGTCTAGAGGCCTCCACTAAACTGGAAAGTCCGCATCTGCAGAGGCAGGCAGAGAAAGACCCATAGTCTCTCCTGTCCCATACCAAATACCTCTCTTTCCATGTAGTTTGGAAGGAGGCATGCAGAATACCGTCTTTCCTAACTCTTTCTTCTTGTCCATCCAAGAATCTAAAGAATGGAGAGCCTTCTTCATCGATATTGCAGGCTTCATTTTCAAAAAGGGCCGAAGATTTTGCCGTAGCCGAGCTCGAAAAGAGAGACCGAGGAGAAGGAGGAGCCGCCGGACTAAGAGAATCTCCAAACTCTTGAAGCAATAATGAGGCTAAGACCTTATAACTCGAGAGTCCTCATTAGCAGGAGGGGTTCGTCATCAGACAACTCGTCTAAACCTCGATCAGACGAAGGAGAAAGTTCAAAAGTTAGTTCAGTTTGGAGGAAGAGTCCTTCCAAGACCTCCTACGCTCTTGAGGAGAGGAGCTCCTATTTGAGAAGAGTCATAAATTGCCAGGAACGAGTCTCTGACTCCTGCCTCCTGGCTCTGACTCTTTGCCTCCTGACTCCTGCCTCCATGACTCCTGACTCCCCGGACTCCGGCACCGGACTCCTGGCCACTGACCTCCGGACCTCACCTGGGCCTCCTGACTCCGGACTCCTGGCTCCTTGCCCCTGCCTCCGCCGTCCTGCCTCCTTGCCCTCCTGCCTCCTGCCCCTGACTTCCTGCCTCTTTGGCTCCTGGCTCCTGGCTCCCTGCCCTCTTGAACTCCTGACTCCTGCCTCTGCCTGCTCCTTGGCTCCTGCCTCCTGGACATCCTGACTCCTGCCTCTCCCTGCTCTTGCCTCCTGGCTCTGCCTCCTGCCTCCTGCCTGGATGACTCCACACTCCTGGCTCTTGGCTCCTGCCTCCTGGTTGACTCCTCACTCCTGGCTCTTGGCTCCTGCCTCCTGGGTGACCTCACTCCTGGCCGGTGCCAGACGTCTGATAGGTTCATCCAGGTTCGTACCGGAAACCTCACCTCGAGTAGGAGTATCGATCCTGGCGGCAGATACCTCCATACGTCTGGAGGATCTTTTGATCGGAAGGGAAGAGTCTTTCCTTCTAGGAGGCTCCTTTGACAGGACTCCTACAAAAGACGAAATCTGCTCTTGCATCGCCATCATGAATCTCTTCGTAACCTCCTCTTTATCCTCTTCGGGAGGAGGGGAAGGGGAGGAGGGAGGAGTCCATCGCCTCCACCTCCTGCCTCCTTCTCACTCTGGTTGAAAGAATGGCTCTTCTTGCCTTCCTTCGCTACCCGAGGGAGACTCCTCAGGGAAGTTTTCTGGGCTCGAATCAATAGTCGGAGCCTTCCAACTCCTCTTGAGTGGCCGAGATCGATCTGAATCCCTCCAATCACGTCTCGGAGATGAAGATCCCGACGACGAAAAACACTCACGCAGGACGCTTTTACAATAGCGATCCTTGGCAGTCTGGGGTGTCACAGAAACCGCCGAAGGGACACCTGATCGGTGGGGATTCTCCACAACCTCCTTTCGGTTTTCGACATTCCTTCTCCTCTGGGCATGTGAGCTTGGAAGAGGTCTAGACCTAGGAGCGTTGCTGAGCCGACCAGATGCCCCCTCCACTACACTGGGGACACTCATATCACTGTCCACTGAATAATCACTAGCCTTACCTTGTATGGCAGCCATTTTGTTTTCCATCAACTTGAAGGCTGCTTTTAGATCCGCAAGTTCTTTCGCTGAATCTACAGGTTCTGCAATAGGAGAAGGGGCTGCAATGGAAGGAGAAGTAGCAATACTTACCCTTGGGGAAGATCCCAAGCTAGGAATTAGTTCAGATCTAGAACTACTTAAACTTCTATAAGAAGCCTTCCTCACTCTTTCTCTCTCTAACTTTTTTAAATAATTAGTTAGATTCTTCCATTCGTTCTCACTCAAATTCTCACATTCCTTACAAGTATTAGTAAAAGAACATTCATACTCCCTGCAACCCTTGCATACCGTGTGAGGGTCTACCGAAGCTTTCGGCAACCTCACCTTACAGCCTACATTCACACAACGTCTCACAACCATTCCAGAGTCAGACATTTTTAAAGAAAATTCCAAAACCAAGTCCACAAAACAGTCCACAAAAGCGTATGCCAATCCAACAATCCAGATACGTCACCAAAAGTCGGTCAAGAAGATCAATTGCCGGTGAAAAAAGAAAAACCAATCGAGAGGAACCAACAACAATGTTGATGGCCCGGGCGACAGAAGAATTCTGATTAGAAAACGGGAATGGTTCCTAGTCCTGCCACCCAGGGCAGGGCGGTAGATCACCTGACCTACCGGTAGCGTGTGCCGCGAAATTTGAAATTCTGTCGGAGACGACGGAGTCTATAGCTAAGTATATATCTGGCAGGGAAGTTGAATGTATAAAAAAAAAGGTTTTTTCAAAAATTCACCATAAATCAAAATATTGTGCTAGAGACTTCCCATTTGCTGCAAAAAGAAGGTAATTGATTGAATATTACTATACTATGTACGTATACGTGTTTTAGCTTACAATTGCAGTTTTCAACCATTTCGGTCGAGTTAAAGTTGACCGAAGGTCGAATTTTTTTTATTTATCATGATTTATATGAAAATATTTCAAAACTGATAAAAGCTACAACCATGAGTTATTTTTAGTTGTATTCGACATGAAATTGCGCACATTTCATATATAAAACTTTACGTAACGGCTAATATAAAACAGTGCAAACATTACGACAAACTGATGAAAGAATTTCTGAGATTTTCGGCAGTTACCGCACGTAGACGTAAGGAAAATGTTTTCCCAAAATTCACCATAAATAAAAATATTGTGCTAGAGTTTTCCAATTTGTTGCAAAATAAAGGCAAATGATTAAATATTACTAGAATGTAAGATTTTTAGTTTACAATTGCGTTTTTTGACCATTTCGGTCGAGTCAAAGTTGAACAAAGGTTGAAATTTTGGCACTTTATCGTGATTTATATGAAAATATTTCAAAACTAATAAAAGCTACAACCATGGGTTGTTTTATGTTGTATTCTTCATGAAATTGCTCACATTTTCATATATAAAACTCTATGTAACAGCTAATATAAAATGGTGCAAAAATTATGACAAAGTGACAAAAGAATTTCTGAAATATGTTGCTGATGCTTTTTAGTGCGAGAAGAAAGAAATTCGCGCATTCGCGCCTGGATAGCGCTTGTAAACAAAACAACAGCTCAATCCGTGAACTCCCACCATCCCTCAAGGCGCATGATTTCAAATTTTTCGCAAACTAGGCCTATAACTATTTTTCCGCTAATATTTAAAAAAACTTTTTGTAGTTGACGTACCGTACGTCCAATTAGCACCCGACAGACAATTTTAGTCGACATATAATACGTCCAATAGGCATTTAAGGGTTAAGTGGTATGAATATCAAAGTCCTGTCCTTAAAAAATGGCATTAGCTGGCCGGCCCCCTTAAGACTCTTCCATAGACCTTTCCTACTCCCCACCCAAACAAGAACAACAACAAAGTAGTTTGTAGGCTTACCCCTAAAGTAAGCAAAAATTTGAAGACCAATAGCTACTCAGTGTGTGGTGCACTATAAGTATTTGCGTACATATAGGGCATCAAACGTAGATCACTGTGTACTATTTGGACCAGTCATGAGGTACTATAACAATTTTCACTGAAAAGTGGCCCATGTTCTTTCTGCAAATTGAGGCACCCTAACATTGTCCTGGATTGTAATATGTTATTTTCATGATAAAATAAATTTTTGAACATACTCACCTGGTAGTTATATATAATTAAATTCCCACCCTCCTCCCCTCTAGAAACTAGGGGCATGGAAGATCTGAGGAATAGTTGGTATGGTGCTACGTACCTGGTAGAGGGCGCACAGGTGGTGCACCTGACTACCCAATCGGCGATTGCCGCGAGTTTTGAAATTCTGCCGTGACGTCAGGGACGTAAGCTATATATATAACTACCAGGTGAGTATGTTCAAAAATTTATTTTATCATGAAAATAACATTTTCAAACATCTAACTCACCTGGTAGTTATATATATAGCTGATTAACACCTATGGTGGAGGGTCAGAAACAGCTATCATCGTTGGAATTGACATAAGTGTTAATAAAAACAAACTTACGGGTTCGTACCTGTTAAGGAAGCTGACTTTAATGATATCCTGTCTCATTGTGTCTGCTTTCCTTATGAGGTCCAGCGATCCACCCAGGGGGCTGAAGACCTCTTGGAGACTGTCAACCGGTCAAACCTCTATGTGACTAGACTCCCTACAATACTCTTGTTCCGGGCACTACTAAGGAACAAGTTGATCACCTGACTAAAGATCAATGATTGTGGAAGACTGCATCCAGTCTCCACAAACAACCATAACTTTTCAATAGTTCCAAGAGAAGAAAAAGAGTATTGGATTATGGGTTTTAAGGGGTAGACCCTTTTCCCACTACTGAAAGAGCTGCTACAAACGGACCCAGTGTAGCAGTCTTCATACAAAGTTTTGCACTTGCGTAAGATAGTGCGACGCAAAAACTGACTTGCTCCTCCAGAATGTTGCGTCCAGGATATTCTGAAGAGATCTATTTTGTTTAAATGCTACCGAGGTGCTACAGCTCTAACCTCGTGAGTCTTAACTTTAAGTAGCTTCATATCTGCTTCAGTACATGCTGAATGCGCTTCCCTAATTAATTGCCTTATAAAAAAGGATAGCGCATTCTTCGACATTTGCAGAGAGGGTTTCTTGACCGAACACCAAAGCCCTTCTGAAGTGCCACGTATTTGTCTCCTCGTTCTCTCCAAGTAATGCCTCAGAGACCTTACCGGACAAAGAACTCTCTCTACTTCCTCACCCGTGAGATCCGAGAGGTTCGGAATTTCGAATGACTTGGGCCAGGGTTGAGAGGGGCGTTCGTTTTTGGCTAGGAATCCCAACTGTAGCGAGCAGATGGCTTTGCCTTGTCTGAAACCTACAGTTTTGCCTGAAGGCATGGATTTCGCTGACCCTCTTTGCTGTTGCTAGGCTAATCAGGAAGAGAGTTTTCATGGTGAGGTCCTTAAGGGATGTTTTCCTGTAAGGGTTCGAACCTGTCACTCATGAGAAACTTGAGGACTACATCCAAATTCCAAGATGTTGAGGATTGTATTCTTTCCTTAGTTGTCTCGAAGGATCTAAGAAAGAAATCTTGTAGATCCTTATTATCAGATAGATTAAGGTTTCTATGCCTGAAGACAGCTGCTAGCATGCTCCTATAACCCTTGATAGTAGAAGCAGAAAAGTTACGTCTCTTCTTGAGGTATAGCAGAAAATCTGCTATCTGAGTCACAGAGGTACTGGAAGAGGAAATAGAGTTGTCCCTGCACCATCCTCTAAAAGTCTCCCACTTCGATTGGTATACCTTAATGGTTGAAGACCTCCTTGCTCTTGCAATTGCACTCGCTGCCTCCCTCGAAAATCCTCTAGCTCTTGTGAGTTTTTCGATAGTCTGAAGGCAGTTAGCTGAAGAGCTTGGAGGTTTTGGTGATACCTTTCCAAGTGGGGCTGTTTGAGTAGATCTACTCTTAACGGAAGGCTCTTGGGGTGTCCACCATCCATTCCAGTACCATCTGTGAACCATTTTCTTGTCGGCCAGAAGGGTGCCACTAGAGTCATCCTGTTCCTTCGTGAGCCACCAAACTTTTGTAACACTCTGTGTACCACTTTGAATGGGGGAAAGGCGTACACGTCTAGATGTGTCCAATTCAGAAGGAACGCATCTATGTGGATTGCTTCGGGTCTGGGACTGGAGAACAGTAAGTCTCCATCCGTCTTGTCTGCGCTGTTGCAAAGAGATCTATGCAAGGGCGCCCCCAGATTCGCCATAGACTCTTGCAAACTTCCTGATGGAGAGTCCATTCTGTTGTCAAGACTTGATGTTTTCTGCTCAGGATGTCTGCTCTCACATTCTTTTCTCCCTGAATGAAGCGTGTTACCAGAATTCACGTTTTGTTTTTTCCTTTTGTCCAGAGGAGCAGTTCTCTTGCTGCTCTGTACAGAGAGACTGAGTGAGTCCCGCCTTGTTTGCTGATGTAGGCCCAACGCCGTTGTGTTGTCGGAGTTGACCTGTACCACTTTGTTCCGGACTACGCTCTCTAATTCCTTGAGAGCTAGGAAAAACTGCAGTCAATTCTTTCAGATTGATGTGGAACTTTACTTGCTCCTTGTTCCAGAAGCCCGAGACTTCTAACTTCCCCAGTGTTGCTCCCCAGCCCGAGTCCGAGGCGTCGGAAAACAACACTAGGTCTGGGTTCCTCTGCTCTAGGGAGAGGCCTTCCTGGAGCTTGACGGGATCGTTCCACCACTGTAGATAGTGTTTTCATGTCGTTCGAAACAGGAATACACATTGACTCTAGTGTCTTCTTCTTGTCCCAATGCTGATTTAGATGAAACTGCAAGAAGGGCGCTAGGTTTCAGTCTTCCCAAGGAGACAAACTGTTCTAGCGAGGAAAAGGTCACCAGCAGACTTCATCCACTCCCTCGCAGAGCACTTCTGTTTCTTTAGGAAGTTTTCTTATTTTCTCTAAAGCTTGTTCCGTTCTCAATGTGGACGGAAAAGCCCGAAAAACCTGACTCTGAATCCTCATCCCCAAGTACAGATTTTTCCTGGGATGGGATCAGTTGGGATTTCTGGTGGTTTATCAGAAGGCCTAGGTCTTCTGATAATCGAATTGTTTTCTGAAGATTCTCCAGACAGTTGGCGTAGGAATGGGCTCTGAGGAGCCAATCGTCCAGATACAATGAGGCTCTGATGCGTTTCTTGTGTAGCATTGCTGCTACGTTGCTCATAAGTTTTGTGAAAATTTGAGGTGCGGTATTTAGACCGAAACAAAGAGCTCGGAATTGAAATGTTTCTGTCTTGTAAACAAATCTTAGGTACTTTCTGGAGTTTGGGTGGATCGGGACGTGAAAATAAGCATCCTGGAGATCCAACGAAACCATCCAGTCGTCTCGTCTGACTGCAGCAAGAACTGATTTCGTTGTCTCCATAGTGAATTTTGTTTTCTTCACGAAAAAATTCAGGGAACTCACGTCCAAAATCGGTCTCCATCCGCCCGAGTTCTTGGGGACCAGGAATAATCGATTGTAAAACCCCGGAGATTCCAGGTTCTGAACTCTTTCTATTGCTTCCTTCTGAATTAGCATAGAAACCTCTTGTTGTATCGCTAGAGTCTTGGACTCCTCTCTGTACTTGGCTGACAGATCGATCGGTCTTTCTGCTAAGGGGGGTTTTTTCCAGAAAGGGATCTTGTATCCTTCTTTGAGAAGCTGAATAGACCAAGGATCTGCTCCCTTTTTCTCCCATGTTTGCCAGAAATTTTTGAGTCTGGCTCCTACCACTGTCTGAAGAAGAACTTTGTCAGACTTTATTACTTCCTCCTCTGAAGCCTCTTTTCTTGGAGTTTTTTGTAATAGGTCTTGCATTCCCTCTCCTGAGGGATCTACCTCGAAAGGGCCGAGAACTACGTGGTAGAGGAGTGGTTTCTTTAAGTTTCTGTCCTGCAAAACTTGACGGAACAACTCTCCTTGCTGCTTTAGTCATCAGATCTTGTGTTCGCTTTTTGAGTCAGAGCTGAGGATACTTCTTTTTACCCAAACTATGCGGAAAAAGATGAGTCGAAAGGGGAGCGAAAAAGCAGTTCCGCTCTCTGAGTGAGCGTTACTCCACTCGAAAGAAAAGAACAAAATTGGGCCCTTTTCTTCAAGATTCCAGCTGAGAAAAGGGCTGCTGCTAGCTCGTTCGACCCGTCTCGAAGCGCTTTGTCAATGCATGACATAAGGTGAACGAGTTCTTCCGTTTTGGTAGACTTCAAGTTTTCAATTTTCTTTCCCAACGAACCCAGAGTCCAGTCTAGGAAGTTAAAGACTTCGAAGGCTCTAAAAATCCCTTTGAGGAGGTGGTCCATTTCAGAGGAAGACCAAAACACTTTCGTCTTCCCCATGGCCGTCCGACGAGAAGAGTCCACAAGACTAGAGAAGTCCCCATGGGAAGAAGCTGGAACTCCCAAACCTAGGACTTCTCCAGTGTCGTACCAGATGCTGGATCTGGAAGCTAATCTGGCCGGAGGAAATGAGAAAGCTGTTTTTCCCTGGTCTTTCTTAGAGTCCATCCATTCCTTCATTAATTTCAAGGCTCTTTTCGAAGAGTGCGATAATACCATCTTCGTAAAGTCGGATTCTTTAGAAGCCTCCCTAAAGTGAACTCTGAAGGTGGAGAACGAGGGGCAGCTGGCACAAAACTTTCTGGAAAAAGTTCCGCAAAAACTTTCATAAGCCTTTTAAGATCTGCTGAAGGTTGTAGATCTGTTTGATATTCTTCCTCGGAAACGACTTGCATCTGATCAAAAGGAGAATGGGGGATGTCTTCATTCCTTTCTTCTGATTGAGACACAACTGATGTAGCGATGTCATGTTGCGTTTGTGCATCCTGCTGTCCAGTTTCTTGATGCCTGGAGTCTTGTCGTCCAGTACCTTGATGCCTGGTGTCCTGGCGTCCTGTCTCATGACGATTTTCGTCCTGGCGTCTTGCTTCAAGACGTTTTTTTCGTCCTGGCGTCTTGCTTCAAGACGTTTTTTTTCTTTTTCCGTCCTTAAGCGTCTTGCTTCAAGACGTTTTTCGTCCTGGCGTCTTGCTTCAAGACGTTTTTTCGTCCTGGTGTCTTCCTTTCAAGACTTCTTTCGTCCTGGCGTCTTGCTTCAAGACGCTTATCGTCCTGCTGTCTTGCTTCAAGATGTTTTTCATCCTGGCGTCTTGTTTCAAGACGTTTTTCGTCCTGTCATCGTGCTTTAAAACGTTTTTCGTCCTGGCGTTTAACAGTAAGAGTAGCAGGTTGATATGACTGCATAAGAGAGGAGAGTTTCTGCTTAAAATCTTGCAGTACGGAAAACTGTGGAGCTTCTTGCTGCTGGGAACAGACTAGAGAAGTTGCAAAGTCAATCTCTCTCTCTTCATTCTGTTCGTCTTGAGATGAAAGGCCTGAAGAACGCCAATCCGAAGGAGGAGCAGGAGCATGCACTGAAAGGCATCCAATCGTCCGATGCTTCCTTTACTCCTACCAAAGACGACGGCCGCCTGTGCGGTATCTTACGTCTTATATTGGTAGGAGAGCAAACATCGGAGACGAAAGGGAAGCGAACAGGAGTTGTAGCACGCACCGAAAGTCTCCCTTCGTCCGATCCTTCCTTACTTCCTTCCTGCCAAAGACGACGGCCGCTTGTGCGACATCATGCGTCTTGATTTGGCAGGAGAGCAAGCATCGGAATCGAAAGAGAAACGATCCGGAGTTGCAGTTTGCACCGAAGGTTTCCCCCTTTCCAATATTTCCTTGCCTCCTACCAAAGTCGATGGTCGCCTGTGCGACGTCTTACGTCTTAATTTGGTAGGAGAGCAAATATCGGAACCTGAAGGGAAGCGCTCGGGGCTGCTCCAATGACTACATCCTGGACGCTCTTGACGTATATCGTCCTGGCGTCCAGTATCAAGACGCTCGGCGTCCTGGGATTTCCTTTTAATGGGTCTGGATTTAGAAGTCTGACGCCAGCCCCGTCTGGGTACTGCGTCGTCAGAAGACGAAGAAAACACTTTAACCTCGCCTTTCCTATAGCGAGGGTGAGCGTCCTGGGGATCGTCTACAGGTACGCTCGAGGGGACGACCGCTCGGGAGCTAAAACCTCTCGCCTCCCTTCGTCGGTCGACTTTCCTTCTCACAGGGGTTGGTGAGCTTGGAAGAGGTCTAGGACTAGGAGCACGACAAGTCCGAGCGGCCGCACCCTCCACTGCACTTGCACTAATTTCACTATTCACTTTAATATCTCTCATATTAGACCATAATTTATCCCTGTCTTGTGCCAGGGATTCTACCCGTTGACCAAGGGCTTGAATGGCCGTCATCATGTCCTGTAATGATGGACTTTTACCTGTTTCTGAAACTGGATTTGGTAATGATACAACAGGAGGAGGATCAATAGGATTATCGAGGGATAGAGAACTATCTATTCCTTGACTGTCTATGGAGGAGCGAGACAAGGTCTTCTTCGCTCTCCTTATCCTATCCTTCTCTAATTTACGCACATAGCGGTAATATTCAATCCATTCAGTCTCAGGCAAGCTCACACATTCATCACATCTATCACCTATCTCACAAACTTTTCCTCTGCATTTACTACAAATAGAATGAGGATCTAAAGAGGATTTAGCAAGTCTAGTCTTGCAACCTTTCACACACATTCTCAAACTTGAAGCAGAATCAGACATGATGAGAAATCAAAAAGAGAGATCAAAAACAAGCAAAGGTCAAACCAACAATATCGAAACGAAATCAAAATCCAATCAAGCGAAATCCAAAGCCAAAGTGTACTTCACCAAATAATACTGCAAAAGACACGGGCTATAACGAGCGAAGTTCCAACGATGTCACCGTAGCGGCGGCAGGGAAGATCTGAGGAATAGTTGGTATGGTGCTACGTACCTGGTAGAGGGCGCACAGGTGGTGCACCTGACTACCCAATCGGCGATTGCCGCGAGTTTTGAAATTCTGCCGTGACGTCAGGGACGTAAGCTATATATATAACTACCAGGTGAGTTAGATGTTTGAAATTAGGACTTCCTGGTAAGCTTTTTTAATTTTACTTATGTATTCGACCCACCCAATACATATGGCCCCTTCCCATTTTTTCTATTATCTTGGAACACTATTGATGCTTATTTTTATTGCATTTCGCCATCAAATCAACCTGCAAACAGAAACAATGTATAATTCTTAAGATAACCAAACTATATAAACAAAATACTAGGAATTCTTAGCGTTTCATAAGAAAATAGTGGTTTTTTTTTTTACTTTCCTTCTTTTTCTTTCGGTCATTTATTTATTAAAGGGAACACAACTGTTTAAACAAAATAAGTCATGTTTTAAATGAACAAATACTGTAAAGGGTGGGTACATGAAATAAAGTCAGGGAAAATTCTCATCTCTCAACTGAGCTCAACTATATTCAATATCAATGAATCATCTTACATTAGTACAATTTAGTATAGGTATTTGTATCAAAATATGATGAAAACACCACACTCTATTACAATTCCTGGTATACAATACACTAACTATGGCAAAATCACAAACAACTCATACAATAGGAGATATTACCCTTGGTTTGACTGATGGAATCATTTATGAAAATTTGGCTATATATACAGCCCAATACTATAGCAATTTCAGCCGTTCAGTCCTAAGATAGTGAAAAGCGGGAGTTGGGAGTTGGACAGCAAGATGGAAGGAAGTGAGACTGTAAGTAAAGTGAAAGACCAAAAAGTGGGTGCAGCCAGGACAGAAGGGATGCTGCAAACAAGCTGTAGTAATGCCTACAGTGCACCATGTGAGGTGCACTCACAGAACCAACCCCTCACAGGGATATCACCCTTCCAAAGGTCAACTATAGAGGAAGAGCCTGTGCTCTTCAGCAGGAACTCCTGGGAAAGGGTTCAGCTTTAGCCTTTTATCCAGCAACCAAAGATGGTCCCCTTCACCTGGAACATATCTGCTGTAGACCTTCAGACAGTACCCAACATATTCTGCACACCCCTGCAAGAAAACTCCCTCTCTTGCAGAAACTCATGGATAATTTCCAGCAATGAGGTACACGTATCTAGAGATTGGTGGTACCTCAGCCTTTATGGTTACTGAAGCAATAAGGGTGAAAAGGGGTTCTTTCTTGATACCTTGAGGAGGTTAGTAAATAGGGGAAACCACTCAACCTGTGGCCAACGAGGAGCCCCCAAGATCCTCTTGAGAAATTAAATGACCAACACATGATGATTTGACAAGACAAGGCTGGATGGGGGAAAGGTGTAGAAGTCAAGGTTGTCTAAGGGATGTCACGTTCTAAAGTTATGGCCAAAATTTATGCTAATTCTGTGCCATCTTCCATCAACTTTCAGGTCATTTAAGTGAATGAGGGAACTGACTCTTGTAACCCTTGTATGAACTTTCAAAAGGTCAAGCAAAGGGTTCCCCATGCTAGAGTGAGGCGGGGCCATACTCTACAAAACTTTCAGGATTCGGAACACTCATAGCAGAAACCAACTGGAAGGCAGCTTAAGATAGCTTATATATTACGTACATTGAATACTTTACCACCATTTTAGAAGTTGTAATAGCTACTTGTCATTCAATGTCACTTGTGATTGCCACAAGGTAACATGAAACTACACACAAATTTAACCTAAACTGCTAATGTGGGAGGGGCGGGGGAGGAGGAGGAATGTAACCTCTCTGCGTACTCAAGCTTGGTTTGCCAGTTTTAGTAACCATGATAGTAACCATAAATCAATCTTCAATCCTAACTGGTTACTTGAACCAACATGTCCTAACCTGTGTTCTGACTAACAATTTTGCCCAATTATTGCAAGGAATATTCTTTGTATATCTGTCATACCTATTCCAAATGCAGCCCTTGTACCTCATCCACAGTGAGATCAGCTATGGGAAAATGTTATTGAAATGAAGTAGAAGAATCATATTCTTTATCATCTATATGTGACACTAAAAAATTGACACTATACTTGTAACAATACATGTTTACAAGTGTCCAGTGAAATCACACATATCAGTCAATATGAACCAGATGAGAAGACCCTTTTCACTATAGAAAGGAGGAGACGCAATAATTGAACACAGCTTCTCATTGTATAGGATAACCTTTTCAATATGAACAGTGAGTGACAAAGCTGGAAAGTAACTATTGAACATGCTATGATGCCACCATAATATAAACCAAGTACAGTGGTACCTTGAGATACGAAATTAATCCGTTCCGAGACGGCCTTCGTATTATGAGTTTTTCGTATCTTGGAACACATTTTACATGTAAAATGGCTAATCCGTTCCAAGCCCTCCAAAAACACCCCAGTAAATTATATTTCCAGGCCTAAAACACATGTTCTAGGGTTACGACGGAAGAAATATGTCTCCAAAAAGGCAAAATACTGTACATACTTGAGTAATATTCAACTGCATGTAATGTTCAACCCCATTTTTACTGCATATATTAGGACTTTAGCATATGTCCCTTAGCAATAAGCCTAGCCTATGTTAGCGGTTGCTACTGTAGCCTAGTCTATGATTCTGACATCTAAACCTAAGAGCTAAAAACTTAGAATATGCCAATAAAATGTATAAATAATCAGTATGTACTCATTTCAAATAATTATTAATTAATCATTAACTATAATACACAAACAAAGAAAAAACATACCTTCCAATCGATTGTTTACATTCTTACGAGTATCGAACGAGCGCCAAGCAATCATTTTTCCTAGCACACAGTAAGCCATAAATTGTCATTAATCTCTCTCTTCAACTAATGAAACCACCAAACAGTATAATAACCATTCATTCCTATTCTTTATTCTATCTTTACCTAATGGAGATACCGAGTTACTGACAGCTGTAATGAAACATACGTAATACGTAACATAATAATAAAACAGAAGAAGATTTCTAAAAAATACCTATTTGTTGGCAGACTGATTTATTTTATATTTTCTGATATCTAATTCACAATTTTTTTATTAAATGTATTGCATATACTCATTTCAAATAATTATTAAGTAACCATTAACTATAATAAACAAACAAAAAAAAAGCTTCCAAACGTCTGTTTACATCCAGCACTTACTAGTATCGAACGATCGCCAAGCAATCACTTTTACACAGTAAGCCATAAATTTTCATTATCTCTCTTCAACTACTGAAACTACCAAACAGTATGATAACCATTCATTTCTATTCTTTATTCTATCTTTACCTGAAGTTTTTTTTTTATTAAATGTATTGCATGAATAAGTTTTTCAATTTACAGCAACCTTTTACCAATAGAATACTTAAAGCACAAGGGGTAGATGCTGACCAATAGGAGAGCAGGACCTTATGGGGTGACTAGCATCAGGAACCAATGGGAGAGCGGGAGGATGGTGGCGAGTTTACTCAGTTGGCGGCGCGGGAGTTTTAAAATTGTTCTCGGTGATCCGGGCGAATCTCGGGACTTTACAGCAACAACCTTTCGTATCTTGAAAACTTTTCGTATGTAGAGCAGTAAAATTTTTCGCATTGGCTTTCGTATCTCGAGTTTTTCGTAAGTAGAGCCTTTCGTATCTCGAGGTACTACTACTGTACTTTTACTGTAATTCTTCCACAAAGAAATGGAATTTTCATTATAAAATAAAATTTGATTGCATACTTACCGAACAATTATACTACAGCTGTAGGTTCTCTACGAAAGGCAGACAATAGATTCAAAACTTCCGCGGTGGCACCACCATTGTTGATGTATGTGATGTCATCTCCCTCCACTCGAGGGAGCTACAGGTACAACTGCCCAGGTAACATCCATTTGTTCTGCCCAGCCATCCACCTGTGGGGAGGAGGGAGGCCTTTGATCAATAATTGTTCGGTAAGTATGCAATAAAATTTTTATTTTATAATGAAAATTCCATTCTTATTGCAGTGTCTTACCGAACAATTATACAGCTGATTACCCATTGCAAGGATGGGGGGCTGTGGATGTAAATTTTAATTAAAAAATAACATGATTCTTGAAAATATACCCAAAAGCACTGTTAGTGCCTGTTGTACCTTACCTTGTAAGAGAGCTACTGCATGAGAATACTGCCTCTGGTCGGTGCTCATCTTACGTAGTATAAGGCTTGGAGTATGGCCAATGGGTGCCTTTACATGGAGTGGAAGATCCTCGTAGTCATGGTGTTCACCGCTGACTCAACAAAGATACAACAAAATATTGCCCTTGCCCTGGGCTAAGACCAGAAATAACCAACATGAAAACAACTGTCACATACATCAAAATAAAAACCTTTACCCACCAAAATTAAAACTAAAATGACTGGTGAGTACTCTAGGTACACTGTACCCCCGGACTTCCCTTTAACTCGTCAACCTTGATACAAGGCGCCCAGCTACCGAAAGTGGACCGAGAGACTTACAATCTTCGAACACTGTCTCGATTTCTTTCAAATATAATGCGTAGCGAACACAGATTTAGACCTCCAAAAGGTACTTTGGAGGATAGCGGATAGCGACAATTTGCATCGAAAAGTGAGGGAAGTCGCTACCGCTCGAACTTCATGCACTTTCACTCTCAGTAAAGGAAACACTGCGTCGTTAGCTTGAGTGTGCGCTTCGACAATTAATTCTCTCAGAAAAAAGGAGATAGCGTTTTTTGAGAGAGGGCGAGAGGGATTTTTAACCGAGTACCACAAACAATTCGATTGACCTCCAATTTTCTCCGTTCTGCGGAGATAATATCTTAATGCCCGCACGGGACATAAGAGTCATTCTTCTTCTTCCTGGCCTATCAAATCTGTCAGGTTCTTGAGAACGAAGTTACGTGGCCAAAGGATTAGAAGGGTTCTCGGTTTTCGAGAAAAAATTGAGCTCCACGGAGTAAAATGCGTCGCCTGAGAAAATCCCAACTTTTTGTCCATTGCATGTAGCTCGCTAAGTCGTCTAGCTGATGCTAATGCATCTAAAAATAAAGTCTTCTTGGTGAGATTCCTCATAGACGAAGAAAGTAGCGGTTTAAAGGGAGGACCTGAAAGCTGTTTAAGAACTACATTGAGATTTCATGCTATAGAGCCCTTTGACAATTTGGAAGTCTCGAACGATTTAATTAGATAGGAAAGATCACTATTCGTGGATAGGTCTAGTCCTTTGTGTTTAAAAACTGAAGCCAGCATCGCTCTGTATCCCCTAATAGTAGAAGGCGCTAAACGCTTAACGTCCCTTATGAATAGAAGGAAATCTGCTAGTATTTCGTTCACAGGTGTTTCAGAAGAAGAGACTAGTTTGTTTACACCATTTTCTAAACACTCCCCATTTAAACTGGTATAGTAGTCTGTTAGAAGAATCTATTCTGCAGTTCGTGATAGCTTCTGCAACTCATCTCGAAAAACCTTTCGCCCTTACGAGACTCCTGACAGTCTTAATCCTGTCAGTGCCAGAGCGGATAATCTTTGGTGGAATTTTGCGAAGTGCGGTTGTCTGAGTAGACATCTCTTTAATGGAAGAAGCCTGGGGAAATCTACGAGCAAGTCGAGGAGATCTAGGAACCATTCCTTCCTTGGCCAGAACGGAGCGACTAGTGTCAGAGAAACTTTTTCGTGAAATGACACTTTGTTCAGCAACTGTCTTATTAGGCCAAAAGGGGAAAAGGCATACGCTTCCAGGCCCGACCAGTCTAGTAACATTGCGTTGACTGACCATGCAAGAGGGTCTGGGACTGGAGAGCAAAACAGCGGAAGGCAGTTGCTCATCAAAGTTGCAAATAGGTCTCTCATCGGCTTTCCCCAAACTTTCCATAGGTCTAGGCAGACCTTCACATCGAGAGTCCATTCCAATGGCAGTACTTGGTGATGTCGACTTAGTTCGTCCGCCAACACGTTCATTTTCCCTTGAACAAATCAAGGGATCAACAAAACTTGAAATTTTTCTGCCCACAGACGCAGATCTTTTGCAAGGTTGTAGAAGGTGAAGGAGTGAGTTCCCCCTTGTTTCCTGATGTAGAAAAGTGCTGTGGAGTTGTCTTCGTGAACTGTTACCACCTGTCCCGTCACGAGATAAGAGAACGCCTGGAGTCCCAGGTACACTGCTAATAGCTCCCTCACATTGATATGAAGAGAGCATTGAGTTTCCAACCATTCCCCTGACGTTTCGTTCTTCCCCAACAGGGCTCCCCAACCTGTGTCGGAGGCGTCTGAAAAGAGCTGAAGGGTTGGGTGGAGCGGACGAAGCGAAAAACCCTCTACCAGTCTTGGTTTTGAAAGCCACCACGCTAAGTCCTCCTTGATTTCATCAGAAATTACTATTACTGTCGAGTCCGGTTGAGTCTTCCTGCACCATGATGCCTTCAGGGAGAATTGTATGGGCCTCGTGTGCAGCCTTCCGAGTTTTACAAACTGTTCCACCGAAGCTAGTGTTTCTAACAGACTGGTCAATGGTTGGCGGAACAGGACTTGCAGTCCAGGAAGTCCTGTACTACTTCCAGACACAACTGGACTCTCTTTGGTGAAAGAAAAGCCCGAAAAACTCGAGAGTTCAGAGTCATCCCCAAATAGAGAATGCTCTGAGTCGGAATTAACTGAGATTTCTCGTTGTTGATAAGAAGACCTAAGGAGTGAGTTAATGAAAGAGTCCTCTTGAGATCCTTCATACACAGACTTTCCGAAGAGGAGCGAAGAAGCCAGTCGTCTAGGTAGAGTGACACTGATGCTCAAGAGGTGTAACCACTTCCCCAGCGGAGTCAGCACTCACGTAGCACGAGAGTCTCTATTTCTTGAGTTAAGGCTACAAACTTCTCTGAGCCTGGAGAGTAGGCGGGTAATGCGATGGGAACATTCGATAGAGGCGGAGTGTCTTTGAAAGGAATAGAGTAACCGAACCGGAGAACTTGCCCCTCCGCGACGCCATTCCTCCCAGAAGAGGCTCAGTCTGCCCCCTACCGGAACATGAAGGATTGAAGGATCACTTGGACGATTTAGTGTCGGGTTTGGTCGAGGACTTGGTCGAGTGTCGTAAATTCGATCGAGGCCTGACGGATGGTCTAGACCTGCCCCCCCCGAAAGGGTTTCTTCTGCAAGGGCGATTCCGAGGTGGTAGGCGTCACAGTCGAGGGTTTAACTCGCTTAGAAGACTGAGCAAGTAAGTCATTAGTAGACTTCTTTTCCAATGAGGAAAGTGTCTTGGCCACTGTTTCTTCGGGGAACAGATGATTCTTGTCGAGAGGAGAAAACGAAAGGGCGGACTTCTGAGGTGAAGCGACTCCTCTTGAAACAAAAGAACACCAGAGCTGCCTTTTCTTGAGAGTCCCAAATGCAAAGAGAGAGGCCAGCTCATCACAACCATCTCGAACTGATTTGTCGGCACACGACAAAACCCCAAGCCAGTCCGATGCCAGGTCCTCCTGAAGAGTAGGGCAGTCTTCTATTTTCGTAGCGAGGGCTCCGATCGTCCAGTCTAAGAAGCTCATAATCTCCAAAATCTTGAAGATATTCTTTACCAAATGGTCCAATTCGGGTGATGTAAAGAATATTTTTGCTGCTGCAAATGCGGACCTCCTATTTGCATCTACCAGGCCAGAGAAGTCCCCCTGGGAGGAGGCAGACATTCCCATGGAGGGGGCTTCTCTGGTTACATAGAACCTATACCTCTTATTAACAAGTTTCGACGGAGGATAGGCGAAAGTTGCCTTCCCGAGCTCTCTCTTGAACTTCAACCAGTCTTCTATATCACGAAGCGATCGTTTAGCAGCCTTAGAAAGTACAAGCTTCGGGGAAAGAGGATCGAAATTCTTTCTTCTCATCAGGAAGATGGAAGCAGGCGACCTCGGAGCGGCTGCTACGAAGTAATCCGGGTATATGTCCAGAAGGTAGCGTAAAAGCTTCGAACAGCACGAGAGAGGAATAGAGTCCGCTTCTAAGTCCTCCTCATCATCCGAAGAGATAGATGACAGAGAGGGTTCTTGATTTGACTCAGTGCTCTTCGGACATTGTTTGCTTTCTTTCATCCAGTTCATCAGCTCCTGCAATTGTCGACGTAAAGGAACTAAATTCTCGTCTTCTTAAGTTGAAGTTGTAGCAACTGGGGTTGTGGACTTCGACACGATCGACATCGGAGGTATCGCACCAGCTGAACTATCTGTCGCATACGAAGTCGAAGGTAAACTTTCGACAGCTTTATGAGTCGAAGATCTTGACAAACTCAGAATCGGTCGTTCCACAATTGAGTCGAAAGCGGCTGTCGCTGTCGTGAGAATCCGAGGCGAAGTCCATGTAGCTACGCTACACGACAGGTGAGGGTTGTCTACTTCTCTGTTCCTCTTCACAGGGGGCGGAGAGAACACCTCTTCAGTCAAACGTCTCTTCAACGGACGTGAGGCTGAAGAATCACGCCACTTATGACATCTAACCAGCAATGAATCACTCGACTGTTGATAACTGATTACTGAACGACAGACCTTTCCAATAGTGTTTAGTCAAATACTGCTGTTGCACCACAGGATCGACGGAGGAAGCGACTGTCTGTGGGCAAACCCTGACAGTCTCCCTTGGACCTTCGGTATGTCTTCTCGCTGAGGCGGGGGAGCGGGACAGGGACCTTTTTCTAGAACTATCGGGACAAACAGCTACCCCCTCAGATTGCACTGCACTGACACTTTTTACTTCACTAGAAGTCTTTTCCATGAAAGACTTTACCGATAAACCTAACTGCATAACTGTATTAGCTAATACATCAAATTTCTTTTCAAATTTAGACTAGCGACTGGCAATGGTATCAGGAGAAACTCCATGGGAAGCTGGCAAGGGAGTTACAGGTGTAGGAGTAGGAGGACTCAAGATCGGAGACATAATAAAATGAGAAGGAGAAGGAATAGGAGCAGGTGCTTCAATAGAAGAAGCAGAAGAAGCTATACTAGTCTTACTTTCAGCTCTATCCTTAATTATCTTCCCCGAGTGAGAAACAAAAACTTTCCACTGTAGTTCACTCCGATCCTTGCATTCATCACAACCCCTACACTTAATGCACTTAAGTGTGCGAATCATAAATTGATTTAACTAACCTAGTTTTGCACACTCCGGCGCAAAACCTAACTACTGAAGGACTAGAGTCTGACATGATGGTAAAGCCACAAAATTGCAGAAAAGAAATTCAGCTAACTAGCTTCAATTCCACAAACATGAAGTTGAATACTTCACCGATATTAGAGAGATGTATTTCCCAACAAATGAAGAAAAGTCTGCACCGACCACCGATGTTCACCAGAAGCCGGCAAAGAACAAATTGATGTTACCTGGGCAGTTGTACCTTCAGCTCCCTCGAGTGGAAGGAGATGATGTCACCTACATCAGCGATAGCGGCGCCACCGCAGAAGTTTTGAATCTATTGTTTGCCATTCGTAAGGAACCTACAGCTGTATAATTGTTTGGTAAGACACTGCAATAAAAATATGCGTTATTTTGAATTACAGTACATCTACTTGGTTTATACGGTGATGCTGCGTTCAATTGTTACTCATCATTTTGTCCGTATTCCCTGTCTTCACCATCTGATGTAATGTGGTCTTTTCGTCTGGTACATATTGACTGATAGGTATGATTTCACAGGACACTTGTAAACGTGCATTGTTACAAGTATAGTGTCGATTTTTTAGTGTTAGCTGCAGCACTATACAGTTATCTAACCCTTTAACGCCGAATGGACGTGTTAAACGTCGACATAAATTGTCTGTAGGGTGCCGATTGGACGTATGGTGCGTCGATAAAAAGTTTTAAAAATTCACGGAAAAATACTTATAGGCCTACCAGGCGAAAACTTTTGAATCACGCGCCTTGGGGGATGCTGAGAGGTCACGGATCAAGGCGTTGTTTTGTTTACAATCGTTATGCAGGCACGCAAGCGCGAATTTCTTTCTTATTGCACTAAAAAATATCAGTGATACATCTCAGAAATTATTTTGTCACTTTGACATAATTTTTGCACCATTTTAAATTAGCCGTTACATGGAGTATTATACATGAAAATGTGTGCAATTTCATGTAGAATACAAAAAAAAAAAATACTCATGATTGTAGCTTTTATCAGTTTTGAAATATTTTCATATAAATAACAGTGTCCCAAAATTTCAACCTTCGGTCAACTTTGACTCTACCGAAATGGTCGAAAAATGCAATTGTAAGCTAAAACTCTTATATTCTAGTAATATTCAATCATTTACCTTCATTTTGCAACAAAATGATATTGTTATGATACAATAAAGTTTCATACATACTTACCTGGCAGATATATACTTAGCTAAGACTCTGTCGTCCCCGACAGAAATTCAAATTTCGCGCCACTCGCTACAGGTAGGTCAGGTGATCTACCGGCCTGCCCTGGGCGGCAGGACTAGGAACCATTCCCGTTTTCTATCATATTTTCTCTCTTCCACCTGTCTCCTGCGGGGAGGCTGGGTGGGCCATAATCGTATATATCTGCCAGGTAAGTATGTATGAAACTTTATTGTATCATAACAATATCATTTTCATACAATCAACTTACCTGTCAGATATATACTTAACTGATTGGCACCCTTTGGTGGAGGGTAAGAGACAGCTAATTCTGGAATAGACAGGTAAACAACATATGTTGTAGGTATAAATAAAACCTTGGTTCCTACCTGATAGGTGGTAGACTTCATGGGTGTTTGCCCAGTAGTCTGCATCACCTCAAGAAACTTTAGCGAGATATATGATCTATGGCCAAGAGTTCTTGTGGGTCTGCCGATGGGGTCTTATCCGCTTACTCGGCAGAGCCTGAAAGGACTTTGTCAATGGGTGCTGATCCACTTATATGACAATACACCTTATGAAGGAGCATACAACCAATCCCGACCACCTGATCCTAACCACATGTTAGAAATAAAGATTGTTCCGAGTTATCCCCTGAACTCTTCACAACAACTATAACTCAAAAAGCACAATGCGCACACATACATAAAATTCCAAAAAAAAAAATTTTATACTCATCTAATAAGATATCACAAGAGTTTCTTACTGAACAACAGTGACTGGCCGCCCGTGCGGCACCAAGTCCTTTTTGTTAGAAGAGACTCTAGAACATATCTAAAAAGAAGGTAAGTATATACTTAAGGATTGGTGTTGGCTCCCATACCCAGAATCGTATCCACCGACACGAAAGGACACCCAGAGAAAAACATTTCTCATAGGTCACACGAACGTCCCTCAAGTAATGAGTTGCAAATACTGAGTTGCATCTCCAAAATGTCGTATCTATGATGTTTTTAAGTGACATATTCTTTTGAAACGAGAGAGACGTCGCTACTGCTCTCACTTCATGAGGTTTCACTCTCAACAGTCGAAACTCTTCGTCAGGACAGATCTTATGCGTGTCTGTAATGACGTTTCTCACAAAGAATGCAAGAGCATTCTTGGACATCAGTCTTGTGGGGTCTTTTACCGCGCACCAAAGACCTTGTCTAGAGCCCCCCATCTGGTGTTTTCTCTGAAGGTAGAACTTTAGAGCTCTTACAGGACATAGGGACCTTTCTGCTTCTCTGCCTAAGATACTCGATAAGCCTTTAACCTCGAAGGACTTAGGCCAGGGATTCGTGGGATTCTCGTTTTTAGCTAAAAACAGGGATTTAAACGAGCAAATTGCTGAGTCTCCCTTGAATCCTACTCTATCCTCCAGAGCATGTAATTCACTAATTCTCTTTGCCGTAGCTAAAGATAATAGGAATAAGCATTTCCTAGTGATGTCTCGAAACGACGCCAGATGAGGAGGTTCGAACCTTTCGGATGACAGAAATTTGAGTACTACATCTAGGTTCCAGTTAGGAGGAACCGGTTCCTTAGACTTCGTAGTCTCAAAGGATCTTATGAGATCGTGGAGATCCTTGTTATCTGCCAGATCTAATCCTCTATTCCTGAAGACTGCCGAAAGCATACTTCTGTATCCCTTTATTGTGGATACAGATAGATGAGATTCTTCTCTCAGGAAAAGTAGGAAATCCGCAATTTCCGCTACAGAGGTAGTGGAGGAGGACAACTTCTTAGATCTGCACCACCTTCTAAAAACCTCCCACTTGGACTGATATACTTGTCTAGTGGAGGTTCTGCGGGCTCTCACGATCGCGCTTGCAACTTTACGAGAAAACCCTCTCGCTCTGACGAGTCTTTCGATAGTCGAAAGGCAGTCAGAGCAAGAGCGGGGAGGTTTTGATGATACCTCTGAAAGTGTGGTTGTTTGAGAAGATCCATCCTTCTTGGGAGGGATCTGGGAAAATCTACTATCCACTCCACCACCTCCGTGAACCAGTCTTGTGCCGGCCAAAAGGGGGCTATCAATGTCATCCTCATCCCCTTTGAAGCCACAAATTTTTTCAGAACTAGTCCCAGGATTTTGAAAGGAGGAAAAGCGTAGACGTCTACGTGAGACCAGTCTAGTAGAAAGGAGTCGACTATCAGAGCTCTGGGGTCTTCCACGACCGAGCAAAAGACTCCCAGTCTTTTGGAAAGGAACGTGACGAAGAGATCCACATGAGGAGTCCCCCAAAGAGACCAGAGATCTTGACAAACATCTTTGTGTAGGGTCCACTCTGTGTGAAGGACCTGGTTCCTCCTGCTGAGCCTGTCCGCCCTCACATTCCTTTCTCCCTGAACGAACCTTGTAAGCAGGGAGATGTTCCTCTGGGACGTCCAAAGCAGAAGATCTCTTGCAAGTTCGTAGAGGAACAAGGAGTGAGTCCCTCCTTGTTTCCGAATGTAGGCAAGTGCTGTGGTGCTGTCCACATTTACTTGAACTACTTTGTTTGAAACAAGAGGTTCTAGACTCTTCAGAGCCAGGTGTACGGCGAAGAGCTCTTTGCAGTTTATGTGCCAAGACACCTGTGCTGCTTCCCAGGTGCCTGACACTTCCTTCGAGCCTAATGTTGCTCCCCAACCTTTCTCCGACGCGTCGGAGTACAACACTAGGTTTGGGTTCTGGATTCTCGGGGAGATTCCTTTGTTCTCCTTCAGAGGGGGCAACCACCATTCCAAGTGCGGTCTCATCTCCACTGGAATGGGAAAGGCGTCTGAAAGATGTCCGGTCTTCCAACTCCAAGACCTCTTGAGGAAGAATTGAAGAGGAAGAATTGAAGTGGACGTATATGAAGTCTTCCTAGTGGGAAGAACTGTTCGAGCGAGGAAAGAGTCCCTAGAAGGCTCAGCCATTCCCTCGCCAAAGTCTGTTCCTTCCCTAAGAAGAGAGAGACTTTCTGCAAGCCTTTTGCGATTCTCTCTTGCGAAGGAAATACTCGAAAACCCCGAAAATCCATCTGAATCCCCAGATAGACTAAGTTCTGTCTGGGGGTCAGCTGTGACTTCTCAAGGTTTACGAGTAATCCCAACGATCTGATTAGGTTTAGTGTCAATGTAAGGTCCTCCAAACACTGTCTCTCTGATCTGGCCCTGATGAGCCAGTCGTCCAGATACAGAGAGATATTTACACCTTTGAGGTGAAGAAACCTCGCCACATTCTTCATCAGGCTTGTGAAGACCTGAGGAGCTGTGGAAAGGCCGAAACACAAGGCTCTGAACTGAAAGATCCTTCCCCCCGTCATGAAACGGAGGTACTTCTTCGATGAAGGGTGGATCGGGACGTGAAAATAGGCGTCCTGGAGATCCAGAGACACCATCCAATCTCCTTGTCGCATAGCCGCAAGGACTGAGGCCGAAGTCTCCATAGAGAACTTCTCCTTCTGAACAAATTTGTTCAGAGCGCTGACGTCTAGTACCGGTCTCAAGCCTCCCGAGGCCTTCGCAACCAGAAAAAGGCGATTGTAAAACCCCGGGGAGTTTTGATCCAGTACTAGTTCTATCGCTCTCTTGTCCCACATCTGATCCACCATCAGTCGAAGAGTATCCCTCAGCACAGGATCCTTGTACTTGGCCGACAGTTCCCGCGGAGTTGAAGTAAGGGGAGGACTGTCCAGGAAAGGGATAAGATATCCTTTCCTTATCACAGACATTGATGAAGCGTCTGTGTTGATACGTGCCCAGGACTCCACAAATCCCAGGAGCCTGGCACCTACTGGTGTTTGGAGGAGAGAAGCATCACTTTCCCTTCTTAAAAGGACGAAAGGCAGACCTACCTCTCTTCTCAGGAGCCTTCCTTCTTGAGGGTGCTCTGGAGGTAGGGCCACCTCGAAAGGGCTGAACCGACGTACTCGGTCCTTTCTTTTCCAACGCAGTCGCAGGTTTCTTCTTCCTTGCTAACTGGGTAAGAAGGTCTTGAGTCGCCTTCTCAGGTAATGAACGAGAAATGTCTTTCACTAACTGAGAAGGAAACAAAAAGTCCGATAATGGAGAGTACAATAGTGCTGCCCTTTGAGAGTGGGAGACTGCTTTAGTCAAAAAAGCACTGAAGACTGTCCTCTTCTTAAGAAGTCCCGCTCCAAATAAAGAGGAGATCTCAAACGAGCCATCCTGTACCGCTTTGTCAATGCATGACAGAATACACAGGAGAACTTCTGGGTCGAGTCCTTCTGAATCATGGGCCTTCTTGGACATCACCCCAAGGGACCAATCTAAGAAGTTGAAAACCCCTAATACATGAAGAGTCCCTTGAGGAGATGATCCAGTTCTGAAATGCCCCAAGTCACACGGGCAGAGTTCAATCCTTGCTTTCGTGACGCATCGACTAAAGTTGAAAAGTCCGCTTCTGCCGAAGACGGAAGAGAAATGCCCATATTCTCTCCCGTCTGATACCAAATGCCCCGTTTACCAGCGAGTCTCGCTGGGGGCATGCAGAAGACCGTTCTGACCAACTCCTTCTTCGAATCCATCCACGAATTCAAAGACTGAAGAGCCCTCTTCATAGAAATGGCGGGCTTCATTCTTA
Organism: Macrobrachium nipponense; assembly: GCF_015104395.2. Classification (NCBI taxonomy): domain Eukaryota; kingdom Metazoa; phylum Arthropoda; class Malacostraca; order Decapoda; family Palaemonidae; genus Macrobrachium; species Macrobrachium nipponense. The sequence continues at coordinate 16,960,641 of NC_061097.1, read as the reverse complement.
GAAAAGATGAAGACTTCTTCGCCTTTGCGCTCGAGAACAGAGAGCGCGGAGGAGGAGGAGCGGCAGGGGTTAAATCGTCTCCGTATTCTTCAAGAAGCAGGGCTGTCAATACTTTGTAGTTAGATAGTCCTTCTCTTCCATGATAGTACTCGTCTTCCGAGTTTTCCTCCAACTCGGGGTCTAGAGGAGCCTCTGTAGACAAATCAGGACGTCTTTCCTCTGGGGGAGACAAACTCCTGATCGGAGAGGGACTAAGGGAATGATAATCCCTCCTTTTCAAAGTGTGAGCTTTGTGAGAAGCTTCCTTCTTGGTTGGCGCCAAAAGCCTAGGCTTCTCCCCATAAAAGGATGACGCCTCGTGCTTGGATGACGCTTCTCGTCCGCCGAGCGTCCTGGCTGATGCCTCGCGCTTGGCTGACTGCTGACGTCTGGATGACGCCTCGCGCTTGGCTGACTGCTGACGTCTGGATGACGCCTCGCGCCTGGAAGACGTCTCGCTCTCAACTGGCGTCCTGGCTGGCGCCAAAACCTTGGCTGGCGCCTTGCGCTTATATGACGCTCTGTATGACGCCTCGTGCCTGTAAGACGCCTCACGTCTATCTGGCGTCACGTCTCTGACATAAGGTTCTCTCGATCTCGATCAAGAAACCGAAACCTCTTCAGCATGTTTGGAAGACGAAGCTTCATGTCTGCAAGACGCCTCGCGTTTGGCAGGAGAGAGAGGACGAGACTTTTTGATTGGAAGCGAAACGTCCTTCTTACGATTGGTTGGTTTTATAAATTTTAGGTGTAACACCAAGCACTGGGGCAGCAAAGGCCATTCAGCGCGTCCTTACGAGGAGGATCTCTCGCTAAAACTCCCACCAATGAGGCTAGCTGTTCTTGTACAGCAAGGAGAATTTTCCTTGAAGCTTCTCCCACGTCATCTTCAATCGGGGGAGAAGTAGAAGGCAAGCGGTCCGCTACGCCCATGTAGGGAGACGTTGACGTCACCTTCGCCTTTTTGATAGAAGAGGGAGCGTCATCTGAGAAGCGCTCCGGGCTTGAATCCAATTCAGGTTCTCTCAAATGCCGTTTCAGTGGCCTAGAAAGGTCCGAATCCTTCCACCCTCGTTTAGGTGAAGGAGAGGGAGAGGAAGAGAAACACTCTCGCAGGACGCTTTTTCTATAGCGGCATGAATCTAAACAGAGCCTGCTGAAGGGACGTCTGACCGTTGGGGATTCCCCACGACCTCCTTAAGGCTTTCGACTTTCCTTCTCCTCTGGGCATGGGAGCTTGGAAGAGGTCTAGGCCTGGGAGCGTCGCAGGGACGATCAAACGCCCCCTCCACAACACTGGGAGCACTCACTTCACTGAACATTTCACTTTCACTATCCTTACCTTGTAAGACCGCCATTTTGGACTTCATCTTATGGATAGTAGCGTTCAGATCGGCGATTTCAGAGGCCGATTCTGAAAGTAAAGCTTGTGAAGTAGACATAGAGGGAGAATCAAAATCCTCAAGGTTAGATATAGGGTCAATAAAAGGCTCAATAGGCCTTGTACTCACACTCTTCAAACGTCTAACCCTGTCCCTCTCTAACTTCTTCAAATAAGAAGTTAGAGTCTTCCATTCTTCTGCATTTAATCCCTCACATTCATGACAGGTATTAGTAGAAGAACATTCAAACCCCCTACATTTACGACATACAGTGTGAGGATCAACCGAAGCCTTCGGTATCCTCACCCTGCAGCCTACATTCACACACATTCTCACACTCACATTTGAGTCAGACATACTGAGAAAAATCAAAAAGCAAGCCCAAATTCAGTCCACAGTAGCGAATGCCAAAAACCACGATCCAGATACATCACCAAAAAGCCGAGAAACGATGATCAAAAGGTTGAAATAAGAATCTAAGTCAGGAGGTAATAACAACAATGTTGATACCACCGGCGACAGAGAAAATATGATAGAAAACGGGAATGGTTCCTAGTCCTGCCGCCCAGGGCAGGCCGGTAGATCACCTGACCTACCTGTAGCGAGTGGCGCGAAATTTGAATTTTTGTCGGGGACGACGGAGTCTTAGCTAAGTATATATATGACAGGTAAGTTGATTGTATGAAATTGGAAGTTTCTAGCACAATATTTCGATTTATGGTGAATTTATGAACAAAACTTTTTCCTTACGTCCGCGTGGTAACTCTTCCGAAAATTTTTGTGCGATTGTCGTAATGTTTGCACCATTTTAAATTAGCCATTACATAAAGTTTTATATATGGAAATGTGTGCAATTTCATGCAAAATACAACTAAAAACCACCCATGGTTGTAGCTTTTATCAGTTTAGAAATATTTTCATATAAATAACGATAAGTGCCAAAATTTCAACCTTTGGTCAACTTTGACTCTACCGAAATGGTCGAAAAACGCAATTGTCAGCTAAAACTCATATTCTAGTAATATTCAATCATTTACCTTCATTTTGCAACAAATTGGAATTCTCTAGCACAATATTTCGATTTATGGTGAATTTATGAAAAAAAAAAATTTCCTTACATCCACGTGGTAACTTCCGAAAAAAAATCATAAATTTTTTTGTCCGATTGTCGTAATGTTTGCACTATTTTAAATTAGCCGTTACATAAAGTTTTAAATATGAAAATGTGCACAATTTCATGTAGAATAGAATACAACGAAAAATAATTGAAGGTTGTAGCTTTTCTCATTTTCGAAATATTTGAATAGAAATCACGATAAATAGAAAAAAAACCACGTTCGGTCAACTAGTAATATTCAATCATTTACCTTCATTTTGCAACAAATTGGAAGTCTCTAGCACAATATTTCAATTTATGGTGAATTTATGAAAAAAAAAAAAATTCCTTACGTCCACGTGGTAACTTCCGAAAAAAATCATAAATTTTTTTGTCAGATTGTCGTAATGTTTGCACCATTTTAAATTAGCCGTTACATAAAGTTTTAAATATGAAAATGTGCGATATTTCATGTAGAATAGAATACAACGAAAAATAATTGAAGGTTGTAGCTTTTCTCATTTTCGAAATATTTGAATAGAAATCATGATAAATAGAAAAAAAACCACGTTTGGTCAACTTTGACTCTACCGAAATGGTCGAAAAATGAATTGTAAGCTAAAACTCTTACAGTCTAGTAATATTCAGTCATTTATCTTCATTTTGAAACAAATTCGAAGTCTCTAGCACAATATTTAGATTCTCCGCCGCAAATCTCCGAAATGCGTACGTCGCATTCTCGTAATATTTGCTCCATTTTATATTAGGCGTTTCATAGTGTTTTATATATGAAAATGTGTGCAATTTCATGTAGAATACAACAAAAAATAATTGAAGGTTGTAGCTTTTCTCATTTTCGAAATATTTGCATATAAATAAAATTTGACATTTGGTCAACTTTAACTCATCCGAAATGGTAGAAAACTGCAATTATAAGCTAAAACTCTTACAGTATAGTAATATTCAATCATTTATCTTCAATTTGAAACAAATTGGGAGTCTCTAGAACAATATTTAGATTTATGGTGAATTTTTGAAAAAAAAAAAAATTTACGCCCTCGCATTACGAATTCATGCATCATTTTGTGATAATATTTTCTCTGTGTTGCTTTGATCGCTTTACAATGTGTTATATACCAAAATGATCGCAATTTAGTGTACAATACAACGACAAAGAAAATAACTCGTTAGCTTTAACCGTTTAGCTCACAGCGCGATTTGAATACAATTATATATGAAATTTTGTTTTCGCGCTATCATATATCGCATTATTTATATATGATAGATATTTTTTTTCATTTCTGATGGTTGCATACTAAACTTCAGGCAATGACAAAAAAAAGGAGCCAAAAATGAACTCTTAATCTTGAAAACTAAGCGCGCTGTGATTTTTTGAAAAAAATATTTTTTCCGCTTCAGTGCTCAATCCGAGACCCCCTCAGCATACGGGAGAGGATTTTTATTATACCCCTTCGGCGTTAAAGGGTTAACAGTTTTCAACAATACCTAATTTTCCAAACTAGTGAAATTTTGTTCTGATAGCCATTGATGTATTGCTGAGTTGATGTGTCTGGCATTCATTTGTTGGAAATTCTGGGTAAACCCTTAACCTAGCTGAGAAGGAATACCTTACCCTAAGGGTAATGTCAGGATGAGAATGAATATTTACCCTAAAGTGTCAGGTTCAAAGTGACTGAATGAAACTGGGGGGATTAGTTTACTGAGCATTCTTGTCTTTTAAAAATTTTTTTTCCACCAATCCAAAACAGTGTCCCAACTTTGAGCTCACCTTATCATTGCATACAAGGGTCGTACATTGATTACAACAATTCCTAAGGAAAATTATTATCAATTTGCCAAATTCAAGTTACAATTCTCATCTAACTACAATTCACTAGTTTTTCACAGTCTGGTGTTAGAGTAAATGTTTATCGTTTATTTTTTAAAGTAAATTTTTACTGTTCATTCCATTAAGAATAAAAAGTTTTAGGCAAATAATATGCTAAGACAAGCCTAACCTACGGTAGGCTCAGGGATCCTAACACACGAACAAGGAAAAAAGTATCAGCATGACCAATTTACTTGCCTACACATACTATAGTGGAACAAATTTATGGAGAGAGACTGGTCTTTGTTTTGGGATGATGTGCTATTGCCATACATATTATCCACTGACAGAAATTCATTTTTAATGCAATTTCAATCAAGAAATTGGTAGTTCCTGGCATGATGGAATCACTGAAGTTTATTTTGCTCATAGCTATATCATCAGTATTATTCATTTCGTCATGTCGCCTAAGACAGGTCAGTTATCTGCTTAAGGCACAAAGAAATGTTATTTTCATGATAAAATAAATTTTTGAACATACTCACCTGGTAGTTATATATATAGCTTACGTCAGGGACGTAAGCTATATATATAACTACCAGGTGAGTTAGATGTTTGAAAATTCAGGGTTATTCTTGTAAGCTAACGCCCTTCAAAGGACACAGTTTGATGCACTTTGCCATTATTATGGCATACAATGTTTACAAGTATTCAATCAATAGAAAGACGGATAGCCATCTGATACAAGACTTTTAAAAAGCAGTTCTCCGCACTACTGAGGCAACAGAGCTGAGTAAATCAACGAATTATCATATCTGCAAGGAAGCTGAGGCATCTATAGAGTAATATGAAACTCCTATGGGATCATGTCAAGATAAGTAAACCCACTATTTTTCAAGACAATATTATATATATATACCACTTAGATTTATATATTTATATGTATATATAAACATATATATATATATATCTATATATATATATAATATTATTATATATATATTATATATATAAAGATATATATACATATATAGATATATATATATATAAGATATATATATATATATATATCATACATACATACATCCATATATATATAATATATATATATATATATATATATATATATATATATATATATATATATATATATATATATATATATGTGTAAATATATATCAAAGTGATATAATAGGTACTGTCTTGAAAAGTAGGTTAGCTGATCTTGACATGATCCCTCCTATTCTTAGAAATGAAATTCATGTGCTTGAAAAGATTTATTTGCAGTTATGACAATTATAGGATTTAGATAATGCAAAGAATCATTTCATTAAAGGTATTGAAAAAAATTGGGTTAAAAATAAAGTTTGAGAAAATACTAGTTGAAACGCCATGAAAAAATATAATAAAAAAAAGGCACATCAATTGAAAAAATCATCTGATAGTGTTCGCATTATTTTTTGTGGTTTTACATTTTGATTTTCCTCTGAAATTAGCCTATACAGCTACATAAAATAAAGTGTAAAATACACAAGCAAGGTAATAAGCACATACAACATAACATGAAGTCAGGAGATTAAACCCAGATTTCTATATACCTAAGGTTAATTTAAGAACAGATTTGAGTACTACTCCCAAAGGAAAAGGGCATTATCTTGACAGGAGTGCAATCTGAATGATAAGGATGAAGTGGCAACAACATACTGACCCAGACAATGAACCAAGTCCCTTGGGTATTAGTAAATGTGTCAAACTGGGTTGAAGGCCTACGCTACTAGGCCTGTAGGCCTCTGAATTTTCCCAGCATAGTTTATTCCACCCACAGTATCTGCGGCCTATTCAATTTAGGGTAACAGAAACAAGACTGAATGCCTGTCTTTCCACTGTAGCTTGAGCTTAAGCTGTGATAGTAGCCTTGGCTACACCTAGCTAACCTTGCCTGTACTAGGCCACACATTCATCACTAGAATAGCCTACCCAATAACATATCGTGCCATAATTAATCTAGCAACGAGCACATCAAGCATCACCCATACACAAGTAATTTCCACGACGAAACCACCATTCGAAGGAGGAAAAACCAGGAGAAACCGAGATCAAAAGTGAAAACGAAAGGGAGCGAGAGATTGGAGAGTTTCCCCTGGTAACAAATGACATGCATCTCCACCGTTACCAGCGGAGGCCTCTAAAATATATTAGTTCACACGCACAGATAACATTATTAGTTACAAAAATAACCGACTGTAATCACCGGGTTCTCCTCTATGTCCTCCCAGTTGTCTAATATATCGTCGTCCTGCTCTGCAGAAGCCATTGTTGTTGACACTTCAGACTCGACATGCGTCATTTGGTGGAGTGTCTCATTATTGTCGAAGTTGGAAGAAAGAAATTAAGCTTTATACAATGATCAAGAATTATAATAGGAATGGCTATGAATTATGAAAGCATATAAAAATAAATATTATTAATTGCGTGAGCTTCTTGTATGACTTTGTGTCGAGAAGCAATATCAGGAAAGTACTGCGCTCTACTTGAGGAAATTATCTGGGCCACACTGGATACATGAATAATCACGCAACAAAAATAAAGCGCTCTTAACAAACGTACTTTGGACTACTATAAATATATCATAAGTAAACAAAGTAGGCTGTATTAACTCCGTTATTATAAAGCAGCTTTAAAAGTACTACGTATGTAGTACTGTATGAGCGTGTATAGGCTTTAATAAAGCATATTGTTCACATATCCTATAAATATATATATATATATATATATATATATATATATATATATATATATAGATATAATATATACATATATATATATATAATGTGAAGGAGATACTACGTGTTTGGGGAAAGGTGTGAAAGACGAATGAGGCTAAGTGTTATAAGTAAAGCAGGACTATTGCACACAATTTTAAAGCACAAAAAAGCTGCCCCAAAACCTTGACAAAGTTTAGGTCGTTAACCAATTCACTCCAATCCAACAGTCAGTCAGTCATCCTAACTGTCATTTGAAGTGATATGAATGGACTATGAACACGCAATCCAATTCGTGGTCCCTATAGACTCCATACCTTACGTCTTACGGCAGTCCTTCGAATGACCGCGAAGGCAGGGTAACCACAAACGCTGTTACTTTTTTTTACGCTTCTGTCTTTTTGTCACGGGAAGGTCATACGGTCTAAGAAGATGCAACAGTCAAGTTTGTCACGATATTCAAATGCATACAACTTTTAATTCTCTGAATGTTTAATTTATCTTTTCTTTTTTTTGTCAGTTGGGTTGCACACGTTTTCATATTAAAGTTTTTTTTTTTTCTTTTTTTATTTTTTTACCAGAATACACGAATGCATAACTGCTATGTTCCGCAACAAAGTTGTTTTTAGGCCACAACAATCTCCTTCGACATTCGTTGCTGAAAGAGTTTTAATTTTTATTTGATACTTTTTTTTTATCAGAATTTATATATCCCGTGATGCTGTTTTCCTCCCATTACTCCTAAATTATTTACACCTCTTGTTCATATTTTATGTAAAAGTTCCATTTCCTTAGTAAAGGGTCAGTCCTTTCACGGTTCAAAAAATTCCAAGGCTTGCTTGTCATACCTGTGGCCCTTTTTCGTCTTATACAAATTAGTATAAATGACAGACATAAATCTAAGTTTACAATAAGTCTCTCGTTTGAGGATGGTTAACAATTTTCACCTTACTACTGCTATGACAACATGTCCGGAGCTATCCAAAATTTCAAGGAAGCTGGGAGGGATTATATGCAGTTGAAGATTAAGCTGGCTTTGTGCCAGCACGGGATCTTGCTCATAGAGCAGCCTGTAAGGGATTTTATAAGGGATTGTGTTCGCTTTTACAAGGGGATGCCATCCCTCTTGAAGGTGAAAGCAGAGGGAGGAGTAGGCTATAGCAGCAATAAGAAACGGGAGAACTATGAAATATTGCAGGGAAATATGAGAGAGAAATATTCAAATGTTACTGATAAGATGTAAAGAAGCGGCTTCATTCGATGAAGACAAACTTTAGGAAAGAACTAATGGAGATGAGGGATTCGAAGAAGTCTGACGCAGGCTCTGATGAAGTCTATGATCGGCATGACATCCCCTCAGGATATGTTATTTCTACGAGACCTGGAAATTCCTGCAAAATCGATTAACACTATAGATGATCATAATGACTGTGGATTCAGAGCCCACAAGTAAGTAATTATAGGCTTTATTCACCATGATCATGTGGCAATTATATAACGATGCTGTTTTTGATGAGAGGGAAATATGCAAAATAAAACAACAGTAATATATATATATGAAAAAATCTTCAAGTCTGTAAACAGATTTTCGTGGGTACAATAATCTCTCCTCTAGCACCAGTCCTTCATTCAACGACGCTTTTATTTCTCTCTCCCTCTTGAAGCAAAGTAACGAGGCTACTGAAATAACACCAGTATCCAATTCAGACATGTTACTTTCATAAAGTCTAGTATTAAACTAGGTATTGGCCATAAAACTGAATGGTTTGAGGGCAAAAGATTGACTCACTAAGTATTTGGACAATCTTATTGCCATCAATAACATGGTATCGTGCAGGGGCACCCTTACATTATCTTGATCTGGGATACAGGCCGGAAAGTGTAACGTTCATAGGATCGGGGAGGCCGTTTCAACCCTCTCTTATAATACTAAAAACTGTCAAAAGCATTTATGTACTCTAGTACTGATATCAAGTGCAAGGCCGTTGTGTGTAAATAAATCAACGGCTGTCGACGAACCAGCGGGAAGGTAATTCCTGCAGATTTTGTGTGGCAGGCCGAATAAGAAAAGTAGTACTGCTATGTTGTACAGCATGAATGGTCAAACGGGTCGTGACTTGCGTAGATTTCTGCCGGTAAATGATTTATGCAGAAATGTAACGAACATGTTCAGTAGGGATGATTTCTCTTGAAAATGATCATTACGAGGGACAGTAACCGCTATTTCGACGATTTTACAACGGAAGAGAACACCTTATTTATTTTTTATATACATACCTATACTCGAAATAATTTACATACTTTAAATGTTGCACAAAAACATTTCCAATTAATGTCCTTGACTTTTGGAAGCACACATCGAATTTTCTGAGGTTCTACAAATGTAAAGTGTTTTATTTCGCTCGTTAGATTATAGCTACGCGCTGGCAAGGGTTTTAGATTATAAAGCTGCCCTTAAACGTTTTCTCGATACTGAAGACCTTCTTATATCAGGCAGGGGGGACCTATGACACTAATGAATTTCTGTTGGCCGTTTGATATGATGTTCCTGTCACCAAGGATATCCTTTAGGGCCTAAGGTTAATATATCGCTTGACCAACTTCCGTAATTTAACCTTCCTGATTACCTTTCTTCTGTTGATAGAAACTGGTGGAGCGCAGATTCTGTTTCCATTTATGGCGCCATGTTGTCTATGAATAGGCTACTACTCCGATGACTCGTCTCTGCTTTATTCAGTAGCTCTTATCCACTAATTTTGCGCTTTTCCAATACGTGAGAGAGGTTTCTTCTCATCGATAGGAAGTATCTCGGAGCTCTGAAAAATAAATCCATTATTACTTAAACTTGAATGTATTTTATCTCTCTATGGTCGGATTAATAGTAGATATTCGTACGAGTGCTTCACATATATGGCTTAGTATAGAATTTCGAGTTTGCTTTTTTTAATCCAAACATTCGAATGCGACATTTTATAGTCTTTACCGCTTTGGTATTCTTCGTGCTCGTCCATTTCAGCAACAACTATTTAGTCTTCGCCATGCTGTTAATTTAGTTAGGGCAAATTAAGATCTCCTGGGCCTATCTCCTCCATTTTACGATCTTTAACTCTCGTGTAATAATGGATCTCTTTTTAAGAGCCCCAAGATACCGCGAAAACCTTGTTGTATTTAAAGCTGGAATGGACAATTTAAGAGGATATTTCGTAACCTGGACGACCATAACCACTTTTTAAATAATGCCTCCTCCAAAGCCGAGATATATAGCTTTCTATGGCAGGCAAAAAAGTGGAATGGAAAGAGAAAAAACTATAAACGCGCGTTTATGACAGAATTAGATCAACTTAAGACAAAAGATTAAACACTGGAGGTTTTAAGTGTCTTTCCGGTTACGATGACTCTACGAAGAAAACGTCTAAACAAACAAATTCGAACCTGAGGACTCCCCCATCGAGAAACAACCAAGAATATGCGCAATCTCTTGCAATCATTGCAATAAATCTTATGTAGTGGAAATTGGCAGCGATCCAGCGGCAAGATCCACCTGAACACGAGAGAGCTGTCATTCATAATGAAGCCAGCAGTGTGGCAGACAAGTGAGCAGCCAACCGTCGCTGGGAAGAAAATCATCTCGTGCACCGAAAAGCCGTAACATTAGTATAGAAGACTATTATTTAAGTAAAGACGGGACGAGTCATCGAAGGAATGCTCACTGACAGCAACCCACTACAAATGGAAACAAATCCTTTTTACTCAGGGAAGCAAAATTTTGCCCTCATTGTATTCTAATGAAAAAGAAATCATGGAGATTATCTGCCTAAAAGCTGAACATTTTTGCTCACAACTATTCACTCATTCCGGCCTCGCAAAACCCATAATGTAAATACCACATCTGCCTACATGAGAAGTTGTTGCCTTCAGTCTGGTCTTGCGAAGTGTCATTAGGAATTTAAATTAGGTCATTTACTTTAATGCCAAAGGTTCACGTTCAGAAACGATCATAAAACTACATCCATGCTGGCCTTGAAAAATACCACCTTTCAATCATTACAAAGAAGTTAATTGACGTTTAGTTTATTAAAAAACGTTAATTCCAGCTGACTCGCAATACGGCAACACTAACGTTGCGAAACGCTTATATACTCAAAACGTTCATCCGGTCGAGCTTTGCAAAATGGCAATATTAATGCAAATGAGATCATGTGCACAACGTTAAAAGCTCGTAAAAGTTCATTTCAACTGATTTAGCAAAATGTGATATATTGGGGCGTACTGGCATGCTCAGCGTTGGATCATTAACGTTCATCCACATTAGCCATGAGAAATATCAACATTAATAGACAGATAGATAGAAAATGGAATTTAGACCAAAGGCCAAGCGCTGGGACCTATGAGGTCATTCAGCGCGAGAACGGAAATTGACGGTAAGGAGGTTTGAAATGTGTAACAGAAGGAAAATCTCACAGATGCACAATGAAACAACTGTAGGAGAGGGTGGCAAGTCAGATGAAAGATAGAGAATATGAACAAAGGTACAGTAAAAAGAATGAAAGAGGTTGCAGCTAGTGGGCGAAAGCACGCTGCAAAGACCCTTAAGTAATGCCTACAGTGCACTGTGTCAGGTGCACTGACGGCACTAGCCTCCTACGGGATCATCATTAATGCCAAGTAGCCAATTTGCGAAAAGCTAGCACATCTATCCGTATTGGCTTTGTAAGTTGCTAACTTACGAGACGTTGACCTATGAACTATCATCTCCAAAGCCTTGCAAAATGTCAGCATGAATATGATGTAACTTCATTTAAGTCAATTTTTACTGATCTAACTCAAAGTATGACAAAAAGAGTCACTGAATACCGAAACAATAATAGAACAGGCAATTTCGTAATCACGAGATAAACAAACTCATCGTTCGAAATCACAAAAAGAAAGAAACCAAAAAGCGAACAAGAATTCATGTTATTCTGAACAACTTTTTCCGTTGACATAATTAAAATGCTAAATATTATAATTCTCGCAATGTTTATGGAAAAAATATCACGTGCAATTTCAGATGCAGGGAGTCAGCGTCACTTGCATACATAAAATATACCCTCTGCACACATATATTATATATATATAGTATATACATTTTAATGACCACCTTCGACCGTCGCAATAATTTAAGATAGATATTTGCCAGATCAGGTTCTTTCACAATTTAATGATGTAAGCCAGACTGGCATATTTAAAAAACACTCCAAAGAGCTAGATCACAGCAGTACAATAAGGAATACTCAAAGAGGGATAAAACATACTAAAAAAACAAGCAAATGTATTTATCATACACTGTCCACGAGAACCTGAATTTTTAGGGGTCGGAAACTCATTTACTAACTCGCAGATATTACTATTAGCTTTGCTAACTTTGACTCACGAGGTAAAAGTGAAAGGAATAAGGGAGAGGTAGGAAATTACCTAACATACCTGTAAGTAAATACTGTATCACTCAATAGTGAGAGAATAAAAAGACAGAAGAGAACCCTTAATCCTATTCCTATAATTCACACAATATCTAAGGAAAATTTAATAATTACACTTATAATTGATGATGTATATCAATCGATGCTGGGGAGGAGCACTGAAGTTTCGCAGCAATAAGGCTGTCCAAAGGACGCGGAGAAAAACAACATGCTGGCAGGGTGAAGACTAACACGCATCAGCAGTGTCCCAAAGAAGAAAAATGAATCATCCATATCCCTTTACCAAGCGTATAATACAGAGCAAACCTTGTAACGTCTTTGAAGGACATGCTCGGCAGCAGTGGCGAGAGCGGAGTCCCAACATGGCACCTGCAGGTAGAGCAGATAAAAGCAGTCGAGAATTTCCAGGAGGTGAAGTAGCGTAACCAACACACAAGGACGAAGAAGAGGTATATAATCCCCCTGTAGGTGACACAGCAAAGCACCAAGGGGCCCCATAAATAATCCTCCAAGGCTGTGATCTATATCTCCCAAAGATACTGCTAATGAAATTCCGCAAGTAAATGACGTCCTTTCAGTCTGAGAAAGCCGATCACACTCCCTCATGCTCCCCCAAAAGGTTCCCACAATATATGTGAGAATGGGATAACGAGCGAGGTAGCAGACGACCAAAACACGAAAACATAGAAGAAAACAACACTCATGCTCTCACTGGGAATTCTGGGACCTGATATATCACTGGCAGTAAATGCCTTGGTTTGGCCCTGTTGAACTAGAGATGACTTCACACAACGGGAACTTCTACACAGATCTGCAAAGCTGGGGACGTTGTAACGCATGAGGTAACAACGAGGGAAAGCGTTACACAAAACACCACAAAATCTTAACACTGAAGTAACATCAAAAAAGTCACTGTATACAAATCCATCTGGGTAACTTGTCTTAGACGTAATTATAAGACAAAAGATATCATTTATGCGGTCAATATCACTAGAATCTCTGAAGGAAATATGAAAACAGGAGCTTGGAATTGGAACAGGAGAACAGTTGGAAAATATTAGTGCAGAGAAAAGTAGTGAGGCCGACAATTAACTTCCAATCACTGTACCTTAGTCCGTGGACGAGACTTGCGTAGATTAGAGCCAGAACCTCAGGGAAGGGTATCGTCACATACAGGTCCCCACCAGGGATGAAAGAAGAAAGCGCTTCCAGGTTCACATCAGGGTAGGGTTAGCTCTCAGGTAGCAAGACAATTCATAATATGGACACCTTCAGAGTGACAGTATCAGGAAACATCAGAGTAGGATTTCGAGCAGAGTCCCATTCCAGCTGTATAAGTGTCAAAGTGTAGTAGAAGCAACTAGCTGGGTGTAGGTGCTGGAGTTCCTTGCCAAGTCAACCATTTGGGCGTAATGCCGGGTCAAAAGGCTAGGGCAGAGTGTGCAACATAGGAGCCGTTGAAGCCAGTATATAAACCTCCCATTTGGCATCGACAAGATTGTGTTTTGACAGTTCCTCCCAAAATAGGTTGGCGCCATTATTTTATCCTTTGGATGTACCGCTAATCCGGCCGGTACCTGGAAAAGGTTGTTGAAATCCGTCCAGAAAAGGGGTGAAGGAGAGAATAAATGGGTGCTAATTAAATCTGAGAGTTAGAATCCCAAAGTCGGAGATTCATGTGATTCATGTGAGAGACAGTGAGCAATAACAGGGATGCAGGTGCGAGGTCAGGTCAAGAGGCCACACGTGTGCACATGTGAAAATAACAAGGTATGAGGGTGTGATCCTTTTTAACGACTCTCATGAAATATATATATATATATATATATGCAAAAGCCAGGTACTAGGTCGTACCTCTAAGTAAGTGGGGATACAATCCACAATGAAGTAAAATCCTATTGTAGTTTAAAATATATATCTCTAGTACAGGATTAAAGCTTTCGACCGTCAACTGTGGTCTTGTTCACTAAAATGTGATATGTCACCTCAAGGAACTAACAAGTGAGCACAAACATTTGAAAAAAAAAAAAAAACAACAGCGGTTAGGTAACAAGCTAGTTTATATTATGAATGATCAGGCGGTTGAGCCCTCGTTCTTTCCTGAATTCGTCTTGATCTTCGTGGGGGAATGTTTCTATTGTCAACTGCTTGTTGGGTGGTTAGTTGGAGAAATGACATGAGTGGAGTAAACAGGAGAGGAGGCAGCATCGTTATTGGCACATATATGTAGGAAAGGGAAAATTTCAAACTTTAGAAATATATGTGCCAATAACGATGCTGCCTCCTCTCCTGTTTACTCCACTCATGTCATTTCTCCAACTAACCACCCAACAAGCAGTTGACAATAGAAACATTCCCCCACGAAGATCAAGACGAATTCAGGAAAGAACGAGGGCTCAACCGCCTGATCATTCATAATATAAACTAGCTTGTTACCTAACCGTTTTTTTTTTTTTTTTCAAATGTTTGTACTCTTACTTGTTAGTTCCTTGAGGTGACATATCACATTTTAGTGAACAAGACCACAGTTGATGGTCGAAAGCTTTAATCCTGTACTAGAGATATATATTTTAAACTACAAGAGGATTTTACTTCATTGTGGATTGTATCCCCCCCCACACACACAAATAAATATATATATATAGATATATATATATAATATATATATATATTATTTATATCTATATATATAAATATATTATTATATATATATATATATATATATATATATATACATACACACACATACATGTGTGTGTGTGCCACAATGAGGTCCGAGAAGTGGAATAAGTGAGGCGATTTGATATTTTCGTTTTGCTCTCGAGATTTACAAGGACTTTGTTAGTGATCTTGTTCCTGTACAGCTGTGTCTCCGAGTACACTTAGAAGTATCTTTTAATACTGTTTCTATATGTCGCTTCAAGCAACCAACAATGGGCGTAAAACATACGTCTTAAGTGTTTGTGCCAGGATGATACAACTTGACATTTACAACAAGCGAAATCTCAATTTTCCTGCCGTTGCAAGGTACTTGGATGTAAAGTTTGGTGACGAGATGAGGAACGGTCTTTCCTGTTTGAAATTCGCTTCCTTCTTATTGTCTCTATATGCCACTTTCGCTCCTACATTTCTTCGTAAACAAACGCTTATCTCTCTCTGTTAGGCCAAGTATGAATTGTAGTACCACTTTGCTCAGTTTTACTCGTAAATTCAATGTCAGTGGTGCATACCTGCTTACCCCATTCTCTAACATCGAGGGTCTTTCGTTTTCTGTGTCATGCTATCGGTGACTATTCGATTTTATCCTCTTACTCAAAATTCAAGTGTTTATTTCTCTCTTTAAAATTATTCTGCATAGCTAAAGTCTAAATTCTTATTAAGTTTCTAATGTTTCTTCTTATTTTCTTTATTTCTTGGTTTAATACAGGATTGCATGGTTCAGTAACTGCATCTTTTTGCCTATTACAAAGCTCTGGACTTCTCATAAGTCTACAGTACTTTCCATTAGGTTGCTTTCCTAACGCCAATTCTTGGCCTATCTCCACCATTGCTTAATTTTTCTTGGCCCAGTGCCTCATTCAGTGGGACAGATTAAGGTTATACAGTTTGATTTGACAATCTTACTGAAATAATGACCTCAATACCGGTTCACCTATGATTTATTTTTCAGCATTTAGTGATGCTGTGCCGAGAGGCCAAATTAATTTATGAGTGGTACTTCTACGTATCTAGCTGTGTAATACACTCAATGCATTCAGTTCTGTCAATAAGTTTATTCATTTTAATAATGTCTGAGCGGCTTCAAATGATATTTTTGTATGTTGAGTAAACCTTTTACGCGTGTTTCATTCCTTACCGAATGTAAAACTGCGTTTTATCTAGTCTATTTGACTCATGGTGTGATTATAGTTTATTTCATGAATTTGTCTTTTGGTAGGCAACAGGAAGATTAAAAATATAATTATTATTATTACCATTTTTTAAAGTTGTTGGGTGCACATGAAACTCAAAACTGTTCTGTTTCGAACTATTTTAATAGGGTATTATTCCACATACAACCTAAATACAGAACGAAATAGCCAGCTTTTGGGGGGCGAGTAGTAGTAGTCGTATTAGATTAAGCCAGCTTTGTGCTGGCTCGGGCTTTTGCTTTCCGGCAGTCCGTAACTGGTGATTGATGTAGTATTTTTCTCTACAACATAGCCTACTATTCGGCTCAATTTAGTAACTGGGCCATAAATGAAAAAAAGTAGTGGGAGATAAAGTATTATAGAAGCAAGTCCCAGTAAGGAGGAGAGCGTGGGAAGGAAAGGATAAAATTTGAGTTAGAGAAAAAGTTTGGGAATCACTGTTCCCTTGAGATATGATGAATGTTGGTAATGTGGTGAATGGATGATATTTTGTTTATACATTGGATGGCTGTATGCCATTTAGGTATTGCTCACTTGAGAATGGCTAAGGTGGGATGTTGCTCTTCTCTGTACCACTCGTTCCGATATCCGGAGAAGAGGACAACAAAAGGAAGGGATTATTTAGTGAGGTAGCTGCTATTCGCATTGAACAGCAGGTGTTTAGGTTTGAAGGTCTAGACGAGGTGAGGTTGAATGCAGCTTAGCAGTGTGTCTCTGTCAACTGGTTTCCCGGTAAGAGGTTCGAAGAGAACGATGATTCCTTTGAATTTAAGTGTTACTGAACTTTCACTGACTGATCTGGGAACTCGGTTGGCACTGTCTGAGCTGTCAGAAGGGGAAGGAGAAGGTTGTGAGGGATGGGTCTGGGAAGGAGGACTGTTAACCTTAGAGGTGGATGGGGTTTATGATTGGAAGGAAGGGAAGGGAAGGGAAGGCACTGTAGCACTTGGCACCGTTTCTCTGGGCACCAACTTGTCGTTGGCTATCTTGTGTAGTGCTTTGACTTCTTTTTGTATTTTCATCTTCGTCATTACATCTTCTTCCTTGAGCTTTTGAATGGGTTTTGAAGGTTTTGTAGGAGGTGGAAGTCGAGGAGTTGCTTTGATCTTTGCAACTTTTCCTAGTCTGAACTTGCACCGCTTGTTCCAAGCATGATGCTGAAGAGAACATTTCGGGTATTTGCCTTCTACTGTTTCTCATCTCTTGAAAGCATTGAGGCACTGTTTGGTGGGTTGCGGTTTGCTGCTGCATATACCACACCTCTCTGTGCAGCGGCTGCTGTGGTGTCCAAATTTATGGCAATTGTAGCATCGAAGTGGTTCAGGTATGAAGGCTTCATTGGGGAATGATCCCCATATTCCAAGGGAAACTTGTTTGGAATTTCTCCTTGGAAGGTGGTGATGACCATGTCTGGGAATTTCTCCTTGGAAGGTGGTGATGACCTTTCTTATGGGGTTAAGTTTCAGAGCTGCCTTGATATCGGATGCCGTGTCATGTGGCAGTTGGTGTGTAGTTTTAGAAAGAATGAATCGAGTGCTATTGCTCTTTTAAAATGCGTTTTGAATCGACGGAAATCCATTGAATTCTCAGGTGTCAATGCTCATTTGAGTAATAGTTTTTTTTTTTAGTTTTCTGTAAATGAAAACTATTGAGATGGTTTTGTTTGTCTGTCCACACTTCTTCTGTCCGCCCTCAGATCTTAAAAAACTACTGAGGCTAGAGGGCTGCAAATTGGTATGTAGATCACCCGCCCTCCAATCATCAACCATACCAAACTGCAGCCCTGTATCCTCAGTAGTTTTTTATTTTATTCAGGGTTAACTTTAGCCATAATCATGCGTCTGGCAACAATATAGGACAAGCCACAACCAGGTCAAGGTTAAAGATTCATGGGCGCTCATACAGCATTATAGCGAGCCCACCGAAAGAGAGATCTATCTTCGGTGGCTTGATTATACGCTGTACAGAAAACTCGACTGCGCCGAAGGCATTCTTTATTTGTTCATTAATTACATTTACTTTCAATGCCCCTGGCCTTTACATGTGCTTCACCATTACCAGAGAGAGAGAGAGAGACTCAAAGTTGGAAGCACCCAACTAGGGTCCTAACAATTAACAGTAATAACACCTTCATTTGGGTAGAGATTTACCGTGCCATATCCAGGAACATGAGAGTGATGCGATTCCGTTGCAAGTTGCAAGAGACTTCTGGGCACAGTAACCGATAAAAATGCAGTTCACTTGTCCATACAACTTATATTTCCCCACAGTTGTTCATTTTGAAGACATGACTGCTAGAACGTGGTATCTTACAATCACTGCAGCCAACGCTGAAAATTGACAAGATTTCCAAACTAAACAGGAAAATCCCCGTAGTGCACCTAGTGTGGTGCACTGTAGGCATTACAAAAGTTTTTTTTTGTAGCGTCCCTTCGGTCCCTAGGTGCACTCACTTCTCAGCCTTCCGCTTTATCTCCATTACGCTTCCCTTCCGTCTTCAGCCATGCTATCCAACAACTCCAACTCCCTCTTTTCATTGTCTAAAACTCTAAGGCAATGAATGGGTGAAAGTGCCCCAGTGGCTGATTTTGTGCCAAGTTTACATAAATCAATCAATCAATCATCCAAAAGAACACTTCATTCCTTGAATATACTATACGTTAAACTACCATTCAAGTTAAATATACTTCGATTGTGTTGATTATTCAAAGATGTCAGGCAGCATTTGACCACTTAAAATGTTTTTTTTTTTCTTTTTTTTTTTTTTTGAGTAGTGAACCAATCCTAAAAAGCCCTAACTTTTCTAAACCGTTCGTTGAG
This sequence comes from Macrobrachium nipponense, assembly GCF_015104395.2. Lineage (NCBI taxonomy): Eukaryota > Metazoa > Arthropoda > Malacostraca > Decapoda > Palaemonidae > Macrobrachium > Macrobrachium nipponense. The sequence continues at coordinate 16,941,344 of NC_061097.1, read as the reverse complement.
AGGGATATGGAATAAGCTACGTGCGAATTTTTCGAAAAATCTGACCGCAGGACTAAATCAACTCCGAGTGTAGATACTTTTAAGGCGGCGGCGGCGGCGGGTGGGGGGGGGGGGGGGTGGGGGGGGGGGGGGGGGGGGGTTTCTAACTGCGCTTGTTGCTAGTTGCAATCAGTGATATATATATATTAAAATCCTTTAATGTTATGTGTTTTATTTCATAAGTCCAAACCAATTCAACTATTCTCATTTACAAAGGTTTTTCCTTCTTACTTTAAGCAAGAAATTAAACTGCAGAAATAACCAATTATCAATAAAAATTTAGAGAAAAATGTATGAAAATCGGTCAGTGATTAGATATTTCGTTACGTGGTAAAGACATTCATAATTCATCGGTTTATACAAATCACATGTATATAAGGAACCAACTGTATCTTGATAACGGATACAATTATATCAGCAAAAATATGATGGCAAAAGAGGTGACGTTACCCTAAAAAAAAAAACTTGTCTAACAAAAGCGATTTCAAGGGCGAGGAATTTCATCAGCCAAATAATTCTATCGACAAATACATTTTCTCGGCAAAAGCAACCTTAGAGAGCAAAAATTCTTAACAGCCAATTTTCAAGACACGCTGCTGGCCTAATGGAAGAATTCGTCTCCACCTGGAGATATCACCGAAGACACTGTTTGCCTTCCCCCGAAGAGATGAGAATGGATGGGATCTAATGAGGTTGATGTCGGGGTTAATAGAGCAAATTTTCTTCTTGAGGGGATGCCGTGTGCAGAACAAACATTCCGAAATTTGGTGTCCTTCCTTTCACGTGTCTAAAATCTTGACTATTACGACCCACTAAAAATGATCGTACATTAATCTAAAACTATAAATTATATATGTATGTATACAATCACAAATTGGCCTCACAAGTTCACTACGTACATATATTCATATCACTTGTGTTAGGCTTCAATAAAATGATTACACACACACACACACAAAGGCTTATCATATATATATATATATATATATATATATATATATATATATATATATATATATATATGTATGTATGTATGTATAACTGAATCACGAAAGTTAGGAACGTGATAAATAAATCCATAAATAAAGATAAATGCCACGAAGGAAAAATAAACGAAGGAGGTCTGCAAGATCTTTCGACTTTAAAAGTCCTTTACTGAGCAGATACTGACATAAATACGAGAAAAGACAATACAAGAAGATTCGTATAACTGACAGATAAGGATTATAAAGAGATTAGTACCTAGAATCCGACACACCTGGAAGATAAGAAACCTTCCCAAACAAGCATAAACAATGGGTGCAATTAAAGGTTTAAAACAATCATCTCAGATACAATTTCCAGACAATTAAAGGATTATAGGTGACAGCTATTCAAAACTTGGTAAACAAAACCATATTCACAATACATGACAGACATACATTACAACAAAGATTAATAACTCTAATGCAACTGATTTTTATTTAAGTCAGTAATTATATCTTTGAGTTCATTCTTAAACATGTTACAGATACAAGGGTCTAAATGAAAAAGGCCACGACTAACATTGAAATTACAATGAAAAGTAAGTTGTATTAAAGCAGATTCTAAAAGATTTCGTGATAAGACATCTCTTGACCTTGCAATCACTGAACTATCAATCCACTTTATTCGGTGGTTCTTTTCACTTAGATGAATGAATAATGCATTAGATTTTTGCCCAGTTTTTACAGAATATTTATGCTGGCTTAGCCTTACTTCTAAGCCTTTGTTGGACTGTCCGAGATAAAATGAGGGACAATCCATACATGGAATTTTATATATTATGTTGTTGCTTTCTCTGGGGCCATTTTTTATTAACATTCTTTTTAGTGTGTTATTATAGGAAAAAACAAGGTTGACATTAAAAGCTTTTAACAATGGTTTAATGGTTTCAAATCCGTTAAAATAAGGCAAACTGAGAATGTTCTTAGAATTTTCTTTCTGTGTGTTATTTACAGTATAAAACTTTTTGTGGTCTTTATTATAACAAATGTCTAATATATGTGAAGGATAGCATAAATCTTTCCCTATTTTTCTTATGTATTCAATTTCTTGATCCAAATATTGTGGACTGAAAATTCGCAATGCTCGTAAAAACATAGAGGAAAAAATTGATATTTTCATATTAAGATGGTGGCCTGAGAAGAAATGAACATAAGTTAAGTTGTTAGTCGGTTTCCTATAAATACTGAATTTACATTGAAATGTTCTCTATGTATCAAAACGTCTAAGAAAGGGAGGCAATTGTCTTTTTCTAATTCTAGAGTAAACTTAATCGGTGGTACCTGGTTATTTAATTTAGAGAGTAAATCATTTACATCAATACCGACAGGAAGAACAGCTAAACAATCATCAACGTAACGATACCACTTTACAGGAATATGAATGATATTAGGTAAGTAGCGTTTTTCAAAGAATTCCATATACAGGTTTGAGAGTAATGGTGATAAAGGATTTCCCATTGCCACCAAAAATTTGTTGATAAAATTCACCATTGAATATAAACTTACAATCACAAATGCACAAACTCGTGAGTGAAATAATGTGACTTATAGGTAGAGGTAATTCATGCTGAGTTAGTTCAATACTAAGATATTCTAAAATAGAGTCTATAGGGACTTTAGTAAAAAGAGAACATACATCAAAACTAACGAATCTATCAGTAGGGCAAAGAGCAATTTTGTTTAATTTATCAACTAAATCTAGAGAATTATATATATGAGAATCGGATTTGAAACCATTAAACCATTGTTAAAAGCTTTTAATGTCAACCTTGTTTTTTCCTATAATAACACACTAAAAAGAATGTTAATAAAAAATGGCCCCAGAGAAAGCAACAACATAATATATAAAATTCCATGTATGGATTGTCCCTCATTTTATCTCGGACAGTCCAACAAAGGCTTAGAAGTAAGGCTAAGCCAGCATAAATATTCTGTAAAAACTGGGCAAAAATCTAATGCATTATTCATTCATCTAAGTGAAAAGAACCACCGAATAAAGTGGATTGATAGTTCAGTGATTGCAAGGTCAAGAGATGTCTTATCACGAAATCTTTTAGAATCTGCTTTAATACAACTTACTTTTCATTGTAATTTCAATGTTAGTCGTGGCCTTTTTCATTTAGACCCTTGTATCTGTAACATGTTTAAGAATGACCTCAAAGATATAATTACTGACTTAAATAAAAATCAGTTGCCTTAGAGTTATTAATCTTTGTTGTAATGTATGTCTGTCATGTATTGTGAATATGGTTTTGTTTACCAAGTTTTGAATAGCTGTCACCTATAATCCTTTAATTGTCTGGAAATTGTATCTGAGATGATTGTCTTAAACCTTTAATTGCACCCATTGTTTATGCTTGTTTGGGAAGGTTTCTTATCTTCCAGGTGTGTCGGATTCTAGGTACTAATCTCTTTATAATCCCTATCTGTCAGTTATACGAATCTTCTTGTATTGTCTTTTCTCGTATTTATGTCAGTATCTGCTCAGTAAAGGACTTTTAAAGTCGAAAGATCTTGCAGACCTCCTTCGTTTATTTTTCCTTCGTGGCATTTATCTTTATATATATATATATATATATATATATATATATATATATATATATATATAAACTGTAATCATTTAGATTAAAGGATTTCATATAAATGTAAGATGAACTTTACTTACTTTAACAGCACCCTCGAATTCGTTTTGATAATTAATTATTGAAGAAACATGAGAATATGTTCTAGACAGAGATGAATGGTGGATTATGCATAGGGAGAATTCAGCACACTGCTGCTTTGTCTCATGTGTACATACATGAAGTAGCTATTATTATTATTGAAGATTTTTGCACATGGGACTAGTCTTTATTTTATGCAGTTTCTCGTTGAACGAGTGGTTTACGTGCTCACCTACCGTTTCGGTAGTCGCTAGTTCGATTCCCCGCTCTGCCAACGTGGAGTCAGAGAAATTTGTTTCTGGTGATTAGACGCTAATTTCTCGATATAATGTGGTTCGGATCCTACAATAAGCTGTAGGTCCCATTCTTAGGTAACAATTTGTTCCTAGCCACGTAAAAATATCTAATCCTTCGGGCCAGCCCTAGGAGAGCTGTTAATCAGCTCAGGGGTCTGGTTGAACTAAGATATATCTATGGAATGAAAGTATGAATGTGGCAGTGGCTATTTCTTGTTTTTATGTTGAAGTCAACCCATATCAGAGAAAGCACATACATTGCGTGTGTGATTGAATGGCTGACCATAGTTTGCAAGATTATGTCTGGATGAGGGAAAGGTTGAGAAGGAATGGGTGACAGTAATAATGGTCTAATTGTATATAATGAGAGGCACTACAATGGACAGCCGGCTGTGTGGAGTGTGGGTTCCAACAAAGATCAAGTGCTTTTTACGAAATAGGTACGCGAGGAATTTGACACTTAGAAGCTGATGATAATACTTATGTACAGGCAATGTGGTGCGAACAGAGGCTGTATAGAATAGACCATCACGGGATGGAGAAAATAAAAAGGTTTCAGAACGGAAGTCAGTGTACAAATTTGTAAACAGGACAGTGCTTCTGGTGTAAAAATGGTGTAAAAAAATTACAAGCCGAGATGAACTTTTGTATCTATCGTATAAAGAGATCTGAAAAGATGAGATAAATCGAGACATACAACCGAAGTGATGTTAAACAGCATGTGGGACAACAGCTCCAAGTATTTTAAGATGGATTGCTTATGTAGGGAGGATAAAATTATTAATGAAGGAAAAGAAAAAGAAGACTTAGAAAAAGGCTTTAATATCAGAGAATGGCAAGAGAGCGACCAAGATAGATTTGAATGTTGCCGTGTGTGTTTGGGGCGTTTGGCCTACTGCTAATGAGCCTTTTCTGCAGGTAAAGGAAGTAATGCTTTGATACTCTTCCGAACAGCATTCTCTTCCACGATTCAGGGGATAAAAGTGAGAATGTGGTAGTGACCACTGTGCTTGTTTTCTCTGGAGCCACCCCTGTTAGGAAAAACATCATAACATTGTATAATTATATATGTGTATACTATATATATATAGATATATATATATATATATATATATATATATATCTATATATATATATATATATATATATATATATATATATATATACATATATATTTACGTGCCATGGAACTCGCAACTGCGCGCCATAATACACATTTAGCGCAATTACGACATCTGTTATGTCATATCACCACCAACAAATGAGATTTCTTTAATGAAACACATCAAATATTTATTATGAAACCATCATCACAAATGCATTTTCCTCCCTCTCAGTTCAACGCTATATGAGTAATAAATAAATAATTATAAAAACAAATAATAAATACATCAATACGATGAACAGTTCTATGGTTCCATCGTTCTTTCACGATTATCGGATCCGAATGAAATTCCATCCATCTCAGTTTTCCTCAGGATCACAGATCTCCACTTCCCCCTCAGGTTTCCACAACTCTGAATCAAAGTTTATGCTGTATATTCATGCTGCCCCAGTCTCCATAAATGGGTGCCCCCCCCTCCCCCTCCCGTCCAACCCCACCATTTTATGCAGACGACGTATAACCTACAGGGGAACAACCGAGTTCTTGGAATCTGCTAGAGTTGCTCCTTTAAATCTCACAGCACTTTCATCAATTTTTCTATGGACGTTCTAATATGAGCTTAGGAAACTGACGTTATCAAGGAGCCTTTGGCTATTTCAAAATGCCAGCCTAGGGTTTCTTACTTTGCTTGGTACAAAAGTGTAACAAGTTAAAAATGCGCCTTGGTTTCTTCGGCGCAATCGAGTTTCCTGTACAGCATATTATGAGGCCGCCGAAAATAGATCTATATCTCTCGGTGGTCTCGGTATAATGCTGTATGATCCGCAGCCCACGAAACTTTACTGGCCCGTCCTATATCGTTGCCAGATGCCCGATTTTGGCTAAATTTAACCTTGAATAAAGTAGAAACTACTGATGCTGGAGAGCTACAATTTGGTATGTTTGATGATTGGAAGGTGGGTGATCAACATACCAATTTGCAGCCCTCTAGCATCAGTAGTTTTTAAGATCTGATAGCGGACAGAAAAGTGAGGACGGACAGACAAATAGCCATCTCAGTAGTTTTACAAAACAACTAAAAATGGGCTCTAGTTCAAAGGACTAGTAGGATAACGTCCATTCTCCTTTGTAAAACACAGTGTTAATTAAAGTTACAACAGGTCTTAATGGTAACGTGCAAAGGGCAATGGGTCTTCATGACGATGAATACAAAGCAATAACTGAAGAGACGGAGATGGCTTTATAGGCCTGTCCTTCGCATGACTATACACGCTTTTTTTCCATCTGTCCATCCGCCTGTGGTGTTTGCGTATGGTAACACTGCGTCCCGGGCTTTAGATAGTTACATTCAGCTTACATTCAACAATATCCTGTTTCGAATATTAACGGTGTAATTCGCATACAGTAAATTATTAAAACACTTTTCAGTTGCAAATGTACACCCAGATATCCTTTTACTTACCTAAAACTTACACATAGCGTAACTATTTAAAGTCCGGGACGCAGTGTTACCATACAAAAGCACCGCAGGCGGATGGACAGATGGAAAAAAACAGAGTATATAGGAGAATAAAACGTGATAGTGTCATTTGGGCACCTGTGGAAGATAAAGCCCCAAGGAAAGATATCAGTGGCGGTAATGATAAAACAATTGCATGGTATGCGGAATTTATTTGAACTGAGGGAACAAATATCCTCTGTATTGCTTCATAGGGACGGTGAAGCTTACCTCGTCGAGGTCAATCGTGTTGACGGTTTACATTTAAACGGGAGTATCACCACTCGTGGCCGTTACTTTCTCTCTCTCTCTCTTTCACTCCAGATGTGACCCACAGGCTTTGACTAACAATCAGGTACTTAATTCATTGCTGAGATAGAGGCACACTAAATTTCACGGTACGCGATTACACCGTCCAGCCTCGTCCAGTTCGGGACTCGAACACTGGTCCTTCAGTTTGTGAGTGGAGCGTGCTAGTTACTGAGATATATATATATATATATATATATATATATATATATATATATATATATATATAGAGAGAGAGAGAGAGAGAGAGAGAGAGAGAGAGAGAGAGAGAAAGGGAGAAATTGATTTTGTTGGGTATGGAATGTTAAATTTCCTTACTCTCTTTTACCATTCTGTAATAAAGAGAAAAGGAAATGCTGACTCGTCTCTCTCTCTCTCTCTCTCTCTCTTTCTCTCTATTCTATATATATATATATATATATATATATATATATATATATATATATATATATATATATATATATATATATATATATATATGTAAACACACATAAACATATATATAATATAGATGACCTTTCATAAACTGTTCTTGCCAGTTTAGAGTAACAAATCGTTAAATCTACAAAGCAAGCAAAATAAGCTAAACTTTTCTCTAAGATAAAAAAAAAATATGAACTTGAAAGACGACTTTAAGACGAGCCAACGCGAAATAAGAGCGGTAAAGGAAGTCGGGAACTGAAACCGAGGACTCTCGAGTTCTTCCTGCACCTCATTAGAGAGTCGGAGGAGAGACGGTGCGTCACGCCCCCTTTAAAAAAATGAGGTATTTGCTAAGCAGTTAAGCTGCACCAGAGAAAATAAGCTATTAAAACGTCATTTCAAAGAGGGGATTTGCAAGATATCCTTTTGAATTATTAGTCCGTATTGCATTTTTGTAAGAAGGCTTCATCTGGGACAAAAAGCAAATTTTTATTTGGTCATCTATTTTGTTCTTAGGTTTTTTTTTTTTCTTAAATGAGAAGAATTTTCTCCTATCTTTCCTGGGTGGAGCCTTTGAAGTCAGTCTTTTCAAGAAATAAACAGGTAAAAAAATGGGCCGAAGTTTCTTCGGCGCAATCGATTTTCTGAACAGCAAATATTGTAAGAAACTAGATGTGCTGCAGTATGAAACTCTCAAGTTCTCAACCATGACCGGGCAGGGTTCAGTTGCTCCCCTTCATCTTCTTCTTCCCAGCTGGTTCACATTTTTATATGGGGTCGCCGTTTCGGATAAGCCGTTTCCATCTATTTCTATCCCACGCTTCTGCCTCATCAGTTCCCTTCTCATGTAAGTCTCCTCTCACACAGTCCTTCCAGCTCTTTCTTGTCCTCCCTCTTCTTCTTCTTCCTTGAACCTCCATCCCCATAGTATGTCTCCCAGCATGGTCCTCATCTTTCCTCAACAGGTGTCCATACTATGTCAGCCTCCCCTCCTGCACTTTCTTTGATACTTCCACCACCTTAGTCGACCCCCTTATGTAGTCATTTCTGATCTTATCCTCTCTTGTCACCCCAGACATCCATCTAAGCATTCTCATTTCTGCCATGTCCATCTTCTTCTCCTCTGTCTTTCTCATGCTTGCTGTTTCCGTACCATACAGCATTGCTGTTCTTACCAACGTCTTGTGAAATTTTCCTTTTAATCTCGGTGGTTAAAAGGAAAATTACACAAGACGGTGGAACATTAAATAAGCCGTGACTGGAGCACTGATATTAAAAAAAATAACACTGAGAAAACGGGGTTGCCTCGCCTCTATGATTAATGAAACATGAAAAAATAATGAAAAAAATAAAGTATTACACAGGATTCAGCTCATCGTTGTCTCACGAGTGTCCTGTAAAAGCCTCTAATTACCAGCGACAACATGGTACTGGTTAGTATAATCAAAGCATAAAGGAATTTATGTTGATATTCACCTTTTCGATTTTATATTCCTAAGTACTTTTGAATTTCATTACTCATAATAAAATAAACTTTAAAAAAAACATTTTCATCCACAAGCAAAGTCGAGTCAATTGGTTTTTCAAGAAGGTAGTGTTTGGTTTAAGAGCTAAAATTTTGAGAAAAATCGGTAACACTCCTGGACAAGTCTGCTTCGTATAATCAAAATGAGGAAACAAGGGAAACGATAACTCTGAAACCAAAAACAATAAGCAAAAATACTGATACCTTGAGAATAAAACAGCAGGAAAAGTCCTTTGTCACAGAAATCATGATTAAGGATAAAATTCCCTGGAACATAACGATAAGAAGAATTCAGAAGTATTGTGATAAGAATAACTCGCGACGAAGAAAAAAAGATAACATTATGCGAAAAAAAAGAACCAAGATAATTTGTAATAGAAATTACCATTAAGAGAAAAGTCGTAGGCACTGCTGATAAAAAGCTTCAAAACCTTTTGTATCGAAATAACGAATATGAAAAAATGTTGTCATTCCATGAATATAAAATTGAAAATACTTTAACCATAATTTGAAAAGGTGCAAAATACCAGTCATGTCGCCCTTCGCTATCAAATAATAAATTTGAAAGTTCTTATAAATCTCTATCGAAAGACCCCAAAACTTTTTTTTTTTTTTTTAGATAATGCTGTCTTACTGTTATAGTAGATTCACATCAACCGTGGATTTGATGTCTAGGCCAGTCCCTTACGACGCTCCGGATTGGCTGTCGATAAGCCAATCACAGGGTTGGAAACTCTCAGTCTCTCTCGAGAGTTCACATAGGCAGGATGTATGCTCCACCTCTCCTGAGGGGTACTTTTGAAAGACGTATCACCCGGGAGAGATGGGACGTAGATCCTACCCATGTGAACTCTCTCGAGAGAATGAGAGTTTCCAGCCCTGTGATTGGCTTATGGACAGCCAATCAGGAGCGTCGTAGGGGACTGGCCTAGACATCAAATGCACGGTTGATGTGAATCTACGATAGGACTGGCGGCTCTTGTTTCCTGAGAAAAGGGCGGTCAAGGATCGACTGTCCTCAGGGACCAACTACCTTCACATGGCAGAGTGATGATGGAATGTGGCAGGAACTTTCGTTAGAAATACGCAGGTAAGAAAGTAAATTGCATGAACAGTTGGCACGGGATCATGAGGTCCTTAAAAACTCTCTGGATTTTATTCAAAGCTCGTAAAATATGATAGAAGGTTGATTAGATTAAAATGCCACCCCTTTGCAAGAGGGTGTGGCGTACTGTGCGTGAATTCTGGGCAGTTATTCCGTTTAATTTCTTAAAACCTGAAATAACGTCCTTCAGAAGAAGGAACTTGGAAATCATAAAAATATTTTATGGAATTGTAGAAAAGAAATTTAACTGTTAATGGAATGGAATATTAAAGTTTTGGCCAAAGGCCAAGCGCTGGGACCTATGAGGTCATTCAGCGCTGAAAGGAAAACAGAGCAAAATGTATGAAAGGTGTAACAGGAGGAAAATCTCGCAGTTGCACTATGAATCAATTGTTAGCAGAAGATGAACAACAAGATGCAAGAAAGATAATATGAGTGGAGGTACAGTAAAGGGAAAGAAAGGGATTGGAGCTCGGGGCCAAAGGGACGCGGCAAAGAACCTTTAGTAATGCCTACAGTGACCCCGTGAGGTGCACTGACGGCACTACCCCCCCACGGGACCTAAGAGCAAGAAACATTGACTGCGATATCAACTGCCGTTCATTTTCTCAAAGGAGACAAAATAAATCCATCCTTAACAACTGGGAAGCTTGTAACCATCTCAAGTCTTGAGAAAATCATTCGCCATCAATTTACAAAGAAATGGAAATGGTCACGTTCTCGAAAAGGAAGGAACCTGATGCCTCCTGATCATGCGCTAAACTCTGTCCTTGTCCGGAATTCCCGAGAAAGTACCACTCGGGTAAAATCTCCCACAACGAACTATTACGCACCGTCTGTAATCCACAATGCTATCATTCCATGAGGACGTAAGACTTTAAAAATTCCACCCGGCGCCACAATGCACCTTTCTCTGAAAGGACCTCGTTTTTCAGCCATTTTTTCCATTTGGTTTGTCGACTGCGAATGTGCTTCGACGAATTCCTCTCCTCGCTCGTGATGAGGCGGCCACCAATTCACGTCGAGGGGATTCTGGCTAATTCCTCACGCTTCGGCAGACTCTTACGAATTCCCATCTCTTCATCTGATATTCATGCATGCAGCCCCTCGTCATTCCAAGATTTGCTTTCGCTCAGCTGGGATAGAATAGAAGTAATTTCTTTCATGTGAAAGGTGGACACGAAACTTTATAGCTGGACCACAGCGGAAGGAGACTAAATAATCTTTCTGAAATAGGAACTTCAGCTTAGGTGAGGCAGGAAAGAAGGAAATTCCTGGTTGATGTAAAGGGCACCAATTTGCAGATAGAAAAGAGACAGTTTCCCACCACGACAGCCGGAGGACTGATCATTAGCAAAAGTTAGAAGGGAAAACAAGAGAAAATAAAGTTAAAGAGAAAACAGACCGCCGGTCTCTGACCTTAACTTAATAATAGAGAAAAAATGAAGGGCGGAGCCTGCCTGCCACTTTCAGGTCTCCGACTTATTTTTGCCCCGCCAAAGAACTTTACAAATTCAATGTACTTGGCCCAGTTTACTCCCGGGTTTCTCGGGTATAATTGTGACCCAGTTCCACTTACTTTGGTGCATGCTTTCTCCTCATGCCTATCTCTCTCTCTCTGTATATATTCTCTTCTCTCTTTCTCTCTCTCTCTGACACACATACACAGAATCAGCATGATATTTTTAGTGCAAGCTCGCTCTCTCTCCCTCTCTCACATACGCTAACATGATACCTTCTTTTATGTAAGCTCTCTCTCTCTCTCTCTCTCTCTCTCTCTCTCTCCATAACATTCACTATTTTATAACCTCTTTCTTTCTGCAAATCTTCTTCCATTCGCCTTCCAAAAAATTCATACCGAATCTACAGTACGCTTTCCCCGTATCTCTCCTTTCCAATCTTCTCTCTCTTTCTGTCTTTTCCTATTTCACCGCCATCCCCTAATCTCTATCTTTCTTTTTTTACCTTCTTACCTCTCTCTCTCTCTCTCTCTCTCTCTCTCTCGTTTCTTTTTTTCCTTCACTTCTCTCTCTCTCTCTCTCTCTCTGGCCCCTTCACAGCGACCGCAATTCGTCAGTCCAACGATGATTTCTCATAATGAAACCAAGAGAAACTTCACTAAGCCTTTTGACCATTCCTATATGGCTAACTTGCCTCCAACCTTTCTATTTTTATTTTTTCTACGAAGATGTTTTCCTTTTCGTTTCGTTTGTGTAATAAATTTTGTAGTTTTATAAGTTGTATTATAGACAGCGTTTGACGAATTTATACATTTCACAACCGTGCTTTGCGAAGAGTCTAATGATTCATCAGTTTGTAAAGTACTGAGCTTTTATAGTAATTAATTACCGTAATATGCACTGGATTAATACATTATCGCTCCAAACGACTGTAGAATATCATTATAATTTGTAAGACATTTAAGCTAAGTGACAGCAGAGTTCATAAAAACGTGACTAAAATCATTAATCACGATTCTGAACAACAAGAGAATATTTTGAGTTTTCAAATGTACTTAAACGAATCTTCTGATTGCATAACAGCTAGAAATTTCATTTAAAAATAATCGAATATCGTATTCAATATTAATCAAATATTATAAAGTTACAAATTTCCAAAGTTTTCCAGCACAGAGTATTTCCAGGTCTTTTATAACAGTGATGAGATTTTAACAACCTCTGGATGATGAGGCTAATCACTGTGAGTAATCGAAAGCCATATTACGCCAAAACACATAATCACATGCCACTAGTTTTGATTCCCTTTTGTGCGTTGCTTGTTTAAAAAAATCTATAACTTTTGTATATTATATTATTATTATTATTATTATTATTATTATTATTATTATTATTATTATTATTATTATTATTATTATTATTATTATTATTATTATTCAGCAGATGAAACCTATTCATATAGAACAAACCCACAGGGGCCATTGGCTTGATATTCAAGCTTCCAAAGAATATGGTGTTCATTAGGGAGAAGTAAGAGGAGGTAAAGAGAAATACAGAAAGAAAAGACCCTAAAAAAAAGAAAAAAGGAAAATCAATAAATTGACAAATAGATAAATATGAAATAAAATGCAATCCTTTTCCTTGAAATACATACGTATCCAAAAGTACGTTTCTCTGTCTGTCTCCTTTTCTATTTTAATCTCTTAACCTCCCGAACTTTTTCTTTCTTTACTATATTACCGTTACCTCTCTCTCTCCCTTTTAATCTTTCGATCTCTGTCTTTTCCTAATTTACCGTCATCTCCTTATCTCATCTTTTCCGCCGCCTTACCTCTCTTCTCTGTCTCTCTGTCTTTTCCTAAATTACCGTCATCTCCTTATCTGTCTCCTTTTCCGTCGCCTTACCCTTACTTCTCTCTCACTCTCTCTGTCTTTTCATAAATCACCGTCATCTCCTTACCTGTCTCCTTTTCCGTCCCCTTACCTCTCTCTCTCACTCTCTCTGTCTTTGTCTCTTCCACAGAGAACGAAATCGTCAGTCCAAAGAGGTGGTCTCATAATGAATCCAAGAGAAACTTCATTAAGCATTCTGACCATTCCTTTACCGCTAACTTCCCCCCACCCCCTCAAGCCTCTCTGTTTTCATTTGTTTATTTTATTGAGCCTAAAACCGTTTTTATCCGGAAGCAACCTGTTGGACAGGAGGTGGCCAAACAGTCGATCGCGATCTACCAGTCGATCGCCGTTCCCCCAAAATCCTATATAAACAAACAAAAACACAAGTATATATATATATATATATATATATATATATATATATATATATATATATATATAAGTAAGGCAGTTACGCTCATGTTTTATCGTACTATGGCGCTATTTGAAATTTTGTTCCCCACGTAATAATATGTGATTATGTAGTATGGCAGATCGTAAAAGACATTCAGTCTTTAGAGTAGATCTCGGAGTCCAAAAGTCTGGCCACCCCTGTCTTAGACGATTCGCTTCGCTTTGTGTAAGTGTAATAAACGTTGTTTGTTTGTATGGTGTTTTTACGTTGCATGGAACCAGTGTTTATTCAGCAACGGGATCAATGGCTTTATGTGACCTCCGAACCACGTCGAGAGTGAACTTCTATCACCAGAAATACACATCTCTCACTCCTCAATGGAATGGCCGAGAATCGTACTCGCGACCACCGAATTGGGTCGCAAACACCATACCAACCACGCCACTGAGCCTCGACTAATAAATGTTGTAGTTTATACTGCGTCTGACCACCTTATACATTTCATTACCGTGCTTTGAAATAGTCTGATGAGTCCGCACACCGTTAGGTTAGGTTTGTGTTTTTAACGTAATTAATTAACGTAATATGCACTGAAATAATAAATTATCATTCCAAACGATGACAGAATATTATAACCTATTTGTGTCGTTTATTAAAGTTCAGTGAGAGACGAGTTCATAAAAAAACCTGTAATAAAATAAGTACCGTTTTGTGTAACGGTAAATCATTTTGATTTGTTAAATATTTTCCAGTGACTATTATGGTTGCATAACTGCTACTCACCTACAGTACAAATATTCAACTATATTCTTCAAAATCAATAAAATATAGCAATATTTATAAAACTGCAAAACGTTATACAATAGGAAGAAATTGATAACCACTGAATGATCTAGATAATCAAATCGAGTACTTTAACACCATATCATGGCAGTAACAGAACCGTAAGTAATGCCTACGGCGCACCACGCACAGTGCACTGACGGCGCAACCCCGCTACGGAGCATTTTTTTTATGTCCATTAAGTCGACAGCTGCGGCCGGAGATAAATAGAAATAAATTGGAGATAAATTAGGACAGGTGTGTCGTTAATGACTCGATAAAATTTACACCTTCGTATTTGAATGCGGGATGACCTCCAAACAGGCCCCCAAACGTTTTTACTGAGCGAATCCAATCCGTAGCGGGTACTGAATGTTAGTGCCAGTTTTGTGACTTTGTCAGGGGACAGCAACAGCGATTCCAACCCCCCCCCTTTTTTTTTAATTAGCATCAACTCATAACCTGCAATTCACACGGAGTCCCAAGCGGGCAATCCTTTACCCTTCTACTGATCTAAGAAGTGAAATAAGGAATCTTGTAGTTACTCAACGGTGGTGGTTCGTAGCCAAATGGAGACGGGCTGGCAACCTCGTTCCAAAATACTGGAAGAGAAACAGAACAGTAATCATCCCCTGTTTACGGAAAAAACATTATATATATATATATATATATATATATATATATATACACACATATATATTATATATATATATATATATATATATAATATATATATATATATATATGTATATATACATGTATATATATATAATATATAAGAATATAGATAATTAATTAGATATATATATAGATATATAATATATCTATATATATAAATATTATATATATATACATGAGTGGGGTTAGTGTAGTGAAACGATGGAAAAAACACTCCATATCAATATATTACTACAGCACTGTTTTTAATACGCATTAATCAACTATGATGTTCCAGTTGCACTTATAGTCAAGATAAAAAAAAGGATTAGCGAAGCCCTAACAGCCCTCCAACCGTTTCTCAACAAAGCAGAGTTCGTAGAAAAAATTCAATGCGGTAATCATTAATTTCCTTTAAGAATCACCAATAACACAGGAATCACTTATAATAAAGTAATCACTAATTTCCTTTTAGAATCACCAATAACACAGAAATCACTGATAACAAAGCAATCACTAATTTCCTTTTAGAATCACTAATAACACAGGAATCACTTATAACAAAGTAATCACTAATTTCCTTTTAGAATCACCAATAACACAGAAATCACTGATAACAAAGCAATCGCCAATTTCCTTTTAGAATCACTAATAAC
Source organism: Macrobrachium nipponense (assembly GCF_015104395.2). Taxonomy (NCBI): domain Eukaryota; kingdom Metazoa; phylum Arthropoda; class Malacostraca; order Decapoda; family Palaemonidae; genus Macrobrachium; species Macrobrachium nipponense. Next base: position 16,925,474 of record NC_061097.1, on the reverse strand, counting down.
ACAGGAATCACTTATAACAAAGTAATCACTAATTTCCTTTTAGAATCACCAATAACACAGAAATCACTGATAACAAAGCAATCGCCAATTTCCTTTTAGAATCACTCAATAACACAGGAATCATTATAACAAAGCAATCACTAATTTCCTTTTAGAATCACCAATAACACAGAAATCACTGATAACAAAGCAATCGCCAATTTCCTTTTAGAATCACTAATAACACAGAAATCACTAATAACACTGCAATCACCAATAACATAGCAATCACCAAAAACAGCAGTCACCAATAACAAAGAAATTACTGATAATACATCAATCACCAGTAACACAAAAATAACTGATAATACAGCAATCACTAATAACAGCAGTCACCAATAACACAGAAATCACTAATAATAGAGCAATCATCAATAACACAGATATCACTGATAATAAAGAAATCACCAATAACATAGAAATCACTAACAGCAATCACTAATTGCACATAAATAATTAATAACACAACAATCCTCAATAACACAGCAATCACCAATAATAGAAGTCACTAATAACACAGCAATCACCAATAACAGAAGTCACTAATAATACAGCATCACCAATAGCACACAATTCATTAATAACACAGAAACCACCAATAACAGAAATCACTAGTAACAGCAATCACCAATAACATAGAATCACTAATAACACAGCAACCACCAAAAACAGGAATCACTAATAACAGACCAATCACAAATAACACAAAATAACTAATAACACAGCAATCACCGAAAACAAAAATCATTAATAACACAGCAATCACCAACAACACAGCAATCACCAAATTACCATAAACGAGTAGCCAGGCTACTTCAAGAATGGGGAAAATTAGATGTCCTTAAAAGAATCATCCCTTAACACTTTTTAAATTACTAAATCTCAGCAAAAATGAATGAATGGGTCTAGAGTGGCTGGACAGCAGTCAAAGATTACTGAAATTCCCCAGAAAGGTCGACTCAGACGTGCTCTTAACATCCCTGCAACCCACCTTCTATAAGGAAACAAGGATCTCTTCTAGATAGTGATCCCAAGGATTTTAACCCTGTATCTATCCATCTTTGCGGCAAAAGTTAAAAGTTTATCTTAGTTTAACCAGACTACTGAGCTGATTAACACCTCTCCTAGGGTTGGCCCGAAAGATTAGATATTTTTACATGACTAGGAACCAATTAGTTACTTAGCAACGGGAACTACAGCTTATTGTGGGATCCGAACCACATCGAGAAATGAATTTTTATCGCCAGAAATAAATTCCTCTGATTCCTTGTTGGCAGAGCGGGGAATAGAATCCGGACCCTGAGATCGGTAGTCGAGCATGTAACCGACTCGTCCAACGAGGAACTGTGCGTGTTGAGTACGAACCCATTGGGGATGACCGTAAAAACAAAATAAAAGACTGTACATATCATAAACATAATGACCCCAAAGAAATATTAGACCTAGATAACAATCCCCGTTATCTAGGTTAGTGGTGTTGAGTACAGCTTATTTGCACCGTGGTTCAGGCGGTATTACGGTGCCGACAGAATTGCATCTCTGTCCCGAGCTACGGAAAAGTCAGTTTCTCATTCCACCTTCTTCTGGAAAAACAAGTCTAAGAAGATTCTTTCATCTTAAAACAAATATTGGTTGCAGGGACAAGAATCCGGTAAGACCTTTATAAAAATTGTGATATTATGTATACCATGTCTCTGTTCTCTGTAATTATGTCGCTTGTACATATTTATTCTTGTAGTGGTACTCCTTCTTACCACTAGGTTTGTAACACTTGTTTTCCTGTTTTGACCTTTTGTATCCTTGCCTATCTTTTAGTTACTGTTCGTCATTTAAGTATCCTTGTCGTTCATTTAGTTTACTTTGGCTTGTAATATTTTGAGGAGGGAGAGTCGCTCTCAGGCCACCTTAACGACAACATATTCTGTATACACAGTGTAGGATAATCATCTTCCTATTGTTAAAGTAAGTCAGTGTGTTTTCTTTTATTTTGTGTTTCGTTGGTATACTTAATTCAGGTGTTTGTTTAATTGTTTGTCTGTGTGTTCGTTCATTGGTTCATATAATTGTGTTGGTTCAACTTGCGAATTGTTTTCTACTAAAGTAAATGTCAATGTAATTGCTTGTTATTTCTATTATTAAATGGTTATATTTTGTGATCTGAGTTTTACACGTTCCTTCATTGATTGATATTTCTTAAATGTTCTTATTATAAGCTGTAACAGGCTAGGCTAAGGCTTAGTTTATAATAAAATACAAAGGGAAATCATTTTATTTTAATCAGTAATGATAAGAAATGAGCCGAATAAAGCACCCTAAAGAGCAATGTTAACATCAGGATACAAGAATCACTACAAAATCCAAGTATGTAAAAAAAGATCTACATACAAACTCATTTTCATAGCCCTTCATTCAAAAATTTAAGGGTGAATGTCATTAAAGTTTCCTGCACACACACATTTTATATATATATAATATATATATATATATATATATATATATATATATATATATATATATGTTCGTGTGTGTGTATTTGTTGTAATAGCTAATAGAAACTTTGAAATCCAAAAGACTTTATGTACGTTCACACATATATATATATATATTATTGTAAGGGTACTAAGCACCTCGTTTATTGTTTTCTCGTCTCCGACGATCGAAATTATTGTTTCAGATTGTTTCCCAGTGAGGGTCGTCTCACCTCTTGTTTATTGGTGGAACAGGTGGAGGTAAGGTAACGTCCGACAGCCCGTGTCTGAATGCTTTAGTCAGTAAGGTACAGAAACCTGAGTAGGTTGTAAGCAGCATGGGGGTTGCTCGCAGTCAAGGTTGGAGTCCTTAATGGCTATTTGGTTACGACTCAGGACCTGCAGGGTTAAGGACGAGCAAAATGTTATGAACCTCTATTGCACTCATCAGGTTCTTTGAAATAAAATATTAAAAAATAAATGAAAAAAGTATCAGGACTGAAAATCTGGCAGTAATTGAGACTGTCAAAGGAGGACGAAACCAAGTAATACGAAACAGAAACCATAAGACTAATTTATTATATATAAAATGTACAATTGATTGGATTCATTATTTACATAAAGGCATCAGTGGCAAAGCAAAAACTTTTAAGCAAAAATAACCACAAATTTAATCTGAAAGTTATCAGATAAGGCCACATAACAATATCCAGTACAACAATCTTTAACAAACAATGAAGGAGTCAGTACATCAAATAACCAAAAATAAACATTCCATGTAAGCAGGGGGAAAAATAATTACTTTACATAAAAGATCTCTAAAATGCCATTACAATTATTACAGTAACCTTAGTGCAAGCAGTTAGCAAATAGTTAATAAGGCAACATAAGGTTACAATTATAGATACAAATTAATAATGAACCATAAAAATATCACAAGCAGGGTTAACAAATAATGCCACAAAAACACAGTATCAATTTCCTGATTACTTCAAACATAAACAATAAAAACCTGGAGAAAACCTTTGGCACAAAAGCCCTCTACAGTAAATACTGCAGGACACTCCATACCCAGGAAACCGTGGCAACTAGCAGAGATAACACCCGAGGACCCACTAAGAATACCTCCTGAAGACATTTACCCACGAAGCTGTACACCAAACACAGACGAAGCTGCCCCTCAGGAGAACACAGACGAAGCTGTTTGGTGTACAGCTTCGTGGATAAATGTCTTCAGGAGGTATTCTTAGTGGGTCCTCGGGTGTTATCTCTGCTAGTTGCCACGGTTTCCTGGGTATGGAGTGTCCTGCAGTATTTACTGTAGAGGGCTTTTGTGCCAAAGGTTTTCTCCAGGTTTTTATTGTTTATGTTTAAAGTAATCAGAAAATTGATACTGTGTTTTTGTGGCATTATTTGTTAACCCTGCTTGTGATATTTTTATGGTCCATTATTAATTTGTATCTATAATTGTAACCTTATGTTGCCTTATTAACTATTTGCTAACTGCTCGTGCTAAGGTTACTGTAATAATTGTAATGGCCTTTTACAGATCTTTTATGTAAAGTAATTATTTTTCCCCCTGCTTACATGGAATGTTTATTTTTGGTTATTTGATGTACTGACTCCTTCATTGTTTGTTAAAGATTGTTGTACTGACTTATTTGATATTTGCCTTTTCTGATAACTTTCAGATTAAATTTGTGGTTATTTTTGCTTAAAAGTTTTTGCTCTTTTTGGCTTGGGTTTTGCCACTGCTTGCCTTTATGTAAATAATGAATCCAATCAATTGTACATTTTATATATAATAAATTAGTCTTAAGGTTTCTGTTTCGTATTACTTGGTTTCGTCCTCCTTTGACAGTCTCAATTGCTGCCAGATTTTCAGTCCTGATACTTTTTTCATTTATTTTTAAATATTTTTTTTCAAAGAACCTCATGAATCCAATAGAGTTTCATAACAATATATATATATATATATATATATAATATATATATATATATATATATATATATATATATATATATATATTATATATATATATATATTCTAACTACACATGCATTCACGCTCATTTATTAAACCTTTAAGTCGTACACGCTTCGCGCGCATTTTTAGAGGGAAGCAGATAGGATAGAGTTTCACTCAACCTAATTAATGTGTCAACAGTTCTAACTATAGAAGGGTCCATATATCGTATACTCTTACTTAGGCAAATTAAGAACAAACACGCCTTACCGCCTCACTAATACATGGTGAAAGACGAGGCGCTCTTGGACCCCAGGTAATTCCTGTGCGGACCGCGCAGTCCTGGGACTGCGTATACCGTACATCTCCAACACGGAGGTCATGAGTAATTTCTTTTAAATTTTGAGGCATGTGGGAAGTGTCTTCAAGGGGTAAGGTTACTAGCTCTAAGGTTAAATAAATGTCTTGTGTGAATTATATAACTATTTTTTACTGGCAAATGACTCTTAAACTAAGAGAAACAAACAGTCTCATTAAGATTGTTTTTGATACTATAATTAAATGAAGATTCATTATATAGTATTCAATTTATCTTTACACTCGGCAACAACTTACGAATTAATTGAGATCAAAATTTCTTGAAGGTATTATGTACTACTGAAGGAACTGATTGGAAATAATTGTCGCTAATTTTTTCTTCAATATACTTTAATTATCAATTAATCCTTGAAAAAGAGACAAATGTATTGTGCTTAAATTGAAGGAAGTCAGTTTTAAAGGACTTCCATGCGAATGAAAAGGGAATATGTGGCGATTTCTTTAATTGTTCATAATTATACTGAATGACAAACAACTAAATTAAAAGGCAGTGGAAACATACTTTCAGTAGGACTTCATTAAGACTCATGGGTTTTTAACGAAGAATAAGATGCTATTTATACTGAATGAATCATTAACCATTCTTAACCCAAAGAAAAGGCAAATGCTTTCAAAGGGGCTGACTGCTACTGAAGCAACGTCAAATAAACTACATGAAATTTTGAAATTAATTTTTTTTGAGCCGAATGAATTATGAAAGAACATAAGGTTACCTTAATCTAAGACTAGCAAACTTGAACAATGCCTGGTTACAATACGCCAGCTCTAATAAGAGAACGAAATTGGTTATCAATAACGATTTGTTTATTTAAGCGAGCTGTAAACCTGCTTGAATGAACAATAAATAAACGAATTAAGAAATCGAATTGCTGACGGACCCTTCCGGGTGAGAACCTCAAGGGTATGATGTGGAAGTCTTCTGCAGTAATGGATCCTCCTCGATTCGGCAGCTAATGAAAGAGCGAGACTGACTCTTCTTGATTTGCTCCGAAGTCACCCCTTATCAGGAAAGAAGCTTTAATCGGGATAAATTTAAGTTAAATAAACAAGTAAGTTAAATGCAAACAAGAAATCTCTATCAGCCCAAAAAAAAAAGTTCGGCGAAACCAGACAAGAAGAATGGAGACGAATTCTACAAAGAGCCTCTGAGGTTTGAAACTGTGATAAATAAATCAAAGAAACACCTAAAGACTAAGTCTACCATGTAAAGAATATTACATGGAGGAGATGGGTCGAGTCAGGGAGGTTGAGGGGGCGGGGGGCGAAATTTCCCTCAAGAGAGGCTCAGAGGCTTTGAAGTCAAGGAGTCAACATCTCCAGCATATCTCGATCCAGTTTGACAACAGGGCTCGTGGATGGGATAAGCTTCGCTGATCCGTTTGGGGAGGCACGTCAACATCGGGGAATCGTTGACATCAGAGGAGGTTAAGGGTGCGCGCTCTCTCTCTCTCTCTCTCTCTCTCTCTCTCTCTCTCGAGCTGGCATTAGACCATTTAGAACAAGAACAAATGAACGAACATTACGTTTCTATAAATTTTTTTTTTGTCTCACAGGAATGGTGTTCGGGTCAAGTCATTCTACATTTAATTGTCCTTATGCCAGCAAGGGCTCTTGCTCCTGGGGCAGGCCGTTAAATTTGGACACCACGTTCAGAGTTGCCAACCGGAGGCCAGCCTCTCTTCGTTAATGGGTGTTTCGGTTTTGCTGGTAAATGATAATCAGTGAAAAAAAATTAGGCCTAGTGTGGACACCCGGAATCTGTCCTTCCAACCATTGATCCCTAAGCTCAATGGTTGATGGTACTTCTTCATCTTTGCAAAACTTCTTTTCATGGTAAATTTAGTATTTATTTAGTGTCAGAAATCAGAGCCTCTCTAGGTGAAATCCGACTGAATTCCTCTTCTTGTTCGGCCTCATAGAACTCTTCTTGGTTGATACAGATTTCTTGCTTTCACTTAACTCACTTTTATCGCAAATAAGTAAATAAAATAAGTAAATAAGTTAACGGCCTTTTAGGCTTCCTCCACGTGAAAATAAGAATTATAGTATATCACCAAAGGGGGCATCAGGATTTTACAGGAGATGAGGTGGGGCATAGCCAAAAAAAGCTTGGTAACAACTGGTGTAGGTACACCAGTAATAATGATAATGATAAAGCATCCCACTTTTCTAGCTTTAAATTTTGTGGTATTTTCTCATGTGAATCCTCAAAATGACGTTTATATGATATTTCTCACTTTTGGAGAATTCAATATTATCTGCTTCCCGTGGGAAAACGGTGGATCGGCAAATAAAAAAAAACTAATAAAAAGAAGAAGGGTATGGGAGATGCCAGTGAATTAAATTGAATATGGAATTTAGACAAAAGGCCAAGCACTAGAACCTATGAGGCCATTCAGCGCATTCAGCGCTGAAATGGAAACTGACAGTAAAAGGGTTGATAGGTGTAACAGAAGGAAAACCTCACAGTTGTACTATGAAGCAATTATTAGGAATCTCAAGTAATGCCTACAGTGCACCGCATGAGGTGCACTAACGGCACTAACCACTTATGGGGGAGAGATGCCGATGGAAGTTGTCCCCATAATCATAGGAACATTATCATTGGCATGATCCCAAGATCCTTGAAAGGGAACCTAGAAAAACTATAAGACGAAGTAGCTCCAGGACTCTTGCAGAAGTGTGTGCTACTAGAAGCAGCGGACATAGTAAGAAAAGTGATCGACTCCTAAGAAGGCAGGATGCAACCCGGAACCCCACACTATAAAAACCATCCAGTCGAATTGTATTACTGTGGTAGAACCCACCAACCCACTAAGCGCCTCAATGGCGTTGTTGGTATGGTATTAGCGTCCCACCTCGGTGGTGGGTTCGATTCTCGGCCATTCCATTGAGGAGTGACAGATGTGTATTTCTGGTGATAGAAGTTCGCTCTCGACGTGGTTCGGAAGTCACGTAAAGCCGTTGGTCCCGTTGCTGAATAACCACTGGTTCCATGCAACATAAACAAAAACCACCAACCCCTACAAAAATAATAATAATAATACTAAAACACATTACTTGCGTTCTTCTTTCGTCTAAACTCACCAAACAAGAACTGATGACTTTATGCAGAGGAAGATTGATGCAATAAAAACGAGGCATCAATCAACAGCGACCTCTTCTGACAAACGGATGCAAACGGAAACCACAGAAATACGAGTCACATACTTCACTGGAGGAAGATTGATGATCTACTCCCATCCGGAGGCGTTCATTTCAAATTACAAAAGCAAAGAAAGTTATATATGATGTTCATAATTGACATGTAATATATTCATACTTTTGCGTGTGTGCAATATATATATATATATATATATATATATATATATATATATATATGCCCCTTCTACCACAGTAATACAATTCGACTGGATGGTTTTTACAGTGTGGGGTTCCGGGTTGCATCCTGCCTCCTTATGAATCCATCACTTTTCTTACTATGCCCGCTGTTTCTAGTAGCACACACTTCTGCATGAGTCCTGGAGCTACTTCGGCATCTAGTTTTTCCGGGTTCCCTTTCAGGGATCTTGTGCATGTGAACTTGTGTACGTGCCTGCGATGTTTCACGGTAATCAGGAATCTCGTAGGTGGAGGTGTGTGCGATCTGAACATCCTGCAATTTCAGCATTCTGGGCTCGATCGAAAGTCACTTTAGGACTGCAGCGTCAGCGAAACGAGTAGCAGGCGGAAATTGCCGTCACTGTTCTGTACAGAGGCTTCTAGAAGCTTTGTGCGGTTATATCCGGCTACGACTTGAGTCAAAGGAAGTGTTCGTGCGTTGGTGTATTGTGGAAAATGGCTCTAAGTGTCGAAGGCTCTTCTGAAAGGCCATTCATTCATTTTTGAGGAGCCGATCCAGAAAGATTTGCTGGAGCACTTTGGGACTGTTAAGGTTAAGAAGGTTAAGCTTTTAGCATAGAGCCAAAGACAATGGTTAACTTTCAGTGGTTATTTCTTTGTGATTATTTTAACAATTTTGATGTAGTGTTGATGTCAGATGAGTGAGTTCTAGTTTTTAAGGGGAGTTGGTTCTTTTCCCTAAAGATGTTTCGATGGGAACCATAATTAATCAGTCAAGAAATCTAGCCACCTGAAAATAAATTGGTGGCGAAATAGAATTGGAAATTTATTTGGGGAGGGACATGGAAATAATGTGGAACTCTTGGGTGACTTGGTAGATATTTTACTGTATATCACGCACACATTTTCCATTTTACATGACATGTTGTTAGACTTGCACAATTAAATTTTCTTTTGTAAATTAGGTTTGATTTACACACATTTTAGAAACAAAAACACAGATTCATGAGAAAGAAAGAGGTGGATCACTCGGGAGAAAAAGAAAAGCAAGAATTGCCAGAGAGAGAGAGAAAGAGAGAGAGAGGCGTCCTCAAGACCACAGCTACCAGTGCCTACTTTCCGAGGTAAGTGTTCCCGTCCGTAGATTATATATATACATTATATATATGTATATATATATATATATATATATATATACATATATATACATATATATATATTATATATATATATATATATATATATATATATATATATATAGCTTAGTGCCAGGAGCAAGGAGTCAATCCATATTAATAACCATCAAGTGAGGTAGGAGGACACACACAGATGTACATGCCGTCTTTATTGCGACGTTTCATAATTATCAAGTTAATTACATCATCAGGCTGTTAAAAAGAAAAATAAAATTCCTAGTAAAATTGTAAAAGCAAAACTAAAAATAAAAAATTCAGAAATGCAAAAGCTAAAAAAGTTATTCTTACTAAGTGTACAAAATATACACATTAAAATTAAAGAAATTAAATTATTTAAAAGGACATACATTAAAATGAAAGATAAATGAACATAAAATAAGCAAAAATTGACAAAAAATTGAAAGCAGCAGTGAACAGTTACAGAACAAAGAAGTTAAGGACCGACCTAGAGGAGTGACAGCGTTAAACTAAACATAAACATAAAAACATAAATAAACAACACAGTTTTACTAGGAATTTTATTTTTCATTTTAACAGCCTGATGATGTAATTAACTTGATAATTACGAAACGTCGCAATAAAGACAGCATGTACATCTGTGTGTCTCCTCCTCCCTTCATTGATGGTTATATATATATATATATATATATATATATATATATATATATATATATATATATATATATATATATATATAATCTTCTGGTGCGAAAAATTATATACCATATATATGTATATATAATATATGATTATATACATATCCATTATATATATATATATATATATATATATATATATATATAATTTTTCGCACCAGAAGATTATATATATATATATATATATATATATATATATATATATATATATATATATATATATATATATATATATATATATATATATATATATATATATGATATATATAATATCTTCTGGTGCGATTAATATATATATATATATATATATATAATTATATACATATACATATACATATGTATATATATATATATATATATATATATATATATATATATATATATATATATATAATATATATAGTATATATATATATAATCTACGGACGGGAACACTTAGCTCGGAAAGTAGGCACTGGTAGCTGTGGTCTTGAGGACGCCTCTCTCTCTCTCTCTCTCTCTCTCTCTGTCTTTTTCTCTCTGGCAATTCTTGCTTTTCCTCTCTTTCTTTCTCATAAATCTGTCTTCTTGTTTTTAAAATGTGTGTAAATCGAACCTAATCAAAAAAAAATTGTGCAAGTCTAACAATATGTCATGTAAAATGGAAAATGTGAGTTTGATAAACAGTAAAATCCACTAAGCCGCTTCCCCAACTGCAAAAGGTAAACAGTTGCAAGGAATCATATTTCGTGGGGATTACTTCCCACCTCCTACCAAATATAAATTTTTACAGAAGGATTCTAAAGCGTCTTCAGGGAAAACACGAATATATTACGTTACCAGACGACAGTGATTTTTGTCGCAGAAGATATGAGCTTTTCTTGAAAGATTTATGTCCACGAAAATATCAATATTTTATATATATATAAAAAAAGAAGAAAATATAAATTTAGCGAAAAATCATAATAATCGTATCTTTTCCCGTCGTCGTACGGAGATTATCTATCTATCTAAATATATATATAGATAGAAAGATAGATAGATAATCTCTCTCGTCGTCGGGAGATTATCTATCTATATATATAGATAGATAGATAGATAGATAGAGAGATAGATAACCTCCCGACGACGAGAGATTATCTATCCATCTTTCTAGATAATCTCCCGACGACGACAGGCAAAGATACGATGATTATAATTTTTCGCTAAATTTATATTTCCTACTCATTTTTTTTTTTTTTTTTTATAAAATATTGATATTTTCGTGGACGCAAATCTTTCAAGAAAAGCTCATATCATCTTATGCGACAAAAATGACTGTAGTCTGGTACCGTAATATATTCGTGTTATCCCTGAAGACGCTTTAGAATCCTCCAGTAAAAAATATTTTCTAAACACTCAAAGAGTGTTATTCAGTGAATTATAATGTTATGCATAAATAAATTGTTTATGGGTTTTTATACAGTTTATATTTGTTTGCAAAATATTATATTGGTGTCAGGTGTGGGGTCCCAAGTTTTATGGGCGCCTTCATTGCTGTGCCATTGAGGTCGTGTGGGGGGAGACTGGCCTATTTTGTTGCGTAAAGTGTTGTGTATTGTCGTTATACCAAGCACCGTTGTTACTTTTCCTGTTTTAAGGTACAAGACTAGGTTCGTGTATGTTGTGTAATGACCCCTCTATAATTGCCTGCCTTCAACCAGGGTTCAACTCGATTGAGCTTAAGTCCACTTGTTACGTTGCGGTCTATTTTTTGTGCGAACTCATTTTAATTTGTGAATGAGTGTTTATCACCATGTCTGATTTAACAAAACTACGAGAACTTGCTACTGGTCTTGGTTTAGCTGGGGATAATGCTGTAAAATTTATCGTTCATCAACAAAATATTGAGAAAAAGAGCGAGCACAAGCAAGAGAAGAACGATCACAAGAACAAGAGTTAGAATTTAAACAAAAATTAGAAGAGAGAAGTAAAGATCGGCAGCATGAAATAGACATGCTTTCAAAGAGGGCTGCGACTCCCACTAATGTCTCTAGCACTTGTTCCAGACATTCGTCTGATGAAATGAAATTGCTTAGTTTTAAAGAAGGTGATGACTTTAGTGTTTTTCTTTCATATTTTGAGAGAATTTATGAAGCAAATGGATGAAATTTAGACTGACGGTGTAATTAGAATTTTACCATTGTTACAGGGTAAGCTAAGGGAGATTATATAACGCTGCCTTCTGAAGCCATTAGTACTTATTCTGATTTGAAGAAAGAATTGTTGAATACTTATTATATAAACTCTGATTATTATAGAACTGAATTTCGGCATGCTGGTATTTCCCCCCGTCAGACTTTTCAACAGTTTGGCTTCACTTTACGTAGGCTTTTGCATCATTGGTTGGAAACATCAAAGGTAGATAATAGTTATGAATCTATATTGGATTTTATTTTGTGTGGCCAATTATCAGCTTCAGCAACTCCCGAATTACGCAGTACCCTTAAAGACAGAAAGTGGCAGACTTTAGGTGAATTGATTAATGAGGCAGATACTTATGCGGCTGCTCATAATTTATATAACAAATTGTCTAAAAGTAGTTCGAGGAAGTCTATGGTCAATAAAACTAATTCATTCAAGAATTCCGATTATTCAGTCTTACAGCCGGATAGTGCGAAGGTATAAAGGAAAATAATTTGTCATGGTTGTGGTTTAGAAGGTCATATAAGACCTCAGTGTCCTCAGAATAAATCTTTGACAAGGAAAGAGAATCCTATGATTCATAATGTTTTAAGTGATACTGATCATAGGAGTAATGACTCGGTAGTTGGTAATGTCGTTCCTCATAAAATTAATTTTATGATTGACTCTACTGTATGTGGCTCTTTGAAATTTGAAAATTGTAAGGTAAATGGAGCTAATGTCTCGACCATGGTACGAGATACGGGATGTACTTGTATAGTTGTGTCTGACAAATTATTACCACCCATACCTTTTCATGAACACACTAAATTTACGCCTGTTAGAGATTATTTGGGTAGAACTAATAAATTTCCTATGGTTAAGTGTCATATTGCTTGTGCTTATTTTACGGGTTGGACTGAAGTGGTAAAGGCTCCCATTAAGTTTTGTGGTGTGCTTATTGGACAGGTAGATGATAAGGATACATCTACCTGCCAATCTGTTATGACCAGAGGTCAAATAAAAGCTGGTAATGCTCTTCCTGCTCCCCTTATTACAAATAAATTAAAGGTTATTGGTGATTTAAGTGTGAGTACGTCAGTTTTTTAAGCAAGAACAAATGAAATGCATTCGTGAGAAGCTTGATAAACAAATTACTGAAATATCCAAGAGATTTTTTCCAGTACTTTATTGTCAGCGGCTTTCTTTATAGAAAGTGTATACAGAGTAAAAATAGCTTGATGTTAGGAGTAAAAGTTCTAGTGGTACCACAAAAGTTCATGGAATTATGATATGTGCTCACGATTCATTGCTGTCTGGACATTTTAGTAATTGTAAAACTAAAGATAATTGCAAAACCAAAGACAAAGTATTTGCACTGTACTTTTGACCAGGTGCCACAGCTGACATACTCCGTAATTGTAGATCATGTGATATCTGTCAGAGAACTACTTTCCAAGGTCGTGTCACCCCTTCAAACAATGCCTATAATAACAGAACATTTTGCAAAGGTCGAAGTTGATATAGTTGGGCCTTTGTCACCCCCTTCTGAGGACGGTCATAGGTTTATTCTGACATTAGTTGTTCGTGCTACACGTTACCCTTTGGCTATTCGTTTAAAGAAAATAGAGTCTATTTCTTGTGCCGAATCCCTATTAAGAATCTTTACACGTATAGGTATCCCTAAGGAGGTTTTGTCAGATAGGGGACGTCAGTTTGTTTCTTCAGTGATGGAAGAAGTATATAAATTACTTAATATAAAACCAATTTTTACATCACCATACCATCCACAGGCTAATGGGTATTGTGAGCGTTTTAATGAGATCTTGAAAAGTATAATTAAAAAAAATTGTTCAGACTATTCTCGCTGTTGGCACAGGTCCCCCAGGTCCAACCCCCCCCCCCCCAACCCCCGTGCCTTATTTGCCGTTAGAGAGATCCCTAACAATACTTTAGGATTTTCTCCATTCGAGTTGATTTATGGGCGAAATGTGAGAGTTCCATTATCAATATTGAGAGTTGTTTACGAATCATGACCTTAATGAAGAGATTAGTAATTCTTATGAGTATGTGTTGGATCTCCGAACTATGTTAGAAGAAACAGCCCAGATTGCATTCCAGAATGCTGAGGTTAATTTTAGTAAGTACAAAACTTATTATGATCTGAAAACATCTGATAGAAAATTTTTTATCGGTGATGAAGTTCTATTACTTTTACCTTCTGATACTAATAAGCTCTTAACTCAGTGGCTGGGTCCATATAAGGTGATTGGCAAGAAAGGTCCTGTTTATTACATTATTATAGGGGCGAGGAATAAACATAAACTGTTCCATTTGAATATGTTGAAAAAGTATTACCATAGGGCTACTATTAATAATTTGCAAGTGTTTGATGAGATTACTCCTTTTGAATAGAATGTTTTAATGGGACCTCTGGATTTGGTGCAGACTGCTGTAGTTGCTCAATGTACAGATTCTCCTTTGCCAGAGTTAAAGCTTCATATAATTGAAGCATCTATATCTAACTATTGCTCACCTGTTGTGCTTGTAAAAAAATCTGATGCCGGTTATCAGATGTGTATTGATTTTAGGCAGTTGAATGCTGCAACAGTGTTTGATTGTGAACCTATTCCTACTATCGATGAAAATTTAGACAAATTTTCAAATTGCAAATATGTCTGAAATTGATCTGGCAAAAGCTTATTACCAGTATTCAATGGAAGAATCTTGCCGGAAATATTCTGTATTCAGTACTAATAGGGGATTATTTCAATTCAAAAGAAAGTCATTTGGATTTGGTACTGCCTGTAGTACATATAACCGTCTGATGCGCCAAGTGTTGAAAAATTTAGATCATGTTAGCTTTCACTTTGATAAGACTTTTGTTCCCTCGAAAAAGTGTTTGCTAGACTTCGCAGTTGGAATTTAACTTGTGGTCCCTCAAGTGTCGTTTTGGTTGCGAGGCAATTCATTATTTGGGCTACCAGATTGGTAAGAATTCTTTGCAGCCATTGCCAGATAAAGTACGAGCAATTGTGGATATGCCTTTTCCAAGTAAGAAACAGCAATTACGGTCATTCTTAGGGTCTGTTTCTTTCTATAGGAGATTTATTCCACAATTTTGAAGTATCTCTGCCTCTCTGCCTCGTTGTTTAAAAAATATCAACCAGATATAATCAGCTGAAAATCTAAGGCGAGAGAGGAATTTGAGTTGTTGAAGGAAAAGTTAACTCTTGCGCCTATTTTGCAGTTGTCAGACCTTGGTAAGCCATTTGTTCTGAGAACCGATGCAAGTGATCATGGAATAGGAGGTGCACTGTTGCAATACGATTCTGAGGGTATGCCATTTCCTATTGCTTATGCAAGTCGCAAGTTGCAACCATCCGAAGTTAAGTATGCATTGAAAAAGAAACCTCAGCAATTATTTGGATTGTGGAAAAGTTCCAACAGTACTTGTATGGATGATCGTTCTTTCTAGAGACTGACCACCGTCCTTTGACTTACCTGAGAAATATCAAACCTCATAATGCAAGACTGATGCGCTGGAGTCACCCTCTTCAGAAGTACCAGTATCAAATATTTCATATTAAATGATCTGCCAACGTTCTAGCTGATGCATTGTCCCGCAATCCTACATAGGTTCCATAATTTTCTGTGAAAATGATCTGGGGGCGGAAGAATGTAAAAATTTACATTTTTCGTTAATTTTAAGATTTAAATTTGTTAAAACCAATGTTTTTAAATTTGTTGCTAATGTTTTTGTTCCAATAATGTTTTGGTTCCGATGTTCATTTTTTTCCATCTCCCCATCCGCCATCTTTCTTTTCATAGCTGAAACTCGCACTGGGTGGAGCTTCGGGAGTAGAGGTCCTCCCCAACCTTTACCCACGAAGGATTTATTTTCAAGTTGTAATTTTAAAGTTTATTTCCTTGTCTGTTAACGTTTATTTCCAAAACGCTAAAAGACTGTTATCCAGTGAATTATAATGTTCTGTATGAATAAATTGTTTATGGTTTTTTATACAGGTTATGATTGCATCTCGACCATCCCATATGGCATGAATAGCATGACTTATTTTATATTCGTTTGAAAAATATTACACCTCCCGTCTGCAGCTCCTGAAAGGACGAGAGAAATGCCAATCGAGATTCGTATAGCGCCATAACTCAGTATGTGTACTGACTCAAAGGCCTCCAGTGGCCATCTCCGGGATACTCCAAGTCGCCTGGAAGCCTTCACAGACGGCGTGTAAGCAAGGTAGTGGAAGAGGATAAATGAGATTTTCCAGAGGGAAAAGTACATTTGAAGAATGCCAGATAACGTCAGTCTACAATGTTATGAAAATATGGACTACCTTGCGGAGTAATATGGAATCAAGGTTCCTGCTTTCTCACGTGAGATTTGTCACTTTTAGTTGAAGGTGCTGCTATAAACATGGGAATATCTTTTGAAGATGACAAGTCATTTGCAAATGAAGACCCTTTAATCAACTGGTTCATTGCCAAACAGTACTTGAAAGATTTTAATTTCAAAACTGACTTTGACCGTGTGAACCCTGATGCTCTGCGTCCTCTTCCCCTCTCTCTCTCTCTCTCTCTCTCTCTAGATAGCCGGCGTCCCTGTGGATGTTTCCGACTATGGCACCCATGCAGTGCAAGCAGGAGCAACTTCGCAAGTTAAAAGATCAAGGAGAATGGCGCAACTGCCTCTTGAATTTGGAATTACATAACATATCTTCTCGCCCCGCCCACCTTTTTAGATGCTTTCAAAAGGAAACTCTCACTTTACATTTTAACGTCAACACTGATGAGGACGAAAGTCTATGTTTTACATAGTAATGTATGATTGTGGATTTTTATGACACAGATTGTTCTTCACGAGATTGTGAATTTCTTTACAAAGTTAGTGTTATTAGGGATAATGGAACCAGGGAAGATTGGGCAATGAATCTTGATTCAAACAGGTATTCGGGAGTAAATGTACCTGCTCATTATACTATAAAGTAACAGGAGGTAAATCCAAGACCAGACAAAACAAGACAGGTAGCATGAAAAATAGAGAGAAGAGGAGAGGAATGTTTATAGCAGCGAATTTTGAATGAAAGGAATAATGAGCCAACTACTCCTAGCTAAGTGAAGTGTGGATGTTGAATGTGAATAACAGAAATGAAGTGAGAATTGTTAACAGTAGCTGCGTGTATAATAAGGGGAATTAGAACTGAAAAAGTGAGAAATGTGGAGATATGTTGTAGCAAACAGGTTAGCATATGTAAAAAAAAAATAAAATGAGAAAAAAATGTTTTTTCGGCGCAACTGAGTTTTCTGTACAACATATAATGTTATATGAAACTCTGAACCACGGCCCATGAAACTGTAAGCCTATCAGCCGTGGCCCATGAAATGTTCAGCCATGTCCCGGTGGTGGCTTGTGTTTTGGCCAAATTTTAACCTTAACTAAAATAAAAACTACTGAGGCTAGGTGGCTACAATTTGGTATAAGTTTGATGGTTGGAGGGTAGTATTAAGATCTGAGGGCGGACAGAGAAAGCGCTGATGGACAGACAAAGCCATCTCAATAGTTTTCTGTATAAATCACAATCTTTTGACACGGTTGCTTTTGTGGAGAGATTGGAAGAGATTAGTTAGAGAAAAGAATATATGATTAGAAAGAGGTTGAAGGAAGGGGGAGACATGGACAGAGCGCCGGAAAGATTTTGCGGAAGAGGTGCTGGAACGGAAGGACCTTCATACCCAGGAAACGATAGAGTGCGTGATTGGCAGAATGTATGAAGAGGCTCGACGTAGTTCTGATGAAACTTCCATTTGTGTATACAAGCTTGTAACGAAGAGGACTATTTCTACATATGTAGTTCATTCTCTTTATATCAGTCTGAGAGTGACAACTATCTTGATTTTACAATGTCATATCCACTGACTGTATATACTATATATATGAGTCATATCACATTACCGTAATTCATATATACACATACTTCGAGCTACAAATATCCTTTGATATCAAATTCGCTCTACCGCAAAGAGGAATTTTTTGTCGACTAATAATTCCCCTTCGGTTAACATATATGAAGATTTATTAATTCCGAGGTTGAGCGAATTAGATATTAAAGGACATTTGTAGCTCGCAATTTTATTGATAGATATATATATATAAGTATAGTATATATATAATATATATGTGTGTATATATGTATACTATATATATATATATAATATATATATATGATATATATATATAATATACACATAAACTCTGAATGACAATCAATAAACTCTCTCTCTCTCTCTCTCTCTCTCTCTCTCTCTCTTTCCTCCCTGACACCCTCTCCACTCTCTCTCGAACTTCCTCTCCCTCTCTCTCTCTCTCTCTCTCTCTCTCCAACTCTCCCTCAATCTTTCCCTCTTTCTCCTCACTATTACTACCACTACTCTCTCTTTGCTGTTAAGATAATTGCTTCAACTACATTTCCGAGCATTTTTGGCATTTTGTATTTCACCCCATCTCACACCCCATTACTATCTCAACAACCTCAAGAACTATTTTGGTTATTTTTACATGCCATCCCCTACCCACCCCATGCCCGTTTGGTGCCACTCATGTCTTATCCCCAAAGTATTCTTTTCCTGATAGTAAGTCATAAGTATTCTGAAATGAGGTATGATAAATTTGTCGAGTTTATTTAGTTACCGAGTCTATGGGCAGAACCAGCCGTGTTATAGGGAAGCCCTTTCCACCCCAACCCCCTTTGGCTCCATCCACCAGTGCTGGTAGTGTCTTACCCCCCACCGTATTCTTTTCCAGATAGTAAGTCATATGTGTACCAAGTTTGGTTGAAACTGCTCATTGCATCTCTTAGTTATCCTAAAACATACATACATACATATATAAGGCCATTCATAGATATATATATATATATATATATATATATATATATGTATATATATATATATATATATATATATATATATATATATATATATATGTAGACATTTACACACACACACGCACACACACACACACACACATATATATATATATGTATAGTATGATATATATATTATATATATATATATAATATATAATATTATCTAAATAAAAACAGGGGCCCATAAAAACAAACACCAAAATGGTAGAGAGAAAGGTACTATATTTCAGAGGACTGCTGTCTCTCTATCAGGTATATGAATGAGAAAAAGTTTACAGAAAAGGGGTGGTATTTATCCACCGAGATTCGTCCACAAGTAAGCCAATTTAGGCACACCCCCGCTGATAATCTTCCTTTAATCTTCTTAAGCGTTGGTTCATGAACACTGCGTCGACGATGTCCGAGGTCCAATTCCCTTTTGAGATGTTCATTACCTGCTTCTCTTTTATTAAGGCCGATTCCATCATTTGACTCTTGTACCGGCAGTGTTCATTCAACCAACGCTTAAGAAGATTAAAGGAAGATTATCAAGCGGGGGTGACCTAAATTGGCTTACTTGTGGACGAATCTCTTGGTATAAATACCACCTTTTCTGTAAACTTTTCTCATTCATATACCTGAAGAGAGAGACAGCAGTCTCTGAAATATAGTACTTTTCTCTCTACATTTTGGTGTTTTTATGGGCTCCTTTTATTAGATGGAATTCTGTTGTTACAGAACACTTTTACCAGTCATATATATATATATATAAGCGAATCCCACAGAGGAAATTATTTTTCTGACTATCATTTTCCTGTGGGATTCGCTTATTTATGAAGTCACGTGCATCTACAGTGATTTTTTTAGGCTATATATATATATATATATATATATATATATATATATATATATATATATATATATATATATATAGTGTGTGTGTGTGTGTGAAAGGAAAGAGAGAGAGAAAGAGTGAGAGAATGAAGCATCCATTAAAACATTTCAACTTGCCTCCCACACCACACGAGGGAGTAAATGCTCCACATTTCACACAATTATCTCAGGAGTAATCTATTGTCCCGTTTCCAGGAACGAAACTTCCCTTCCTCTCCATTCCGCGAGTGATCGCGGTTTGCTTTAATCTCGTAAGAATTCGGGAAAAGGGAATTCCTCCCTTTCCTGCCTCTTCTTTGTTGTTGAAACATCTTTTCTCGTCCCGTTTCTTGGGGTGCCATTTCTCCGTCTTGTTTCTTCTTCCTATTCTTTTTCGTCTGCCTTTTGCGCCTCTCGTCTACCGCATATTCATTCTTTACCTCCTGATTCATGAACTTCTTTTTCATATTCATCGTCAGATACTTCACTTTCTCCTTCTTCTTTTTATTCGACCGATTCCTCTAGGGTTTCCCTCTCAACTACGAATTCAGTATGGAAGTCAGGAAATTTGTTTTCACGTCCTTTTCGTCTTATTTCCCTTGTTATCGTTCTTCTATTCCTCTTCGTCACGTTTTTGGAAGTGATTGAAAAGTCGCAACAAAACCTAAAGGATGGATGAGACAGAAGTCAACGATAAACGACTGTAAAATAATAAAAAAAAAATTGGTAAATTAAAATGAATAAACAGATCAGGAATAAATGAATGATGAAAATCCAGAGGCAGAACTGGTGAATGAAGAAAAACCGACTGTGAGGAAAAGGGAGAACTAAGCACTCACAGAGAGAGAGAGAGAGAGAGAGAGAGAGAGAGTTATAATGAGGTGAAGGATCACTAACCGCTAACGCTTATGATTTTCTTGTGTTTTCCCTCTCTCTCTCTCTCTCTCTCTCTCTCTCTCTGCCTGTGACCCTTATCAGGTCGACTAACTTCTACTGGTAATTAAATACTTAAGTCGAATGTAGCAGCAGATTTCAAAGATTGTACCAAGATATCCGCTTCCTCCCACTGAATGCCCTAAAGAAAGAGAGAGAGAGAGAGAGAGAGAGAGAGAGAGAGAGAGAGAGAGAGAGAGAGAGAGAGTTTCTCTCTGAAGGTTTTAATAACTTATGTAAAGTAGGTGACGGGTCTCCTCCATCCCTTGAATGACGATGGAGCGAACTGAAAGGAATCCAGATAATTACATACAAAGATGATGTTTTCAAGGGTGACACAATAAGTTAAAGAGAAAAATGCAGATTTTCTCGATTACATATACGATATTCCACTTCAATTATCATTCGATTAAATGCTTTCTACAGTTGGTCGAGAAGGAGCAAATATATCTACAGTGATTTAATTAAATGTTTTCTTACAATTGTTCGAGAAAATCACTGTTAATCTACTTAATTTCCAATGATTTTTTTTCCTCTGTGACGTCTCAGCCGCATTTCATCTTTACGTTGAAAACATATTATGTACACTGTTTGAAAAATTGCCTCAGTGAATCAGCAGCCATATTTCTTGACTTATCTAAGGCATTCGGCATCTGGTATAAGGTTCTCATTGACAAAAACACTACTCAAGTTTTCACTCCTTCCTCCATCAACTTTTTTCTAGCGTTTAATCTGGCCACTTCAACCGTTGTTGTTGACGAAACAACATCTGGTTCCTTCCCTAGCCTTTGTGGTGTCTTCAAAAGCCGTGTTCTTGTACTTACGCCTCCTCCAGTCTGCCTCTTCTAGTCAAGTGTTTGTTAATGGTTCAACAATCTATATTCCTTCCACTTCTCTTCTGCCAGCTCAAACTCAATCTTGATCGACGCTATCGCCTACAAATTCTTTTGTGAGTATATCTATATACGGACACCACATAATGATCATAATCAGTAAAGCAGTTTTGTCCAGTTCTTCAATTAGTTGTGGTAAAAGACTACTTAATTTTCTCACTGCTATTATTATTTTGGAAGTTGGGATTTTTTTTTTCAAACTAATTCACGACGCCAGTTTACCATCATGTTTTCTTTGCCCTCAAGTCTCTAAGACAGTCACTCTTAAGTAGGTAAGGTAAGAAAACCGCAGTTGGTTGCCAATATTCACTTCTTTGCCCTTGTCCCATGTAATGGTGTGTTTTCTTGCTTGATATATGCTTTCGTCCTTGTGAAAAAACAAGTCGCGTAACTCTGCCCCGATAACACGGCAGGCAGTGTGATATTGTTGCTATATGTATTGCATAATCTCGAATTCGTGTGTCATCACTGTACGTCTCGCAGAATCTTCGCCGATCCTCCGAGTGTTCCCGCTTCCGCTTTTGTAAACTCCAGCAGAACCACCTCAAGTCTTACTGCCAGGTAGATCCTGGGGTGCCATACCTGCAGTGCCAAACTGGTAAACATTTGCTGTGGTGTTTTACCTTTGTCCATTGTGCTAATTGAAGCATATTGAGTTCGTAATGCTTAGTTATAAATCTTAGTTGTAGTACTGTTTACTTCCTAATCAGCACTAATGCTCGTCTACTTTGTGATTTTAACGTAAACCACGAAGTGCCACGGAGACTGATATAGTGCTCCTTGTAAATTTCAGTCTTCTGTTACCCCGATTGAGAATTACAGTGCCTAATTATTTATCTGGGTATATTTAAAGCCCTTACCTTTGAAGCATTTTATTATAAGACTACTCACGTAGGATTAACATTCCTCTTTCTGTTTATATCTACCAATCTGCCTAACCAGATAATTTTAAGCTGTAAGCGTTTGTTGCTTTTGGAGTTTTTGTTTTATGAAAGAGTGACCTCCCAGGGTTGGTGGCATATATAATAAAGTTAGTTGAATTATGTGTATCTAATAACGAATTTTCAGTCGGGAGTCAATTCTATAAGCAAAAATTCGGGTGTATCATGGGTAGCACTTTAAATCCTGTTCTAGCCAATCTATACATGGAATACTTTGAAACTATAGTAATAAATGCAAAAAACCCCAAAAACATGCTGCGGACGAAAGGCAGCAAAGGCTTACAGCTTAAAATTAGGTGACTAGGCAGATGGGTAGATATGAACAGAAAGAGGAATGTTAATCCTACGTGAGTAGTCTTATAATAAAATGCTTCAAAGGTAAGGGCTTTAAATATACCCAGATAAATAATTAGGTACTGTAATTCTCAATCGGGGTATCAGAAGACTGAAATTTACAAGGAGCACTATATCAAGTCTCCGTGGCACTTCGTGGTTTACGTTAAAATCACAAAGTAGACGAGCATTAGTGCTGATTAGGAAGTAAACAGTACTACAACTAAGATTTATAACTAAGGATTACGAACTCAATATGCTTAAATTAGCACAATGGACAAAGGTAAAACACCACAGCAAATGTTTACCACTTTGGCACTGCAGGTATGGCACCCCAGGATCTTCCTGGCAGTAAGACTTGAGGTGGTTCTGCTGAGTCTGCATAAGCGGGCATACATGGGGGACCGGCGTGGAGATTGCAAGACGTACAGTGATGACGCACGAATTCGAGATTATGCAATGCATACAGCAACAATATCACACTGCCGTGCTATCGGGGCAAAGTTACGTGACTTGTTTTTCACAAGGACGAAAGCTTCATATCAAGCAAGAAAACACACCATTTTGGGATAGTAGGTGGGGCAACATCAACGAATTCCTTTCATTAAATTTAAAGTTGAATGGGTAACAGACAACAAAATTCCTTTCCTTGATGTTTTAATAATTAGAAACACGACAGAATACAAATTTACCATATACAGAAAACCAACATTCGCACTTTCATACATTCACTACTTGACATTTCTAGCAAGATAGGTGTAGCCAGCAACTTTCTATTAAGAGCCTTACGAATTTGTTCCCAAAATTTCCTGGAAAATGAATTAGAACTAATTCGTAAGCAGCTTTCATCTTTAAGGTATCCTAACCATATAACTGAGAAAGCAATTCATAAAGCAAACATAATTTTCTACCGACCCCCCAAGTCAAGACCAGAGAGACACCCAACAGTAAAATAAAAATCCCAAACATGGACAGGATTAAGACAGTGACTTAGAACCTCGGAAAGTCTAACCCTTTTGCCGCTACCTACCCAAAACCTTTGCCAAATCTCTGATTAACATCCAACAAAAGACAGACCCCAACGACTCAGGAGTATACAAAATCCCATGCCTGAATTGCGACCCATCTTACATTGGTTTTACAAGAAAATCACTTCCCCAGAGATTACTACAACACAAATAGTTAGTTCGGTATGGACCACAGAGCTCAACTGTTTTTAACTATATAAATAACTATAACCATATAAATAACCATAACCACAGAATAAACTGGAATTAGTCACATATAATTTATAGCAGCGAATGTCGGTACAAAAGTCAGAAGATAGAATTGGCCTTGATTAAACAAAGACAGGTAATGAACATCTCAAAGGGCACTTGGGATTCAGATATGATAGAAGAAATCTTCCTTCAACGAACGTTTAAGAAGATTAAAGAGGAATTATCAGTGGGGCTAACTTGGTAAAACGGCTACCTGTGGATGGATCTCTTGGTATAAATACTGCCTTTTCTGTAACTTTTCTCATTCGTTACCTACCTGAAGAGAAATATAGCAGTCTCTGAAATATAGTACTTACTCTCTATATTTTGGCGTTTTTATGTGCTTTTTTTATTAGATGGAATTCTGTTGTAACAGAAAATTTTTACCAGTCATATATATATATATATATATATATATATATATATATATATATTATTATATATATATACATATATAGGGAACTAATGAATATATAAGGACGTATTTCATTTCACAAAAATAAATGTCTGACTCACTTAAACTTACATGTGTGTGTGTATATATATTATATTATATATATATATATATATATATATATATATACTATATATATAGTATATATATATATCATATATTATATATATGTATTTAATAATCTTTCACGAGAAAATAACGAAGAAAATAAACTCTAACAGCGTTCATGTTGTTTACGCTTCAAGAATTGAGTCAGAAATCCGATTAAGGCGCCTGGATTAAGCTCAGGAATGAATGAATATGTTAATGCCAAATCTTGTTTTCGCTCCAGACCTCAAACAGGTAGACATAGCACACGAGGTTAATAACTTGGAAGGGGGGCGGGTTGCCTAACATTAGGGTTTTAGAGAAATGTCCCACTTGGGCAGTATACTGGAGACTCGTGTCTACTCCATGGAGTTTAGATACTAAACTCCTTACAGCTACTGATACCAATTTTTATGACTGTCATCGATGCTGATTATGATACATTAAAATTGAATGTTATTAGAGACATTATTAATGTTGATAATGGTGAACATTATACATCAAAAAACCAATATTAGCATTGCTATCATCATCATTTAAACTGATATAATTATGGAAAACTCTCCCTCTGTATCAGGTATCCATTCATCTCGGTTTACAGTACAAAGAAGCCCTGCTTTCTCTCTCTCTCTCTCTCTCTCTCTCTCTCCTCTCTCTCTCTCTCTCTTCTCTCTCTCCATGTAGGAGATATTTCTAATAATGTGTTGCCACTAATATCATGAAAAAAAGACAATGTCTTGAAATCCACGCATACATAGGCTGCACACGCGCGCACACTAACACATTACACACACACACACACACACATATATATATATATACATATATACACACACACACACACACACACATATATATATATACTATATATATATTATATATATATATATATATATATATATATATATATATATATATTAGTGATACAGGGCACAGGAAACTACTCCAGGCGACATAATCAGAGGAAGACGGACGAAAACCACACATCGATAGGCTCCTTTTTTTTTTTTTTTTTTTTTTTTTTTTTATCATTTTTTTTGCCGACGTACAGAATTACATCTTCTGGGCTGCACATAAGAAAAGATAAAAACATAAAAAGTTAAAATTATAGTCTAAAAGGTCATTTAAAATACATTAGAGTAAAAATGAAATAAATAAAAATAAAATCACAACCAACCTAGAGGTGGGACAGCAAGGAACTAAATGGAAGGAAACCACCACAGTACGAACTTTTGCTAAATACAATTGACTAGCAGATGTATGGGTGTTTAACGATGGTACGAGTTGTTTTAAAAACAACGACTCAAGGATTGTTAACTCTTGTGGTTTGGTAGTATGACCGATTACACTGAAATCTTTGATGTCAATGTATGTTTTGCATTGTTTTGCATGGTTCCTGATATTGGAGTGCTCTGGGTTTGAGATTCTGATTCCCCGATGTGAATCGATGCGCACCTTAAGTAGTTGACTGGTGGATCCCACGTAAATCCCTGAAATACATTTAGGGCCAGTATATTTATAGATGACACCAGAAGACATATAAGGACACAGCTGATCTTTTATCTTAAACAAGGAGCCTATATTAAGAGGATTTTTGGGGATTAATTTGACTGATATGGCTGGGAAATGGTCATGAATAATTTGTGTGAATCTTTTTTGAAAGATTAGGAAAGGTTGCATAGAAACTCATTTTTGGTACAGTTGGAAAGTCAGGTTTTCTAGAGGACTCCAATATCAGGAACCATGCAAAACAATGCAAAACCTACATTGACAACAAAGATTTCAGTGTAATCGGTCATACTACCAAACCACAAGAGTTAACAATCCTTGAGTCGTTGTTTATAAAACAACTCGTACCATCGTTAAACACCCATACATCTGCTAGTCAATTGTATTTAGCATAAGTTCGTACTGTGATGGTTTCCTTCCATTTAGTTCCTTGCTGTCTACCTCTAGGTTTGGTTTGTCGGTTTTTTATTTTTATTTATTTCATTTTTACTCTAATGTATTTTAAATGACCTTTTAGACTATACTTTTAACTTTTTATGTTTTTCTTTTCTTATGTGCAGCCCAGAAGATGTAATTCTGTAAATAATTACGAAACGTCGGCAAAATAATAAAAAAAGACAGCCTAGTGAAGTGTGGTTTTCGTCCGTCTTCCTCTGATTATATATAATATATATATATATATATATATATATATATATATATATATGTGTGTGTGTGTGTGTGTGTGTGTGTGTGTGTACATATATTTATATATATATACATGTTGATATGACTGACCTTTAAATGGAAGGGTTAAACTTCCGCTCTAGCTACTGCACGATTTGAACTCCGACCTTGTGAGTTGCAATAGCGCAGTTTTACTGACTAGTACTACAGTGCAATAAAAACTCCTTTTTCCTCCTCGGAAGTCAGTGATCCTGTCCAAGCTACTAGAGGATTTAGTCCTAGCTACCGTGGATATCAAGTTGATTAATAACCCTTCGGAAGCTCTGTTTATTTTTGTGAGTCAATGCTTATAAATATAATTTTACTGTTATGAAACAGTATTCTATGATTACCGTCCTCGAAAGGAGCTTCTAAATAATTGTTCAGGTCATGCATTCTTGCAGCATTTCTTTTCTTTTTTATTTCAATGCTCAGAGAAACATTTACTCAAATGAGGGTTGCAGTTCTCTTCTTTCATATAATGTATGCTCCTCATCTTCGCTAATAACTTTTATTCCTAGTTTTTGGCCTAGAACTAATAATGAACTTGACAAAATTATTTTTCTGGTGTCTCCAAGATAAAACTTTTGAGCGACTTTTCATACTTCTTATTTTTCAGTACTGCATCTTACCCTCGGTAGTGACGCAGAATACTGAAGTAATTAGCCACGCGTGAGTGAAGTGTCCGAGGGTCGAAAATAGCATAACTTGGCCACGGAAATATTACAACTAAAGAATGAGAACTATGAATTTTTCAATTTCAGCAACATCAAGAGTAACGCAAGAATAAGACCACAGACAACGATGAAAATTAGAGCCATTGCATGATGGATAGACATATCTCTGGATAAGAACATAATTATTAGAAAAGTGATGATTTGGCGGTTTAATTTCAAGATCAATTTCAAGACAAAAATGATAACATGGACTTTGATAAGAGCAAAATAATGTTAAAAAACAATACTATAAAAATTTCTAGTTTTTGATAAAGTATTAATTATTTCGATAACCATCATGAATGGGAACAAATCTTTTGGCAGCTTGGACAGGATTAAAACATGTTTGAATTCAAAGTTTTTGTTTTTATTTTCCTATGTTCTTCGTTTTTGTAAAAATTCTATTTTCAATCACTTGTATTTCTAAATCTTTATGATGTGTTTTCTGCTATTCTCGATTGCTTTTTTTCATTTTCATTTTATTACCTGTGATATATGTTCATAAACCTCAGTATTCAACAGCCAACTTCTTTCCAACGTGATGAGTTTTTAAAATGCGTTCTCGAATATTTTATCTCTTGTTTGCATGGTATGTTTTTGTAAATACTTGTAAATGAATATAGCTTTTTGTTATATATGCTTGTGAATATTCGTAAACCTACATAACAAACATACGTTTGCAAATACATGTGAATACAACCAGGTGTGCTTGCGTGTGGGTGTCCTTATTAAGGTAACTTTTACCAGAAACTTTTACCAGCAACAAGGAAACGGCAACAAACTTTTGTACAAACTTTTTACGGCAACTTACGGGATGTAGTTTCCTTTAGTTGAGGAAATCACATGATGGGCAGGAAATATTAGGAGAAATTTTCTTTTCTTCCTAAAGAGAAAAATAAGAGGGAGTGTTTTATCTTTTTTCGATCGCTAAACCAGCTTAGTAAGAAGCTAGTTACCAAGGAACCTAGTTATCTTCATAACAGGCTATCTCATAACTCGGCTATGTAGGAACTGAGTTACATATAAATTCGGCTAAGCCAGCTAACCTTCCATAGAAATGCAACATAAATTATGCTAGGATGCAGCATCTGATCTGAATAGGGGACAAAGGACCCCCTCTTTGAACCTCAATACATGAATATCCATATCATTAGTCTGCTTCTAAAGCCGGTATGGCTAGACACTTTTTTTTTTTTAAAGACTTCTAAAATGACTAAGTCAAGTGACGAGGTTAAAGGTACTGCAGCCCAATGCCCTTCTACTTTGGATCTAAAAAAAGCAAGAAACAGAAGGTGAGAAAGAGGGCTTAATCCTGGAAGAAGTGTCACATCCGCTTCTTGAAGGATGGAAGTTTATAAGTCTGAATAAACAAAGGTAGAAGTAGTGTTCCCAAGTTTGGAAGAATATGCAGAGAGACAGTTGCTAAACTGTAAATCTGAGAAATATTGAGTAGGTGGCCTGCTGGGAGTTACAGTGTTTAAATTTTTTTTTTTCGATTTGAACTACTTTAACCTGAAATAAGATGGGTGAAGTTTATTACATTGGAAGTGATGAACAACCACTTGATTTAAAAAAAACAAAGAAGGCAGAAAACTCCATATGATGAAAGTGGATTAATTCTTCAGTACTTAGCAGAGAAGACACATGTGAGTTTTGTAAAGAAAACTATTGAGATGGCTATTTGTCTGTCCGTCCTTACTTTTCTGTCCGCCCACAGATCTTAAAACTACTAGGGATAGAGGGCTGCAAATTGATATGTGGATCATCCACCCTTCAATCATGAAATAGCAAATTGCAGCCCTCTAGCCTCAGTAGTGTTTATTTCGTCCAAGGTTAGGGTTAGCCGCGATCGTGTGTTTGGCATCGCTATAGGTGCCAACAGCACAGGCCACCACGGGGCTGTGGCTGAGAGTTTCATACAGCATTATATGTTTAACAGAAAACTCGACTTTGCCTAAGAAACTTTGGCACATTTTTTACTCTGTCCGAAAAGTGATCTCAGAAGATTTGTTTCAGGTGGCACCAGTGATGCACCAGCACTTCATCAAAAGGGTGTGCTGTGACTGCCTGCCAACCTCACTAGCTAAATCCAGTGTAGCAGTGGAGCATAGACTACCAGAGAACCAGGAACTGCACCCCAGATACAGCTAGAGAAAATACAAGCAAATGGCTGCCTACAGAATATGGCAGTGGTTGTCACAACCCTGACAGATGCCTGCCAAACATACATCACCACAGTGCCTCTGGCAGAAGGTTCCTGATACAGTGACGTTCAGATCAGCAGTGCCATCATTGAAAGATAATCACTAACTCCTACCAAACACCTAGTTGCACAAAATGGCTGTCAACAACTGCCTTATAACATCATTTGGCCATTGGAACCTCAGCCTTCACTTGATAAAAGAAAGTTCAGTTGGGATTTCATTGCTGTTGATATCCAGACACCTCTTTCAGCCTCTACTTCCTCAGGCACTATGAGCTGCTCATGGATGTTGCATATTGTTGCTTCCTAGATCTGTCCTCCTTTCAAACAGGGCCACACCTGAGCTGGGAAATGTAATTAATGCCCAATCTGCCAAAATAGCATTGGGTATGTATATTTTTTTTATTTAACTTTTTGGTTGTCAACCACACTGATCATTCAGTATTGTAGGTTTGTTCCTGGTGTCACTCAGATATGTCATCCA